>NC_061838.1:11834167-11841667 GCF_019202785.1 Penaeus chinensis | reverse complement strand
ACCAGTGGCCACTCTAGGGTGTTTCACTTGGGCAGAGTCTGATCGATTCACAGAACTTGAAAAGCTGATGGACCCAATTGCTTTTTGGGAGTCCTTCAAGCGCGAAACACTTGAAGCTGCACAGTCCATTGGTGTATGTCCAAGGGCAAGCCGGAATTTCATCTCCCTGGAGACACTGGAGGCCACTGAAGCGTGCTGAACTTCAAAAGGCTGGGGGAGAACCTAAGGCACGGGCTTGCATGCAGTCTTGACTACCACCTGGCAGTCTGGTCCCATTCCCACTGACCTGCTGAGGGGCATGGTCATTTGTCTCTGGAAGGGAAAAGATTGTTAGGACTGTAGCAACTACTGTGGCATTACACTGCTCAGTGTACCAGGCAAGGTTTTCGCCCACATTTTTCTGAAATGGATCCACGACCACCTATTAACCCATTCACCCCGGATTTATGTTCTGTCCCCTGCATTTTTTTGTGAATGTTGTTACGTACAGATGGCTCCACATGTGCTTAGTCGGCAAGGAGTCTATCAGTAGCCTAGTGACGATCCTGATTTCCCCATTCCTTGAATTAGCGGGAAAATATGTTTTTCTCTCTAATACAGTTGACATCGATACTGTTATTGTTATTGATGTTATGATTACTAAATTATTATCAAAATCTCAATAACATTTAAGACAATTGAATAATGCAAAGGACCCTTTCCTAAAGTCGAGGAAAAGGTTAAACAGGTGAGATTCGTACGACTAATAACCGCTTCCTTGATGTCTAAGCACTTGTAAAGCCATTTAATGGTAATTACAATTAACATGTATCACATTGGGCATGGCATATATTCTTGACATACGGTTGCGATTGAATTTAGGCACCGGAGCATTCTGGAAGCACTTCTGGCAAGTCCATAATAGCGCCTCGAGTAATTGTGGAACGCCATCGTGAGTTCCGTCGCGGGTTGCTTGCATCCTACATCGATCTCAAGAACACACACACACATACAGATATATATATATATATATATATATATATATATATATATTCATATATATATATATGTATGAGTGTGTGATGTGTGTGTGTGTGTGTGTGTGTGTGTGTGTACGTACACACACGCAGACATATGTGTCTTTATATATATATATATATATATATATATACACACATACATATATATGTATGCACAGACACAAACACACACAAAATTATACAAATATATATTTATATATGTTACAGGCAAAATGTGTAATCAGCCATTTCGTGCAATGGCTGGAAATTCCAGTCATTTCATGAAATGGGTTTCACCGAGTCATTTCATGAAACAGCTTATTTAGTCAGTCAATACATGAAATGGTGGAGAATCAAGCATAGTTATTTCATGAAATGGCTAAGATAATAATGTGATGATGAAAATAAGAAAACTCAAAGCATGGCTGGAGAAGTCAACATTACAGAATTTATATGGGGAAATAATATCAAACTATATTCACACACACACACACACAAAAAAAAAAAAACCTAATTGAAAAACTTCCTTTATCCACAATGGGGATGGGCACTGCAACATTGTCCCTTCTTCCTCTGCCTTGAAGTCTATCCAACTGCGTTTCTTCATGTGTTCAGCCTGGGAGAGTTGTGCCTCCCTGGCCCTCTTCCTCTGTTCTGTTATCGCACTCTGGCGTTTTGTAAGAAATGAAGGTTGGGGGTCTTGAGCAGGTGAGAGGTGGGAGCTGGTGCTGCAGATGCTGGTGGGACTGGGAGTCTTGAGCAAGAACTTCCTCTTCTGAAGGGCTAGCAAAGAGGGCTAGCAAGGTACTTCTGACTATAATCTTTCAAGGACCTCTAGAGGAAGACTCGATGATGCCAGACCCACCCTAGGATCAGTGCCAAACAGTGCTTTGAATGGATTTCGCTTGATACCGGAATGATGAGCAAAGTTATTTAGGTGTTGGACAAAACGAAAGCCAACAGACCAATCCTGTGTCTTGTTGTCTGCCACCCATGCATGTTCTTTATGTCGCCATTGGCTCGTTTTACTGAACCCTGGCTTCGGATGTCTTGGTTTACCATTGGCCATGATGAGTTGTGGCCAAAGTTCTTTCAACTCTGACATGACTTTAGCTGTGAATTCGGAACCATTGTCACTTTGCAGTATGGCAGGAGCTCCAAACAGAAGGAATATGTCAAGCAGATGAAAGGCAACTTCAGCAGCCCACCCTAACGTAAGTGCACGAAGTATGACAAACTTGGTGAGGTGGCACTGATAGACCATGATCCACTTGAACTGAGCCTGAGGCAAGGACTGCATATCCACAAGGTCAACTTGGCCACGGGAGTTGAATTCACTGCTCAAGAGGGGCTTCACAACAACCCCAGCAGTCTTATTTCGCTTCCTCTTTTCTTGGCATGTGATGCAATAGGACCTGAATAATTCAAAAGCTTCTTTTGTGATGTTAGCATACTTTGCACCAAGATTGCACTTCATTCTGCATGTCCACCATGTCCTGTTGCAATGTGTGCCTCTTGATGTCATAAGTATCCTCAATGTTCACATACTAGACTGGTGATTCATCTACACTCTTGCGTTTCTTGATCAGCTTTTCAAAGAATAATGCTCTGAATAATGCAAATAAATGCAGTAGTGAAAAAGTTAATCAGTATCACCTTTCGATAGACTTTAGTAACTGAATATCAATTTATTCCCATAAGCTGAAAAATAAAACCATTTTCTGCTGAACCAACTACATAAACTGATCACGAAGATCTATGAGATAATATAATGGAATTTTGTAAAAAAAGATATACCACCCTTTCCCCGTTTCTTCTTTAAAGGTGTATAATATACACACTATTAATTCTGTTCAATTACTAGGATTGCTGTTGCAACATGGAAAAAATGTTACATCACTTGTAAAATATCCTATAAATAGGAATTTTGAGATTGTCTGTTGTTTCTCTTGTGTTCCAATGCCAACCTGTGAATTTTAAATAAGGAACTTCGGTAGACATGCATATATATATAAATATATATATATATATACACACTATATATATAAATAAATATATGTGTATATATATATATACACATTTATATATGCACACACACACACACACCCACACACACACGCACGCACGCACGCACGCACGCACGCACGCACACACACACACACACACACACACACACACACACACACACACACACACACACACACGCACGCACACATACACTCACACACACACACACACTCACACACATAGATAGATAGATAGATTGATAGATTGATAGATGGATATATTTATATATAATATATACATATATAGATAGATATATAGATGGATAGAAAGATATAGATGTTGGATAGTGAAATGAGTGGGATTATATGGCAGGTCATGGATTCTAGCCCTAATGTGGTTGGTCGGAATGCCCGAAGCCGCTGTGGGTTCCTCAGTGTGATCGGCTGCTCGCATATACTCCTCTACTGGCAAAATACAGAGCATGAAATGGAAAATGGGTTATGGCACAATTTACTTGAAACATTCCAGGCAAGTTGTGTAATTATGATTTTCAGCCATTTCATGCAGTGACTGAATATTTTAGCTGTTTCATGAACTTACTGAGTGAAGCAGCCATTTCACGAAATGACTGGAATTTTCAGCCATTACACGAAATAGCTGGTTACACACTTTGGCTGTAACATATATATGTATGTGTGCGTGTGTGTGTGTGTGTGTGTGTGTGTGTGTGTGTGTGTGTGTGTGTGTGTGTGTGTGTGTGTGTGTGTGTGTGTGTGTGTGTGTGTGTGTGTGTATCCAGAGAATGGCAGTATCGCGATAAATGTATTATCGATTATCTTTGTAATGGCATCGGTTGCGCCTTTGCTCAATATCAGTATCGTTTTATTGGTATCGCTAGGGCATTCTTCTCAAAATTAATCGAAAAAAAATCGATACTTTGATTTGTCGATCAATTTACATTACCTATTTGAAATTAAAGTTAATATTTATTTATTTCAGAATGATCCGTCTGCCCTTTATTTTTTTCTAATTTGTGATTATGATTTGTTCTTTAGACGTTTCACGTAATGCAGATAATAAACTATGGTACGGTTGATGACGGGTTTTTTTTTTTTTTATATAAGACAGAAACATGCGTCTTTTAGGGATGGCGAATAGATTAGCCTTTTTAGCATAAATAATGGACAAACCCAGAACAAATAAAAACAGAAAAACGAATGTTTACGAACTCTATAAAGGCCATAAAGTAATTCATTTCTGGCAGACATTCGCCCATGAATTTTCTTTCCATTATGCACAATACAACGCTAAATCGTTTATATAAAATTTGAATGCATACAAATACCCTAACTTATTTGCTGGGTGTTGATAGCAGCAATAGCACTTTTACAATAGTAACTCGAAGACTTACATTACGATAGGTCTGTTCTGGAATGCTTAGGAACGATTTCGTGTGTATAATTTAGGCCTATCTATCATCACCAAATTGCAGGGTTAAGGTACTGTATAGAAAGTCTAGATATTATGCAGACTTACCAGTGACTAGTTGGCAAATTATGAAATAAACTTCTTTCATTCTATAAATGAGTTACCTAGGATCCTATTTGAATATTAGGAAATCTATTTATCTTGTATAGTATGTATATCACAAATCGAAAAAAAAGATATTTGATCATTAGTGCATATTCTTATTGAGTCATATTTTTTTTTTTTTTCCTGAAAACCTTTCATCCGTACAGATTAGTACAGATCCTACATCTCAATCCCTCTCTCTCTCTCTCTCTTGCGTCTGCTGGCAATCCCACCGCCACGGCAATCTATATTACAGCAAAATATCACTTTCCTGCTGCAGTCATTGTTTGCAGTGCATGAATCATCCAAATGAAATATTTACGTATCAGTTCGGATACAATAAAGTATCGGCATCGCTTTATCTACGAAGAATCGATTTTTTGGAATCGTTTTAGCAATTTTCAATTATCGATACATCGGTATCGCCTTAGACAATTTTGTGTATCGATGCCCATCACTGTATGTATGTATTCAAATCAATATATTGTCTTAGGATCGGACACTGCAGTAGTGAATTGCGTATGCAGGAGTAAGAAAACGAAAAAATCTAATTCAGTTTCCTTCGTGAAGTAAACGAAGCAAAAGAACATGCAAAACAAAGAACACAGAATGCAATGTAAACATTTCTACAGCTCGCAAAAGAAATTTTTTTTTTTTTTTTTTTTTAATTATTTCACAAGAATTTTTTTTAATTGATTTTGTTTTTCTATCGAATATCTTCCAAGGAATCTTCGTGAAATCAATCGCAACCTCAGCTATCACCGAATGAAGTTGATATCACCCGATATATGGCAATACCTTGCAGACAAGGGCACACGTAAACTATAAATACATATATATATTACTCAGTTACTTGTGCATAAATAAAGAGGTCATATGTACTACCACTGCTCAAGTCTACCCATAGCGAACCTCACAGACTTTTCTGAACATAAACTTCCCTAATTATTTTTCCTTTCTTGTGAAATGACGCCAGTTTGTGTGTGTGTGTGTGTGTGTGTGTGTGTGTGTGTGTGTGTGTGTGTTTGTGTGTGTGTGTGTGTGTGTGTGTGTGTGTGTGTGTGTGTGTGTGTGTGTGTGTTTGTGTGTGTGTGTGTGTGTGTGTGTGTGTGCATATATATATATATATATATATATATATTTCTGTATATACATATATATATATATTATACACACACACACACACACAAACACACACACACACTCACAAACACTAACACGCACACGCACACACACACGCGCACACACACACACACACACACACACACACACACACACACTCCTACAAACACACACACATACACACACACACACACACACACACACACCCACACACACACACACACACACACACACACACACACACACACACTTATTTATGTACTAAACCAATTGTTCCTAATTGAGTGTAATATACTCATCAAGTACACACAGCAGTAATTCTCGGCTGACTACCCGGCATCAGTAATCAGGTGCAAATGTTGATGATAATTAGATTTGCAGCTGATGGTGTACAATCAAATGCGCCATCAGAATTATGTGAATATTTCATTGAGTTTTAAGTGGTGAAAAGTAGCATAGGTGAAAATCTGTAGAGCACCCTTCTAAATGACGATGAAACATTAGAGCTTGGTGTTGGAAATAACCGTGTACAGGGGCTTGGAAACAATGCCAGTATGAAGGGACACACCTCAACTTCTATGTTCATGTTCATGTCACAACTTCAACCTAGCTTTGAGGGACATGTTTAAGACATGTCTAGATGCAATGACTTTCTTTAGAAGCATATTTACACCCTTTTTTGCATAAAAATAATGGACTGTTTTTAGAAACACGATAGGAATGTAGAATAAAAAGTGCAAAGCCACTCATTACCAAGCTGCTAAAGAGAGAGTCAACAGAGAACAATGATGATGCTGCAACGAAAAGCCCAAAAAAAAGTTTCTGGGGTCAATAGTTACCCTGGCACTTCTTTCTCTTTCAGAGTGATACCATGGGTATTGCTACAGGGATTTCTTCATTACAGGAACTTTGTAACTAGTTAAAGAATAGGTTTTGATGAGGCCATGACTGACGCTGGTGAACTTGTTCAAGACCGAGATACTGAGCCTGTATCTATAAGGACTGAAAAAACAGTCCTCTTAATGGAGTATTTGAATGAAGTGGTGGATGCAGTGCAAATACTTGAGCCACGATTTGAAGACCTGAAAAGGTATCGAAATCTATTCCAATCCTTGTGTAATTTTCATGACCTGCTCAAAGACACAATAAGAAAAGGTACAGCAGATCTGGAGGTGGCATTGACAGAGGTCAGTCTGGCACAGGAAGAAGATTAAGTTAAAACCAGAAGGTGACTGATATAGATGTATACATGATTTATGAGGAAGTGGAGGTACAGAAAGCAATTATACTACCAGAGATTCAAAACCTCATGAAAATGCTTGAATTCCTGATTTTCTTGACAGTCCAAGTGATTGAGGCATCTGGGGAGTGGAGTTTTCCGAGCTGAAACTGATCAAAACATATATGAGATTATCAACTCAGCAATTTGAACAATTTGGTAAGCATGTCCATTGGAATTAGCAAGAGTTAAACTTCCGAAAGACTTTGCAGAAAGAAAAGCAAGAAAAATAACTTTCTCATTTTTAAAGGTAGTAATAATGATATCAATTTATGATTTAGGAATTCAGGGGTTTCCGAAAATAATACATCCATATTCTTGATAAATCATTTCACGGTCACTAAAACAAGTGACGTAACTTGGTACTCTTCAGAGGTGGTATTAACATTTTGTTTGTTACTGCTAGGCTTACACATATGCAATTTTATATTAAAATGTAGTTTAGATCTGCTTGATTCACTAACGTTATGATTCCCTTCCATTCTGCCAAAGAGATAAAAAATCTATAACAGACTTTTTATG
>NC_061838.1:11821667-11829167 GCF_019202785.1 Penaeus chinensis | reverse complement strand
GAAAAGAAGGGAAGTGGGAGAGGGGAGAGGAATGTAAGGAAAATTTGGGAGTGAGGGCTCGTGTCTGACCAGTAAAGGGTAAGGTAGAGGAAGAGGGAGAGGCGAAGGAAAAGGGGAGGAAGGGCAAAGGGAAGGAAAGGGAGAGAGGAGTCGTTTTTTCTTTCTCTCTTTCTTTTCTTTTTCTTGTACCGCGGATCCCACTACCTATTATCATTATCATCCCTATAATTATTCTTATTATTATTGTTATGATTACCATTACTGTCATTATCATTATCACTATTACCATTATCATTATTAATATCGTTATTTTTACTATTATTGTTGTTACAATCAATGCTATCGTTATTATTACTATCATCATCATTATGGTTTTATTATTGTTAATGTCATTATTGTTACTATTAATATCATTCTTATTACCATTGCCATCTTTACTAATATTATAACCATTATCATTACCAATATCATTATTGTTATTATTATCATAACTATCATTATTCTTATTGTTGTTATTATTGTTATTATATCTATCATTATTATCCTTATTGTAATTATCCTTATAATGAAGAAAATATTGAATTTTCTATACTCTCCCCTTGAAGCCCTTTATTCCCCAGAGGATATAAGAACAGAACAAGAGGTCAGCTCATGATATTTTGAAAGTAGTGGGGCCCGCGGTACAAGAAAAAGGAAAGAAAGAGAGAAAGAAAAAAAGACTCCTCTCTCCCTTTCCTCATTCCTTCCCTTCGCCCTTCCTCCCCGTTTCCTTCCCCTCTCCCTCTTCCTCCACCTTACCCTTTACTGGTCAGACACGAGACCGTATTTACTAATGAAATACTATGATTTATTAAATCAGAGGAAACCTCGAACACATTTCCATGATGATTACCATTGATAATTAACATTGATAATTACCATTGTTGTTATCTTGATGTTATTATTATCATCATTACTATTACCATTATTATTATCGGTATTACTGTCAGCATCATTATTACTATTAAGATCAACATTATTTCCATTATATTTGTTATCATTGTCGTTATTAATATTATCATCATTATTTATTTCATCATTATCATTAATATCATCATTACCATCAGCTTTATCCTTTTCATCAACATTATTATCATTATCATTATTATCATCGGTACTATCAATAATGTTATCATTATTACTATTATCACTATTATTATCGTCATCATCATAATTATCATAATCGTTCTTATAATTATTACTATTGTTATTAATATTGTTTTTATTTGCATTCACATTTCCAATGTTATTTTCATGTTATTATTACTATTATTATTATCCTCATTGTTAACACTATTATTACTGTTTTAATTACTAAATTTCTGTATGTTTCTGTGTGTGTGTGTTTATATATGTATATATATACATATATACATATATATACACATATATGCATATATACATATATATATGTGTGTGTGTGTGTGAGCTAAAAATCTGCGGCTAAAAACAGGCCGCCCTACGTTGATGAACCTTTGCACATATAACATAAGGACAATGAAAACCGAATCCGACTTACTAGCATTACTTGAGGAACTCTCCTTCATTAAATGGATTTTGTAGGACTCTGTGAAGTTAGAAGACTAGGCGAAGAACAGAAGACACTAAATGATGGACATTCTATTGGAGAGGTAAAGCCCAAGGTAGCAGGTAGGCAGTAGGGGTACGTTTGTATAAAAAAGAATATCGTGGAATTCTGTAGTATAAGCGAAAGTAACAATAAAGTAACAATAAACCTATACAGTAAGTGCAGATTATTCAAGTTTATGCTCCAACCTGCTGCTAGAGCGATGAATAAATAGAGAGCTTTTATGACGATGCTCATTTAGCCAGCGGGAGAGCAAAAACCCCTTTCGCAAGAATTATGGGAGATTTTAATGCCAAAATAAGTTAAAAGACAGGAGAAACCATAACAGGGAATCAAATGATAGTCGATTTTGCGGAGGCTCGATCACTCAATGCCATGAATACATTCTTCAAAAAAAGACTAGAGCGGAAGTGGACATGGAAGTCGCCATCTGAAATTGACTTCATAATTTCAAATAGGTGCGATAAGAAAAAAAAAAGGGATAAACGCACACGAAAACTGCAGCTAAATTTAGTTAATTTGAAGACCAGCATCAGCATCCAAAAGAGATAGTCATATCTCAGCCACGAAGATCTCAACATTGAACAAATCAAACTCAACAAACAGTTCAATGACATAATAAAAGAAGCTGAATTGAAGAAGGCTGTAACAACGCCAAGCAAAACTCCAGCAAGCTCTCGATAGAAACTAAAAAGCTTATGCAAAAACGTAGGGTCACGAAAGTATCGTCAAACAGGGACAAAATAAAATTCGCTTAACTACCAAAGACTGTAAATACAAAGAAGATAGATAAACGGGAATTCAATACTCAAATAATAAATGAAACACTGATCTCAGGTACCAGCATGAAAAGAGCTAAAAGGAGACTCGGAATAGGGATAAATCAAATGTATGCAACAAAGAAACCAGACGGAGAAGTGACATATAATAAGAAAGAAATCATATGAGTAATGGAAGACTTTTACAGGGATCTATACAACTCAAATGAACAGCCACAGATAGAAGCAAATGCGGTAACTAAGGACGTACCGAACACCATAACAGAAGAAATAAAAATAGCCCTTAAAGGCATGAAGAGAGGGAAAACGCCAGGTGAAGATGGAATTAAAATAGACCTTATAATAGATGCAGGAGAAATTGCAACGGTGAAACTAGCCAATCTTTTTGACAGATGTCTTCTCAACGGAAAACTCCGAAAGCCTGGAAAATGCAACAATTATTTTGATACAAAAAAAAGGGGTAGAACGGATCTAAAGACTACCGACCCATAAGCCTCCTTTCAGTTACTTACAAACTGTTCACAAAAGTCATTATAATTTACATCTCTGACAGCCTGGATTCTAACCAGCTTAGAGAAAAGGCAGGCTTCAGCACTGGATTCTCAACAACAGACCACATCCGACGCTCACCCAAATTAGAGAAAAAATAAACGAATATAGGAAACCCCTGTGTACGGCATTCATCGACTACGAAAAAGCATTTGACTCTGTACAAATACTAGCAGTACTAGAAGCTATTCGAAGACAGGGAGTAGAGGAGGTATATTGTAAAATATATATGAAGATGGGACAGCAACCATCGGAAACCGATAAAATATCAATTAAAAAAGGTGTTAGACAGGGCGGCACCATTTCGCCAAAACTGTTTACAGCTTGTCTTGGGGAAATATTCAAGAAGCTAGAATGGAACGGAAAGGGTATCTAAATAGGAGAATACCTAAACAATCTAAGATTTGCAGATGATAGTTGCTGCAAATGAAATGCAGCAACTAATAAACGATAGAGAAAGTCTGAAAGTCGGAATTAGGATGAACAGGAAAAAGATTCAGATCATGTTCAACAGTAGAGTTAAATTCGAACAGATACATGTATAAGGCGAAGCGCTAGAGGTAGTGGACAGGTATATATACCTAGAGCAACTCGTACAAATACATCTAGCGAACAGGAAATTAAGCGACGCATCAGTCTAGGCTGGAGCGCCTTCGGCAGACACAGTAGCATACTAGAGGGCTCCTTGCCATTATGTTTTAAAAGAAAAGACTTCAACCAATGCATCCTCCCAGTTATGACCTCTGGATCAGACACATGGACTACAACCAAATTACTGGAGAGGAAACTAATAAGTGCCCAGAGAGGGATGGAGAGGTTGATGCTGGGAATTAGCCTATAAGATCGGATAAGGGCAACGTGGAGCAGGGGACAGACAAAAGCGGAAGATATACTTAGAAGCATCAAAAAGAAAAAAATGGCAATGGGCAGGTCATATATGTCGGAGACAGGACGACAGACGAACAAAGAAAGTAACAGACTGGTCCATAGATAACATAAAGAGGCCAAAGAGCAGACCAATGACAAGATGGCGTGACGAAATAAAGAAATTTGGGGGCCAAGACTGGAAAAAAAAAAGTAATACAGAGTTTGAAAAGATTGGGAGAGCCCTATCTATTTATTTATTTATTTTAATTCTTGCTATTATTACATTACTATTATTGTTTTCACTATCATTGAAAAATCATCATTGTCATTATCATTATTCCCATTATCAATATTATTATTATTATTATCATTATTATTATCATTATTGTTATTATTATCATTATTATTGTCATCATAATTAATACTACTTTTGTCAATAATGTAATCATAATCATCATTATTATACTTATTATCATTATTAGTATTACTATTATTGCCGTTATTATTACTATTGCTATTATTATTACCATCATCATGATTATTACTATATTTATCATTTGCATTCTTCTTATTATTATAATTATTATCTCTATGATTATCGTTTCACTTTCCTCATCCTTAGTAGTAGTAGCAATATCGTTATTGTTATCATATTGATTGATAATGAAGGTTGTTATTATTATTATTATTACTATTATTATTACTATTATTACTATTATTATTACTATTATGATGATGATCATCATCATCATCATTATTATTGCTACTGTTTTTATTATCATCATCTTTATCACTATTATTATAATTATCCTTATTTTTATTTTCATCATTATCAAATTATCACTATAACTATTATTACTAATATTATAATTATTATTATATTTATAGTATTTACTATTATCATTATTATCATTACTTTATTATTACTATCATCATCACCATTATCGTTATAGTTGTTAATATCATTATTATTATTCTCATTCTCATTATAATTATCATTGTTGAAGTTATTGTTATTGTTATTACTATATTTATTATTATCATTGTTATTATTATTTCATTATAATTATTATCATTATTATTGTCATTATTATTTTTATTATTGTTATCATTATTATTATTATTATTATTATTGTTGTTATTATTATTATTATCATATCATCATCATTATCATTGTCATTATTATCACTATTATTATTATTATTGCTATTATAATAATTATCATTATCATTATTATTATTATTATTATTATTATTATTATTATTATTATTATTATTATTATTATTATTATTATTATTATTATCATTGTTATTATTGTCATTATTATTATTACTATTATTATTACTATTATTATTATTATCATTATTATTATTATTATTATCATTATTAGTATCATAACTATTTTTATTATTATTATTATTATTATTATTATTATTATTATTGTCATGATTATCATTATTATTATTATTATTATTATTATTATCATTTTATTATTATTATTACTATTATTATTATTATTATTATTATTATTATCAACAATGATAATACCATTATTATGGGTATTATCATTATCAGAATTATCAGAATTAGTATTATCATCATTATTATTATTATTATTGTTATTATTATCATCAATTTATTAATTAATATTAATATGATTATTAATATATTTTTTTTTCATCATCCTTATTATTACTATTGTTATTATTACTATCAATATTGCTATTAATATTATTTTTATTATCATCATAACTATTATCATCTTTATTTTTTTATCATTACTATTAAAATTATCACTATCATGATTGTTATTATCATTATAATGAATATGTTCATTATTGTATATAAATTCACATATGTATATATATATATATATATATATATATATATATATATATATAAATGTATATGTGTGTGTGTGTGTATGTATATATATATATATATATATATATATATATATATATATATATATATATATATATATATATATATGTATATATATATGTGTGTGTGTGTGTGTGTATGAATATATATATATATATATATATATATATATATATAAATAATTATATATGTATAAATATATATATAAATATATATATATATATATATATATACATATACATTTTCATGACCTACTTATCAGCAATAGGTACTTACACGTCATCGCGGAGCCTCTGTGTGATTCTGTTTACAACCATAGTTCATGTCATGAAGCCTTCTAGAGTTAGGTAATAACGCTTCCAGGTGTACCACAAGTACGGAGGTGATTGAATATTTGTATCTCGCTCTATGGCAGATTCCTGTGGTTACGTCGCTGGTTTGTAGCCTTGACGTTGATGCTTCCCCTATCAGCTTCTCTGGTCGCCTTTAACGCTACTCTTTGTGTTACCTGCTGAAGGAGGGGAAGTTGGGAGGGGGGGGGGGGTTCTCCTGAAGGATGACCTATTGCTTCTCTTATATCATATGACAATAATAATAACTGGTGGGACCTGAGGAAATTCCTCAGAATAACAGTAATGGCAATATTAGTTTTGAAGATGAGGATTGTAATATTGATAATGATAATAATAGCAATAATGATCATAAAAATATTAATAACAATAATAGCAATAATGATCATAAAAATATTAATAACAATAAAAATGAAGATAATAATGATAGTAATGATAATAATAACAATGATAGTAAAAAAGATAATAGTAACAACAATGATGACAATAATAATAACAATATGTATAATAATATGAAAGATAATAGTAATAATAGTTATGATAATATTAATAACAATAATAATAACAATAACAATAATTATAATAATAGTAATGATAATAGTAATAATAATAGTAATAAAAGATAAAAGTAATAATAGTAATAAAAAATCATAGTAACAATAACAATAATGACAATAATAATAATAACAATAATCATAATAATAGGAAAGATAATAGTAATAATAGTTATAATAATATCAATAATAATAATAACAATAACAATAATCATAATAATAATAATGATATGGATAATGCTATCAACAATATTAATGATTATAATAATAATAATGAT
Source organism: Penaeus chinensis (assembly GCF_019202785.1). Lineage (NCBI taxonomy): Eukaryota > Metazoa > Arthropoda > Malacostraca > Decapoda > Penaeidae > Penaeus > Penaeus chinensis. Next base: position 11,822,279 of record NC_061838.1, on the reverse strand, counting down.
AGTAATTATAACTATGATAGTAATGATAATATTGATGATAATGATAACAATGATAATAATAATATTAGTTCACAATAATGATAACAATAACAATATTTATTATCATTTTTATCATAATAATGATAATAATGATAATAAAAACAATAATAATAATAACAATAATGATAATACTAATAATAATAATGATAATAATAATTATAATAATAATGATAATAATAATGATAATAATAATGATAATAATGATAATAATAATAATAATGATAATAATAATAATAATAATAATAATAATAATAATAATAATAATAATAATAATGATAATAATAAAAAAATAAAAATGATAATGATAAGAATAATGATAATGATGATAATTATAATTGAATATAACAATAATGATTATAATGATAAGAAAAATTATAATGATAATGATGATAATGATAATAATAATAATAATAACAATGGTGATGATAATAATAATAATAATAATAATAATGATATAAATAATGATGATAATAATAAAGATAATAATGATAATAATAATAATTAAAATAATAATGATAATAATAATAAAAATTATAACATTTTTATAATAATAATAATAATAATGGTAATAAT
>NC_061838.1:11816667-11819167 GCF_019202785.1 Penaeus chinensis | reverse complement strand
ACACACACACACACACACACACACACACACATATATATATATATATATATATATATATATATGTATGTATATGAATATATACCTACCTACCTACCTTACTTTAAGAATAAGATAGAAAAAAAGTATCTTTGTGGTATATGTGAGAGGCTGCTTACCGAGAAGTGCTCACTGCCCTGTGTTGGGAGTATGGTTTTACAAAGCCTAAACAAGAACCTTGGTACTTAAGTTGAAGCGGAGAATAGGCTTTGTCCATCAGTGTTAAGAATCATTAACAAAAATGACTTTCTCCTTCGCTGACATAGAACGACCACGGCCCTGGAAGTACGCTACAAATGGCGTCGAGGTTTCTCTCGCTGTGGATACTGAGAAAGGATCGTGTAAAAAAAAAAAAAAAAAAAAAATAGACATATAATAGATTAATTATGGTCCAGATAAAGGTCTTAAACTCATGGTCATGAGCAGACAAGAAGAATGATGAGGCTGTGAGGTAAATAATGCCATGCACATTTATTTAAAATCTAATCACTGAAATAAACTTTAGGTACGTAAAAATCAGTTTTAGTCGTGGGGAGCCATGTCTGTGGGCGTCAAGATGGTAGTGGCCCGAAAAGGGTTTTGGACACAAAGAGACACTAATGAGTATCTGATGGTTTTCTGTGGGTATGATACTTAAAGAACTACTTAGTATTTGCAACAAGAAACGTCCTATATATATACACATTATACACATATGTATGTGTGTGTGTGCACATGTATGTGTGTGGATGTGTGTGTGTGTGTGAAATGAAGCACCTCACAATAGTAAAGGAAACGTCCTGCTTGTGTGTGTTATGACCTTCAACTGGAATGTGTTTTGCAGGACCTGGCCTTAACCTTGCTCTTATCCACTCCTAATGATTTGTATTGTTTCCCAGCCAATTAAAGGCCCCAACGATGAGTATGACATGGTGTTAATATCCTCCTCAATGTGAGAGAGAATTTGTGCAGAACTTGAGGTAGAGGGAGATCTACAGAATGAACCAAGCAAGGCCACGGAACAGTCTGTCTTGAACCTGGACTCTATAACCAGATTGCGGTCAGGAAAGATCGTCCTTTCGAAGCCCTGGCATAATTACAGTAATTCGTTGTATATCCTGATGCAGCCATACTATCACAAACTGTATTTAAACTAAACTGGGAGAGGCTTTTGCGCTTCTTGGAGTCGATTACGCCTGTCTAGAAGAAACCCCAAACCGTAATCCAGAGGCTCAGGGTTCAGGGACTAGAAAGGACTCCTAACAGTAGAACCGCATCATGACCCACCACCGCACACGCACCATAAGAGATGAAAGTAATGCTGTACAGGCTCTCCATTCCATTGGGAAGTGCCAGCGGAAAGGTTCAGCCATATTTTCCACTGGCAAGATTTATGGCTCTACCTAACGACGAAGACCATCTCAGTATGATCTAAGCACCGGTGAGCTTGACCATTTCTGTCAGTAGGGAGTCACAGTTCTCATAAAAAAAGACAATTATCGATAATATGAAGGTCATCATGGATGCTATGATACAAGCAGCCATTGCAGTGATAATGGTGATATAATGATAAAGAGGAGAGTGAAGAATGGTAGTGATATCATTAACTTATCTATCTGTCATATTTTAAAACATTCGTTACCGATCTCACAGGAAAAGCCAGTGAAGGTGATGATTACCATTCATCAACCGTCGCTCTCGCCACTACCTTCACTGAAGAGGAAAAGGAACAGTGAAGTGTGTCCAATCTTCCTTCTACATCTTTATATATATATATATATATACGTATTAACAGAACGATCCTTATGACCATGAGGGAAAGTATCTCCTTCAAGCATTTATTACAAACTCTTGTCCTACTTCCTCTCTTTTTTCTTTCTTTTTTATCAATTTTCCCTTATTATCTTTTTCTTTCCCGTCCCGTTATTTCACGTCCTTTCATATTTCTTCTTACCTTTCTTTTGTTTTCTCCCTTTCTTCTTATGTTTTTCTTCATTTCTTCTTGTTCGTCTCCTTCATTGCTGTTTCTATTGTTCGTAGACAGTATTCTTGTGTTGGTGTTTTTTCTCCTCTTTTAACTTAATTCATACACGTACTATTAATGCTAATTTTTATTGTCATTGTTATTACTATCATTATCATGATTATTGTTATTGTTATTGTTATTATTATTATCGTTATTGTGATCGGCATTACCATTATTATTATTATTATTATTAGCATTATTATTATTATTAATATTACTATTATTATTATTATTATTAATATTATTATTGTTATAATTATAATTATTATTGTTATTGTTATTATTATTGTTTTTATTATCATCATCATTATCTTTTTTATTTATATCTACTTTATTATATATTACCATTATTATTAATATCTTTATTATCACTATTATTATCTAGTTATCATTATTGCTGTTATTGTTGTTACTATTGTTGTTGTTGTTGTTAATATTATTATTATTATTATTATTACT
>NC_061838.1:11804167-11809167 GCF_019202785.1 Penaeus chinensis | reverse complement strand
ATATATGATATATATAATATACATATGTGTATGTATATACATATATATATATGTGTGTGTGTGTGTGTGTGTGTGTGTGTGTGTGTGTGTGTCTGCGCGTGTGTGTGGAAATACACACACACACACACACACACACACACACACACACACACACACACACATATATATATATATTTATGTATATACAAACACATATGTACATGTATATATGTATGTTTATATACAAATATATAAGTATATGCACACACACAAGCGCACACACACACAAACATGTGTATATATATGTATATATATATATATATATGTACATATATATATGTATATATACACACATATATATATACATATATACATATAAATATATATATATATATATATATATATGTGTGTGTGTGTGTGTGTGTGTGTGTATGTGTGTGTGTGTTTGTGTGTGTATGTGTACGTGTGTGTGTGTATATATGTATATGTGTGTGTTTGTGTGCGTATATGTGTGTGTGTTTGTGTGTGTGTGCATATGTGTATATATATATAAATACATTATATATATGTATGTATATGTATACATATTTATATATATATATATACACACACGCACACATATTTATATATTTATATATATATATATATACATACACATATATGTAGCTGTATATGTGTATAAATACATATATGTGTATACACACACACACACACACAATCATATATATATATATTTATGTATATATATGTATATATATGTATACATATATACATTTATATTTATACATATACACAAATATATATACATATAGATATATAAATATATACATATATGTGTGTGTCTGTGTGTGTGCGTGTTTGTGTGTGTGTATGTGTGTGTGTGTGTGTGTGTGTGTGTGTGTGTGTGTGTGTAGGGATAGGGGGGAAAGAGGTGATTTGAGATCATACCTAAGAATTCCAGTGACTACCTGATTTTTCATCAATACATAACATCATACATAACACTAAATCAACAAAAAAAAAGGTTCATTTTGTTAAATTTTCTCTAATGGCGCCCACAAAAAAAACCCACGGACATGCCCAAAATTATATTTTTTTTCGCCAAAATATCTATTTTTAAAGACATTGTCATGTTTGGTATCAGACAACTAAGGAGCTTAAAATCACCAAAATGTCGCGAAAAAAACAATGATATTATCTAACAGGGAAGACACTTACACAGCCAATCAGAAAGGAAGATTACAATAAAGGCTACAAGAAAAAATACGAAGTGTGCAAAAGCGAAAGACTACACCAAGAAGCTGCTGAATAGCTAAACGTCTTGGGGTGGACCTTGTACCTCAGGTGAGGAGCTACACAAAGTTTTAAAGGAAAAAACAAAGGAGCAAGAACTCGTCGTCAAAACCGAACACAGCTACTATGTTCATACCCATAAGACAGATAAGATTGCACGACCAGCTTTGTACAAGATTAATGGGATTACACACGAGGAAAGGCTTATTAACTTGGTCATTTTGCTTGATGATTACTCTGTTAGCCAATACACAATGGTTGATTTACCAATGTTGATGTTATCTCTGCTTTTAATTCTACACATCAAAAAGAACAGGCCAAGGAAGCAATGTTTAAATTAAATGAGCTCCGTGTGGTGGTGTGGCAAAACTGTGATTCGGAATATGAGTGGTTCATAGCATATGTAAAGAATGTTGATGCTGATAAGTACACAGTTGATCACATACATTGTGGCGGTTCTGACGGCAAGTGGAAGTATCCGCGCATTGAAGATGTCCAAGAAACAGAATTGGACAAAATTATCAATTGCAGTGTAGAAGGGCACTGGGATATTGCAACAGACAAAAGAATGAAGCTATTTACATTGAGCAACATCAAAGCAATTGACGCTGCATTTAAAAAACACATAGATTTTTTACCAATATTATCAATATAATGACAAGTTATTCTGTTGTTTTCTGACTTACTAACTATGATCCTTTTGAACTATTATATTCACAATCCTCTTGAAATTTGCTAAGAAATGATATATTAGAAGCTTACTTTGTCAAACTTTCCATTTTTACCCAACTTTTGCTTGTTTTTTCCTGACGGGTAGGTTTTCGGGGATGCAATTCCTGAAAATTGAAAAAAAAATATATATTTCATTTTCCTTATATAGATTTCTACCAAAAAATGGCTGCCACAAGTCTTTGAAAAAATGACCTTTTATCCCCTATCCCTAATATATGTGTGTGTGTATATATATATGTATATATGTGTGTGTGTGTGTAAATATATATATACACACACACACAAATATATGTGTGTGTTAGTGTGTTTGTGTGTATATGTGTATAGATATAAATATATTATATATGTGTATGTGTGTATGTATGTATGTATGTGTGTGTATGTATATATATGTATTTATATATATATGTGTATATACATATGTTTGTATATATATATGTATATGTATATATCATACTCCAAGAAGCAATGTTCATGCGCACAGTACACCCCCGCACTCGCATGACCACACGCGCTCCGACCGTGACTGCGCGAGAGGAGCCGGACCGCCGCCCCAGGCAGCGCGGCCGCCGGGTCGCAGCCTCTTTCGCCGACTCCGGAGAAAGCGCTCTCGTTCCTCAAGGACTTGCTCGAGTGCCAAAACCTACTCGAACATGGAAGACCTTCACGCGAGAGGATTTTGCCAGATGAATATGCATGGAAAGAAGTCCGTGAGAGTATGAGGAAGTTTAAAAGGGATGTGGAAAAAGTAAAGGAAGTTGAATTGAAGTCGCAGTGGAAATGATTATGATGGTTATATCGCTCAAGATGTTGGGAATACCGACTTTGGGAATGGAGATGATGTTGATAACCGTAATCTTAATTCTTATAAGGATAGCGAATACATATTAGATAAATTCATAATTATTTGTTTTCGTCTATAACCGAGGATGAATATCTTATCCCATCGCCACATATATTCAGAATTATACGGTGAACAGGGAGGCAATTATTGTTCACGACTAGCGTACCATAACCTTTGTATTCATAATGATTAATTCAAAACACTATAGTCCATGAGAATACTCTGTATACTGAATTGTAAAAACGGAATAAACCAGACTATGGCAAAATGACAATAATGTTAATGCTAATGATGGTAATTATGATACTGAAAATGATAACAATAATGACAATGAGATGCTAACAGTAACAATAATAGTAGTAATAATGATAACAATTAGAATTATAATAATGATAGTGAGAATAATAATAGTAATGATAAAAAGAGTAATGATAATGATAGTATTAATGATAACAATGATAAAAAATAATAATAATAAGGCTAATAATCTTTATAATGACAATAGCATTAATAACAATAATCATTATAATGATAATGATAATAATAATAGCAATAATGATAATGATAATGATAATATTGATAATATTAATGATGATAGTAATAATAATAATGATACTAATAAAAATGATAATAATAGTAAGAATGGCAATGACAATAACAACAATTATGATAACAATAATTATACTAACAATAATGATACTCATAATGATAATAATAGCAATAACAATGATAATAATAATAATAATAATAATAATAATAATAATAATAATAATAATAATGAAAATAATAATAATAATAATAATAACGATAATGATAACAATAGTAATTAATGATTATAGTAATAATGGTAAAAATAATGATAATAACAATGATAATAACAACGAAAATAAATATGATGATAACAGTGATGTTGACAATATTAATAATGATGTTTATGTTTGTGTTTGTGTGTGTGTGTGTGTGTGTGCATGTATGCATATATATATATATATATATATATATATATATATATATATATATGTATATATATACATATATGTATATATATATTTATATATATACTTATATATGTATATATATATATATATATATATATATATGTTTGTGTGTGTGTGTGGGTGTGTGTGTGTGTGTGTGGGTCTGTGTGTGTGTGTGTGGGTGTGTGTGTGTGTGTGTGGGTCTGTGTGTGTGTGTGTGTGTGTGTGTGTGTGTGTGTGTGTGTGTGTGTGTGTGTGTGTGTGTGTGTGTGTGTGCATTCCTTGTGTGCAGAAGCACGCCTGTTGCCTTTACTATCATCATCATTACTATCAATTTCTATCATCATTACTTCCACTGAAGGAGAAGGTTATGCAATGCTAGCAATGTATTAGTTCCCTTGTATCTTGGTTTGTTAGTAGGATGAAGCAAAAGTTACCGATGAAATGTTATAATATATCTTGGTGGTTCGTTTGTGTTTAACATTAACTTTGCGGATGGACTTAAATCATCTTCCAGTTGAAATTATGGGCATAAAGTGATCAAGGAACCGCTACCCGTAATCCTAGGCTTGTCAAGCCTTCAAAATGTTATAGAATTTCAGTTCCCGAATCTGTGACGCTGTAATATGATTATGTTTAGTGTCAATGAATATCAATTTTCGCTGAATTGGTCAGAGAGTTCATTTTAGTTACATAGTCTGTGTTATGGAAATGAACGTTATTTCAGAAAAAAATCGCTTATACAGATTTGCTCTTCATTCTAAAAATGAACAGTGTCTCTAACAGTGTTAATTTCGGCTATATTCGATTCCCTCAAGTATCTCTCTCTACACAGGGATTAGTTATACTTATCCTTTATCATCACAATACCCACCCAATAATACTGCATATCTATGAAACCAATGAACTCGAGAACAGGATTAGAGGCGCGTCACTGGGGTTGCAAGTAGAAAAAAAATAAAAATAATTAATTTACAAGATAGTCAAAACGCCTTCAGATTTATGATATTGTTCCTATAAACAGACCTTAGTTTGCAAATGCTAACCAGTAACCGTTCACCCAAGAATCCTATTTGGCCATATCGTAATTATTAACGTCCGTGTATAATCTTCATTCTTCTTATAACACTTCTCGGCGAAGAGAAAACATTAGCTTGCATCGAGTAACCGGTCAT
>NC_061838.1:11754167-11761667 GCF_019202785.1 Penaeus chinensis | reverse complement strand
TCTTTTCCGAATCCGCCCGGTTAATTAATAAATCCACTGAGTAAATCCATTTAACCTCCCTTTAGCCAGCATAAATTCCTCATAAATCTATCCTGGCACTTATATAAGTTTAACTCAACCACTAACAATCTACTCAGAAACTCGTGAGTCTATTAAATCGCTCGCTAATCTGTTCAACTATTCGTCAAAATCAACCTAACCACTCATTAAAAAAAAAAAAAAAAAATCCACTCGGATTTTAAAAAGTGAATATAAAAAATGATAAAATAATAATAATAATTATAATAATTATAATAATAATAATAATAATAATACTCCACCATCATCCTCCCGCCCCCCTCCTCCCCCTCTGTCCCCCGCCCTCCCTCCCGCAGGCGACTTCGGCTTCCGCGAGCGCCTCGACGGGGAGCCCATCCTGCACGCCAAGGACCTGACGCTGCCGCCCTTCCTGTACGGGAGTCCGCTCGCCCTGCCCGCCAGCCTCGCCAACATGGTCACGAGGGAGGTCACCTTCAAGTTCCTCTGCGAAGATTGCCCCGACGATCCCCTGCCGCGCCCTCAGGTGTTGGGGGTGAGTGACAGGGGGTGACGGAGGGAGGGAGGGAAGGAGGGGAGGGGAGGGGAGGGAATGTAGGGGAAGGAGGGAGGGAGGAGGGAGGGAGGGGTGAGTGAGAGGAGGTGAGGGAGGGGTGAATGAGAGGAAGTGAGGGAGGGAGGGAGGGAGGGAGGAAGGAAGGGGAGGGGTGAGTCAGATGAGGTGAGGGAGGGAGGGAGGGAGGTAGGGAGGGAGAGTAGGGTGAGTGATAGGAGGTAAGGAGGGATGGGTGAGTTAGAGGATATGAGGGAGGGGAGGGATGAGTGAGAGGGGGAGAGGGGGGATGGGAGACGGAGAGAGAGATAGAGGGGGAGGGAAGGAAGGGGAGAGAAAGAGAGAGAGAGAGAGAGAGAGAGAGAGAGAGAGAGAGAGAAAGAGAGAGAGAGTGGCTGACTGACTGACTGAGTTAGTGAGTAAATGAGTGAGGGGTCGGGATGGGGGTGGGGTTCAAGTGAGTGAGCACCGCAAGGGTTATATGCAGTTTACCTTCCCCATTACCACCCTCTCATTAATCAAGTATACTCACCTCTTCTCACACTCCCTCAGGAAGGCGAAGAGCTCCCGAGCGTAAAGGTGGCCGTGTTCGTCGCGGACCGGATGCCCTTCTTCAGGCTGTTCCTCCGCCGCCTGAGCCGCCTGCGTTACCCGAAGGACAAGATAACGCTTTTCATGTACATCTCAGAGGCCGCGTCTCAGCACGTCGAGGAGGTAGGCTTTCAGTGGCCGCAAAGGTGTCTGGTCCTGTTAACGGTGCATAAGTACTAACGGAGGGAATAAGGCAATCGATATAATTTAGAAATAGTCCGTACAAAATCCCCTGCCACTTCAATATCGAAAGCAAGCCACTGGTGCAGTTTGGTGGAGAAAACCTGGAAGACACGTTGGTGATCTGGCAACTGGGTCGGATATTGTGCAGGATGGAATGGAAAAGGGATATCGAGTGTCACGAATTTATTTAAGACTTATTTATCTCGAGATACGTCGTGACCTGCTTCATTCCACTTCCGTTTGCAGGTCTTTGAGGTAGTCACGGGGTCAATCTGCCTTCGTATTCACTTCGAGGTTTTTCCGTCTGTTTGAGCTTAATCCTTTCGTTCCACTGTTCTTTGCCTGCAGCTTGGATTCATTATCAAGTTCCAGGTCCCAAAACAGTACTTGACTGTTGCCTTATGAGATAGATATGGTGCTAGATGGTCTCGTTTCCAGTCTTAATGTTATATCTTCACCTAATTCTTCATTTGCTACCACCTGGGTTTTCTTAAATTATGGAGGCTGGATATTAAGCTTGCATCCCTGAGCTTGACATATATTTCTTGTAGAATTTCAGGGTTTATAAACAAGCAAGATGTCGTTAGTAGATGAGTCAGGGATTCCCCGTCGATCTTAAGTTTCCTTGTTTCCCAGTCCTCTTTACGGAAGACGAATTTGAAGCGATGGGATCTTCTAGTCAGGCGCTTTCTCTCTAAGTGGAAGGGCTCAGAGTTTATGTATGAAGGACCTGCATCTGCTCTAGATATGCTGGAGGGAGCTAATGTTGCCTGGGTCGATGCCCTATTGTTTGAGAGCTGCGGTGACAAGTCTGACTGTCATTAATTCGAAGGCTTTCTTGTGATCATCGAAGTCGGATGCAGAGGTTATGTTGCATATATTATTTTTTCTCTCAACAGTTTGGTCGACTGCTTGATAGTTATGTAGTTTTTTTTTACTGAAACTCTCTTATCTCCGGATTGGTTTCCGGCTAGAGTTTTGTTAACTCTATAGGTTCAAGACTTGTCCGCAAAATATTTAGCATTGTTTTCTCGTGGAACAGGATTATTTCAGCTTCCTGTCAGTTATTGGATGAGTTTAATTAGTTCTAAACAAACTGTAAAATAGTTGGCCAATATAGTTTCTGACAGACGCGTTCTTCAGCATCTTTCAGAAGGCTACTTGTCATGTTATCTGGACGTGAAAGTTTGCCTTTCTTTGATTTGTTGATGGCATTTTCATCTTTGTAATTAGTGGAAGGTCTGTAAATCGGAGGGATATCTACGGGGTGATAACCCACATTTCACCACAATGAGCTAGCCACGAGAAATAGACTTCCTTTTATATCCCTAGTTCAGTTGTGGTTATTTTTTATGCGTTATTCCAAGATAATTGTAAGGTGAAGTTTGAAAACGCCAGAGGAAAAACGTCTATTGCAGTCTGTTTGGGCCCAAAGTAAAAAATGACTCGACTAATGCATATTGTATGAAGATTTGACCCCCCTCCCTCTCCTTTAAAAGAAGAAAAACAGAAAAAACGGGGCTAAAAAGCGTAAAGTTTCAAGATTATTTGGACCTGATAGCATTGTAAAGGTCAACCAGTTTTTTTTTTTTTAGATATTGCAAAAGGATCAAATATTGAACTAACGCGAAGTAAAAAAATATTAATTAACTGATCGAGTATTGACCGTGATTTTTTTTTTTTTTCTTTTTTACAACTAGAAGTATTACTTTTCGTAATGCATGATATATATAGAGAGATAGAAAGATTGATATATAGATATCACATATTAGAATCTGCACTTACGATATAGATATCATTAATTAATGATAATCAGTAAAATCATTAATTAATGATAATCAGTAAAATCATTAAAAATTAATTGGAATTAAATACAAAATATGTATTAGTGAAATTCTTTATATTCTCATGTTTTAACTGGATTTTATTGGACTCAGTTCGAAGACTTTCTCGACGAATACGAAATGCAGTACCAGGACGTGGGCGTGGCTTATCCGGAGATAGGAATCGACTACACGAAAGCTCACAGGCTCCTTTGGTGGGTAGGGGGACCGTCTTAAAAAATCGGCATACTTCTCAGTCTTGTAATATATCAGACATGTCTAAGCATTGTTGATATCAATATTGTTTATTATCAGCAGGAGTTGGTCATGCTCAGATCGATCTTGAAACTTGAAAATTAGTAAAACGGTTTCACTAGCTAAACCCGTTTCCCTTAAACTCGCAGGCAGGAAGTGATGAAGTCTAAGGAAGACTACTTGTTCATGCTCGACGCAAATGTCCAGCTTACCTACCCCGATGTCCTGCAGGATCTCATGCGTAAGAGAAGGTAAGGACACGAGACATCCTAACAGTTGTATTCGTGAGCGTGTCCTATATATATGATCAAAATAAGCGGAAAGTTAATAGGGATATATCAGTAAGATAGAATTTACAATGTTTTGCTTTTCGTTCCGCAGGAGTGTGGTCGGCCCCCTCTTGACGCACGCCGACGGCACCGGACATAACCTGATGACCGAATACATCAACCACGAATTCTCCGAGGGTTTCTTAGCCGGGAACTTCGTTGCTCGACACCGCGACGTGAACGGGTGAGGGAGCAGCGGCCTGGGTGTGCGCCGGCGTCGGCAGAGTGTCACATCTCCGGCTTGGGCTATATAGTCACAAACACCCGTGTGTGTGTGTGTGTGTGTGTGTGTGTGTGTGTGTGTGTGTGTGTGTGTGTGTGTGTGTGTGTGTGTGTGTGTGTGTGCGTGCGTGCGTGCGTGCGTGCGTGCGTGCGTGCGTGCGTGCGTGTATGTATGTATATCAGCACTTGACAAACAGGCAGCTAATTCCCGGCGCTTGGCCCTCGAATGCCTGCCCTTCCATATCCTTGTACCGAGAGCCCGTGTTTACCAACTTACGTGTTCATGTTGGCAATTAGGGTTGGAATCCTCGTTAACTCTGAGCCGTGATAACCCAAACGAGGTGATCTGAGGAGGAAGTGCTCTGTTTCTCTTTTTGTTGTTGTCGTTACTACGTACACGCTCGTCTTCGTTTCTTTATTTCGGTATTGCTAAAGCTTAATGGACTGTTTGTTTTGGTTTATTTTATATATCTGTCTATTTCGTCACAAGAGAAAGGTGACAGTGGAGTGCTTCGTTGATGGGAAGTCACAGTTATAGCTCTGGATCACGCTTGTAATTACAAATATTTCGCTAAAACCTCTCATAAACCGTGATCTCTAATATATTATATTAATCACTTTCGAACCTAATATTAACTCGCCATCTCATCATAGCACAAAAAAAAAAGAAAAAAAAAATCAAATTAGGCAAGAGATGATCAATGCCGACAATAGGTAATCAATCTCCACACCGTTTCCCTCCCACGACCCAATCCTTCCTTCCATCCCTCAGAACCACCGACTTCGTTGGGATGCTGCAGGTGGCCAGGATCAAGAGCGCCCTTTTGTTCACCAGAGACGCCTTCATGCACATCAAGGGAAGCTTCACCTCTTCCGGGGATGACATGTGGAATCGCTTCTTCATTCATGTCTTTGAGCAGGTGAGTCAGTGTTTAAATTAAGTGTTGGAGAAGTTGAAGCTTTGATCGTGTCCGAGAGAGAGAGAGAGAGAGAGAGAGAGAGAGAGAGAGAGAGAGAGAGAGAGAGAGAGAGAGAGAGAGAGAGAGAGAGAGAGAGAGAGTCAGACTGACAGACTGACTGACAGATTGGTAGACAGATGGACAGATAGACCACGACTGAGACAACTGAGAGAGAGAGAGAGAGAGAGAGAGAGAGAGAGCATAGACAGAGAGAAAGAGAGAAAGAGGATTAAGCGAAGAAATAGTACTTAAGACCGACGAAGGCCTGTAAACCGACACTCTTTTGAAGTCCACCGTAAAACTGGGAGTGGCAGGAAGAGGTTCTCCCTCACATGTTAGTTTTATTGTTAGCTTGGGCATTTGGGTCCGACTCTCGAGTGCACAAACTTTCTAACCGACCATTACAAAATATATATATATATATATTTATATTTATATGCTTATACATATCTATATATATATATATAGATATGTATATAATAGAAAAAGATATTTGATTTTATATACACGCCAGGAGAGTATGTGCAGTTATGGATATACAGACTTTTTATGTGAGGAATGTGTTCATGTGCTACTTCTTGAAGGAAAGAAAATTGCATGTGCCTTTAACGTTAAGCGATTGAAATACGAGTGACAGTAATAGAATTCCATCGGGGAGGAGAGAAAACTACGCGGGATTTTGAAAACCAGAAAAAATAAATTCTGCTTTTCAAGTCTGCTTTGACTCAGCAATTGATACTTATTAATCTTAATATGTGTATGTATAAGTCTTCATTAGCATTCACTATTATACAGTGTTACATTTCCAGACAATAGGAAGATAACTGTGGCAGTCTAAAGATACCAAATATTTAAAATAATTGTCGTAGTTTGGAATTCAAAAAAGATATCGCAAAGACTCTTCACAACTTAAATCTTCCATTCAGTCTCCCTTGTACATTTATAAATCATTCCCAGGGTTACATCCCCTACACATGCAACCAAGAGAACTACGGCCACCTGACGAAGGAGGAGGAGGACGGGAAGTTTACCCCCGACATCTGGAACCTGGAACGCAACCAAGAGGACTTCATCGCCTACTTCACCTTCCTCCAGACGCCAGAGGGGCAGGAGGTCTCGTTGGGCGAGGGCGAGTGCGAGGGCGTCGTCAGGCGGTGGCTCTTCAGGGACCTCTTTGCCCGAGACCTGATGGCTCGTGTCGAGGGAGACCGCCGCTGGGAAGACGCCGTTCGGGAGGGAGCTGTGAGTTTGGCTGATGTTTGTTATTAGTATTAGTTTGCGTTCTTTGCATTAGCTTGTGTTATTAGTATTAATTCGTGTTATTGGTATTGGTCGATGTTATTAGTTTTTTTTTAATGTTTTTTAGTATTAAAAGCATCATCACCATTAGTAGTAGCTATTATTAATGTTGCTATCGCCCTTTTTCATTATCGTAGTCACCATTTGCTGTTAGCATTATAAAAAGTACCCCCGTTTCGGACTACATTTGATTCCAAAACTAAACTTGACAATACAAAACCACTCATCGGTTTCCAGTCAGACTCCGTAGAAGTCCTCGCACCTCCCGATGGACTCGAGAGAACGGCGGGACAAACCCTTGCCAAGTTGGTCTTCAAGAGCATGATGCCTCAGCTCAACAATACGCAGGTTTGATTCACGCTGTCGCCGATGAAGGGTTAAATTTTCTACACCTGTATACACTTGGCTGAATGTTTGACTTGATTAAATTCTTCGCTGAGTATTTATCTGAATGCAGGACTGAATATTAACAGAATCCAATAATGGATAGCTGTCTAAATACTTGACCATATACTATATGTTTTTTTCAACTGAAGCTACATCTTTTCTTTTCGTTTTCAAATAAGGTATCGTCAGAGGAAGAGCTGCATGTTCTGAAGGGCAGCGGCAGTTTTTCGCTTGACGGAGCCTCCTTTATGGTGCTGATTGCTTTAGGGGATGAGGTGAGTGTCGCACATTCGCTCTCTGTTTCCTGCAACGGATAAAATTCACCTTATTCAGGACCCCAAGTTGCATGTGTACAATTTAAACAGTAAAAGCCGTGCGTGTATCTTTTTGTCTGTGTTTTGGATTATGAGAGTTCATATTGATCGTACTCTCATGTGAATATCTTTTCTAACATCAGATTAGTGTCTTATCTAAGATCAAATTCATGTAAATATCTTTTCGACATTCATCCACATGCATATCCTTTTACGAATAACTTTCCAACACTACACTAATATTTTATATATACCCACACAAGTACACATCTTCCTTTACCTCTTACAGGTCACGGAGTTGGAAATCCAATCCACAAGTGAACAGAAGTGCCACCTGGCTCTGCAGAAGGGGGAAGCGGCATCCTTCAGAAGTGCCGACTACTCGAAGCTCACGTTCCCGCAGTCGGTGACCTTGGCTCTCATGACCCGTTGACCTCATGCTGACCTTAATATCCCCCCAAAATAGAGGGAGAAATGTGAGAATAGACATGTCCCCTTTTCTGTAGATTTTCCGCTAGTATTTGAAATCGTAATGACAGAAATACTATG
>NC_061838.1:11719167-11729167 GCF_019202785.1 Penaeus chinensis | reverse complement strand
AGAGAGAGAGATGTATATTTATGCGCATATATATACATATATACGTATATATACATATATGCACATATGTACATATATATGTGTATATATATACATATATATGTATATATGTTTATATATGTATACACACATACACACACAGATGTGTATATGTGTATATATATACATATATACATATACATATATATATATATATATATATATATATAGAGAGAGAGAGAGAGAGAGAGAGAGAGAGAGAGAGAGAGAGAGAGAGAGAGAGAGAGAGAGAGAGAGAGAGAGAGAGAGAGAGAGAGAGAGAGAGAGAGAGAGAGAGAGAGAGAGAGAGAGAGAGAGAGAGAGAGAGAGAGAGAGAGAGAGAGAGAGAGAAGAGAGAGATAGGGAGAGAAAGAAGGAGAGAGAGAGGGGGGGGGAGAGAGAGAGAGGGAGAGAGAGAGAGAGAGAGAGAGAGAGAGAGAGAGAGAGAGAGAGAGAGAGAGAGAGAGAGAGAGAGAGAGAGAGAGAGAGAGAGAGAGAGAGAAAGAGAGAGAGAGATTGGGAGAGAAAAGAAAAAGAAAGAGAAAGAGAGAGAGAAAGAGAGAAGAGAGTATATTCCACTAAATCACCTTGACAGATTCGGCCTCATGTCCGAATCTCCTGAACCACAACGAACTGAATCGACTCGAGCCTGTAAAAAACACGCCCCTCGCCCCCGCCCATTTTTCAAAGCCCTCCCTAGACCCCGTGGCGTCTCAACTTGCCAAATCATCTAGCATGTTGCCTTTGCGTGAGCGCTGTGGGTGGGGGGAGAGGGAGAGGGGAGGAGGTAGGAGGGGAAGGAGGAGGGGAGGGAAGGAGGGTGGGGGAATGGGGGAGAAGGGGAAGAGGAGGGAAGGAGGGTGGGGGAGAGGAGCGGGGGAGCGGGGAGGGGAGGGGGAGGGAAGGGAAGGGAGGAGGAAGAAGGGAGAAGGGAGAGAGGGAAGGAAGGAGAGGGAGAGGAGGGAGAAGAAAGAAGAGAAGGGGGCGAGGGAGGAAGGGGAGAAGAAGGGAAAGAGACGGCAATCCGTAGGAGGGAAAAAGGAAGGTAGGAAAAAAATTAAAGAAAGATGGAGGGAAAGCATAAGTTCGAGGAAGAAGGGAGGAAGGAAGGAAAATTAAAAGAACAAGAGAGAGAAAAAAACAGACATAGAAGGACAGGGCAGAAACAGAGGCAGAGAAAACTAAAGTTAAGGAGAAAGAAAACCTATGTAACCTCCATCTAGCGCGTCGAAAGAAAATCATGTGTTAACTTCAACTAAACACGAGACAACGGAAAGAGCAACGACCAGAAATATCGGTAAATGATATTATCTGTCACGTTCTTTCTTGTCCATTTCTTTTTCTAGTTGATCAAGAGAGAAAAAAATGGGTAAAATTCTGTAGGAACTTCCTCCAGAATGATTTTTCTTAAGGGTTTGCTGGCCGATAATATCGCATTTGAGTTGTTTACACACACAAAGAAAACGAAAAATACAACAATAAAAAAATCCAATATTTGTCAATAAGCTTCTCTTTATTGTGTTTCAAAGGATGTTATTCATAACATTTGCACAGATTAGTTTTAAGACTACGCGAGTTTATCTTTTTTTATTTTTCTAATTTACTTAGAATGCAAATGAAGGTAAATTAAATTATTAACAAATAAAACTATTTACGATGAAATTAAATTATTTTCAACGTCAATGTTCAGCCGGCTTTTGAACAGACGATGGAAACACCAGGATGAAATGAAATAGCCGCTTTAAAAATGAAAGGTCAATAAAGAAATCGATAAACGAGCTCAGATTAATCAGAGAAGAAATTCCTGAAAGATATCCAGAGAGAGCTGACCTTGCCAGCGTCATATCCAACAGAAAATCGTTCTCCTTCGCTATTTTTTTCATTACTTCTGTTCTTTCACATTAAGCAAATGATACTGTATTGCAGATATAAATAGAAATGATTTACCTCCGACTCAAGCCAATTTGACTCTGAAGGTTCTGCTTGGCCGTTTTTCGTCCTACTCTGACAAGAATGTTGCACCTGTAAGCGTGCAAAGTGCAAGTTCACATGTGTCTATTTGCAACACGTGTGTGCAGCAGTACCGGGCCGTCACGTCATGGCGCAAAAGGACCGGCCTGACATCGTCCCAAACCAATGCTGCGAGCGAGAGACCGCGCGCAGCCTGCAAGGTGACATACCAAACCTATGACAACCGACTCGGGATATCGCTTTGAAGGCGATCCCCTCGCGGCCTCTTCCCTTTCGCTCGCGCCCCTCGCCCTCTGCCCGGGGGCTCAGGTGCGTGTCCTGCAGCAGAAGGAAAGGCAGTGGTATCGCAAGGCGGTTGTAAATGGAATGGAATTAGTACCGTTGTGAACTTTCGAATTGAAATTATGGAGCAAAGCTTTTGAAAGATCACACGCACACACACACACACACACACACACACACACACACACACACACACACATATATATATATATATATATATATATATATATATATATGTAATATATGTATACATATATATAATATATATAATATATATATATATATATATATATATATATATGAGTGTGTGTGTGTGACTGTGTGTGTGTGTGTGTGTGATATATATATATATATATATATATATATATATATATATATATATATATATATATGTATACATACATTTATATATATATATATATATATATATATATATACACACACACACATACGGATGAATAGAAAGCTGTATACACTTTTGCATGTATGTATTTATGCATGTATATATATGTATATGTATGTATATATATATGTATGTATGTATTTATGTGTGAATGTATGTATGTTTGCATGTATGTATGTTTGCATGTAATTATGTATGTATGTTTGCATATATCTATGTATGTATGTTTGGATGTATGCGTGTGTATGTGTGTGTTCTTGTATGTATATTTAACAGACAACATTTGCGACCTTGGAAATCACAAGGATATTCGAAACGACTGATTTGCCCGGCACGAACAGCGAGCCGACTACGCCTGCACTGAGATCGCAGTTACGAGAACGTGAAGCGAGCCCGTGACCCCGCGGGGGAACCTGCGCGTTAGTGAAATGTGTTTCCGAGGATGGAGGAGAGGAGGGGGAGAGGGGGGGGGAGGAAGTAAGAGTGGGCAGGGGGTAGGGAGGGAGTAGTACGAATGCGTTGGCCAAGAATGCCCGGGAGTGAGGCCGATCCCCCCCCCCTCCTCACCATGGCTCCCCCTACCCCCCAGGACGTGCCAACAATACCTGCCCCTCTCCTTTCCTACCCCCCTACCCCCCATTAAGGGCCATACGACTCCGGAAAAGCTCTGTACCGGCCTATCACAGAACCCTACCTGTGTGTCTCTACCTGCCCCTCTGCCAGTTCCCTCTGCAGCGAGAGTGCACCTGGCGTAGCCTAAATCTTCGAGCTCGTCTTTACTTTGTTCCTATCTGATAACTCTATTCTGCTTCTTCGTCTGAGGTCTATTACATTTTTTTTTTTTTTTTTTTTTTCTTAAAAGACGATAAAATGTATTTCAATTCCATCTGTATTTCACTTATCCATCCCGTCCTCTACTCACTCCTCTCCTTCTTCCCACTTGCATTTCCCGGCTTTAATTAATCCCGCTCGTTCCACCTGCACCTACATGCACTTTTAGTCCCGGCTTTGCCAGCTGGTCTTCCCAGTTCTCTCCGTTCTCAAGTGTACATACAGGCCTCAGCTGGCGCTCCGTTTTGTGGCATAATTCTCAGGCTCATTTGTTCTCCTCTGCCTGCCTCGATTTACTCGCAGCGTCATATTTTACTTTGATATTGAAACTATTTATATCATTCTCCTTCATGTATACTCACACACAAACGCATTCATAAGTATTTGTGTGAATATATATACAGTAGATATATAAATAGACAGATAGATAGATACATATTTACATTAGATATATACATATATAGATGTGACACAAAAAAAACACAGTAACGTGTACACAAAGATGAAAGGAAAACAGCCACAGTAAGAAAATAAAATTGAATTGTAACGTTTCGAACTCTTCACGAGTTCCTCTTCAGACGAATGATATACCAAAATGGATACATTTTGGTATATCATTCGTCTGAAGAGGAACTCGCGAAGAGTTCGAAATGTTACGATTCAATTTAATTTCTTACTGTGGCAGTTTTCCTTTCATATATAGATGTATATACATACATACATACATACATACATACATACATACATACATACATACATACATACATACATACATACATACATACATACATACATATATACATACATATATATATATATATATAAATGTATGTGTGTGTGTGTGCGTGTGTGTGTTCACATACATATGTACATCAGTCTGAGCATAACCACTTATATACATAAATGTATGTGTGAATATTTTTTTTTTTTTTTTTTTGTGTGTGTGTGTGTGTGTGCTTACACACGCTGATTTTCACAAAATTGATATATGTGTTGTCATCTATTCACATAATTTCAATGTTTTTTCGCAGTAGTTAGGGGACCTTTGATATTACAGGTTTCATTTATTTATATTTCTATCAAAAATATAATTATTCTTTTAGATTTTTTCTGATGCAATGTTACAAACCTATGCATACACGGATTGAGACTAGCCTTGGGTACAGCCATATTCCTGTCAGGTTGAAGGACTGAGCATAATATTAATTTTTTATTGTTATTATTATCTGTATCAGCATTTTTGAAAGCGAAATGTAAACAATGGTCACCTTTACGCTGCTTTACTTTAGCTATTGATAACTAACTCTGTAGTCTGAGAATTACAGAAGCATTGGAAATATGAAAAGCAACTAAATAAATAACGTTGTTATTTGTTTTTATTTCTTTGACATCAGAGAAAGATGCACAGCGAAGAAAATGGCAGCAGCTTCATCTACTTTAAATCATTTTGGCCATCCTTGAGAGTGAAAGTTTCAGCATTTTTATCAGTTATCTCAGATAAATCGCTTATCATTTTGTGCTTTATTATTCGTGGTCGAAACATTTCGAAAAGGAAAAAAAAACAAACGGAATAATGCGCCAGGAAATAACCTTTTACAATCACAAATCTTTATAAAGATTATTCGGGAATTCATAGCTGGTAAATTACGTTCTGAAACGCCCTAAGGCTTTCTCATCCTCAGTACCTGGCACTCCAACAGAGATACTGAACATAATCCGCCAGTTTGTGCTGAAAGAACCTGAAGAGCTTCGAGACAAAGAATGGCCCTGATATGGATATAAGGATTAAAGTGTGTATGAATGCAAACATAAAACAGCTTGATGTTCATTTGGGACAAATAATAACAATGGTTATAACAAATATTCTTGTTGCTGTTGTAATTGTTATCATTATCATTGTTATCAAAATTATTGTTACATTATTGTTCTTGTTGTTGTTATAATTGTTATATCATTGTTGTTGTTGCTGTTACCATTATCATTATTATTATTATCATTATTATTGTCATTATTACTCTTATCATTATCATTATTATTATTATTATCATTTGTTTTATTATTAATATTATTATTATTGTCATTATTGTTATTATCATTATTATTATTATTATTATTATTATCATTAGTTTTATTATTAATATTTTTATTATTATTATTATTATTATTATTATTATTATTATTATTATTATTATTATTGTTATTATCATCATTATTATTATCATCATCATCATCATCATCATTATTATTATTATCATTTTTATTATTTTTTTATTATAATTATTATTATTATTATTATTGTTGTTACTATTATTATCATTATTATTGTTATCATCATGGTTATTATTACCATTATTATTACTATTATTGAGTATTCTCATTAGTCATTATCATTTTTATCATTATCATTATCATTATCATAATCATTATCATTATTATCATTATCATTATTATTATTACTATTATCATTATTATTATTATTATTATTATTATTATTATTATTATCATTATTATTATTATTATTATTATTATCGTTATTATTATTATTATCATTATTATTATTATTATTATTATTATTATTATCATTATTATTATTATTATTATTATTATTATTATCATTATTATTATTATATTATTGTTGTTGTTGTTGTTTTTGTTGCTGTTGTTGCTGCTCTCATCATCGTCATTATTACCATTGTTGTTATTATCGTTATTATTATTATTATAATTATTATCATTATTATCATTATCATTATTGCTATAACTACTATTATTATCATCATTAGTACTACTATCAATAACATCATCCTCAATTTTATTATCGCTATTATCATCATTATTATTATCACAATTGTCATCATTAATATTAGCACTATTATCTCATCAACCTTCACGAATTCATTTAGTTTTGGCATCATTATTGTCCTCAACATTTTATTTGGCAGTTATTCCAGCTAAAATTATTTCTGCAGTCGCCATCATTATTATTTTCATCAACATAACATCTTTATAGAAAGTAACATCAATCATTATTAAGCAGAATTCTCATTAATGCATTATTACTTGAATGGTGTTGATTATATACATCTATGTATATATATATATATGATTATATGTATATAGATACATATATATATATAATCATATATATATATATATATACATATATATGCATGTGTATGTGTGTGTGTGTGTGTGTGCGTGTGTGTGTGTATGTGTGTGTGTGTGTGTGTGTGTGTGTGTGTTTGTGTGTGCATATATATACTCTATTACAAATAAAATGATTGTGAATTCGTGAAGATATCTTAATAGCTGTATAATTCCACAAAAAAGTGGAAACTCTGCGATTTTAGACACATTTCATTTTTCGCTCCCTTTCAACTGAATTTAGTGCTTAACTTGAAAAAAAAATCAGATAGGAAAGTTAATTCTTTTGAAACACGTATTATTTGCTTCTTAATGTGTTGTAAGTTCGTACCTTCTATACGTTAATTCTGGACTACGACAACACATAACCAAATGATATTGCAAGCACATAAACTTTTATCCAGATACATACGGATACACTTATACACATACACCAATATACAAAAAAATACATCCTCGTCATCACTTCGAAACAGTCGACCATGATTTTGCACGCTTTGGTAGAATATAGTGTGAATAAATCTTACGTACTTTGAATGTTGTTTGAAACTATAGAAATTAAATTTGAATTAGTGGGAACGTTTCTGCCTCTGTAGTGTAGTAGAACATTTTATTGTTAATACACTGACTTGGGTGTCATTCATATTACAGCCATCACATTCGTAGTATTTGTTTATGAAAATGCTTAAACTGTTACAGATCATGCAAACTGATAGCAATACTTTTTATGTCTGATTTAATATAGTATTTAAAACGAATACAACTAAGTGCGTTACTTTATCAAATCCTACCTAGACTTGCCTGTCTACAGACTTCGGCCTCCAGATTACACTAGAAACCTCTAAAGAAATAATATAATACAAGTTAGAACAAACCCAGCACAAACTAGGCTATTAGAGAACATTGATATGACTAACAGTCTCTACCCTGTGCTTAGCATAGATAATACTCTTCTCTGTTATGAAAGCATGGTGAGCAAACTAGGAAAATTATACATACATTTCATCGAATCAATTAAAATTATTCCATTCACTCCAAATCCATCAGACGCAGAAATGCCAGATAACATGTTTCTAGGACATGCAATCCAATAATTTCCAAACATAACACAAGAAGGGGAATTATTTAATGTCACTGGTGAATGTTGATGCCACTTGCAAAAACAAACACCGAGGAAAAAAGGAGAGTTGATCTAATGCTTGGAACAAACGTATCAAGTAACGTAATGTGTTGAAACAAACGTATCAAGATAAAAAAATAAAAAAAAATGTATAAACATCGCATGTATAAATATTTCATCTCAAAAATGGAATATGTGCGAATCTCTTTGCGAGTCTAGGCCTTCATTCTTGCGCGATGCTTTGGGAAAATCTAACCGACAGTTTTGATTCACAAATCTCCTGACTGTAAACGGAATGAGGTGGCTAGAGATTCCTGCAATTTCTAGTTTCTACAATTCCTATTTTTTTTTTTTTCCGTTTCTTCATCTCATTCCCTACTAGTAACCCAAACACCGACTTAGATGTGTTCGTTCATTTGAGTTAATAACTACCCAATAGTAGTTCTAAAACAGTTCTAAAATTAGTTTGAAACTATGTAACAAATGACAACTGTAATCAAGCAGTTCGCAAAACAACTTCCCGTGCGTTGCAGAGCGGCATTCCGTAGAGTGGGTCTGAGAGTATAAAAAGCGAACCCCATTTATACCTTGGTTCCTCCACGCTCGTATTTCAGCTTGTCTGACTTCCTTGCGCTGCTGTGACGGACCCCAGGGTGCAGTGCGGCGCATTAGGACCGCGGCCACGTGGCTGTGCTGTAATGTTTATAACCCTAAATAGAATGCATACATTGGCGCACGCGCGTATTACTGTTTATGTGAATGTATTTACGGGGGGTCATACACAAAAATATATATATATATATAAAACAAACAATTAATTACATAAATAATAATAACCGTCATTATTGTAATAACAACATTGGTTATAATGATAATAACAAAAAGTAAAAAGGAAAAAATATGTAAGATAATATAGTATTGTCTCAATACAAACCGCCTTTCCTTTTCCGAGGCTCGCAACCTTCTCGCTACGTTAAATTTTCTTTTACCCACATTTCTGTATACATGTGTGCTGTGTGCGTGTATCGATACACACACACACCCACACACACACACACACACACATATGTGTGTGTGTGTTTTAAGAATTTAATTGTTACTACTCATGGTTGTGTTTCATTTGGTTAGTGCATTTGCAGATCGATCGAAGGTCAGAATTCTTGCAGTTGATCAAAAGCCGTCCGAAAGTTAAATGCATTTCAATGGAGAATTCTGAATATAACAGAGGTCACTTCCTTGCAATTATTTGGGATGCAAAATGTTCGGTGATATTTTGGGAGTAAGACAGATTGACTGGGACCCCTTCCTCTATCTCTACTTGTTTGTCTGTCAGCTTGTCTCTCTTTCTCTCTCATTGTTTCTTTTGCCTTTTTCCTCTTTTCCTCTCTCTCTTTATATATATATATATATATATATATATATATATATATATATATATACACAAACAAACACACACACACAATATATATGTGTGTGTGTGTGTGTGTGTGTGTGTGTGTGTGTGTGTGTGTGTGTGTGTGCGTGCGTGTATCTGTGTGTTCCTATATACATATATATATATATATATATATATATATATATATATATATATATATATATTCATAAAAAATATAGATATATATATATTCATATATATATATATATTATATATATTCATATATATATATTCATATATATATATATATATATTATATATATTCATATATATATATATTTATAAATATATATATATATATATTAATTCTTTCTTTCTCTCCAGCAAACAATCGTAAGCAAATTACCTCCACAGATATATCTTTGTCTTATCTTTACAGTAACCTTGCATAGATTTTCTCTCCCTCCGATATTCATCATTAGGGCAGTCATCATTTTTAGTGATTCTAGGGAACCTTACCTGCTAAAACTTCCGCTAAGTTCTCGGTCTGCTTATTACCAGCAGCAGTACCACGCTACGACGCGAATTATGCAGGAAAATAAAAGCAGGCGCTAATGCAATTGTATCAAGCAGATGAATCAATTGCAAGTAAATATCAACAGAGCTTCGCCATTGGCAAATTTCCGATTTCCTCCTTCTCTTAAGCAGTAGTACTAGTAACGCTGGAAATAAACTACAGAGATCCCTGCACTAAATTCACGGCTGTATCTGCAGACGAACAACGTTAACCTCGGCTCCACTCCGTCGTGTCGATAGATCTGTTCGTGCTCTTCGGCCCCGGTTGCTTTTGCCCGAA
>NC_061838.1:11709167-11711667 GCF_019202785.1 Penaeus chinensis | reverse complement strand
CATTATCAGCAATATTATCATTCATTTCACTATTATTATCATCTTTCTTATTGTTGCTGTTGTACTTTTCGTATTGGTGGTAGTAGGTGCAATATTATCATTATCATTACTCATATCATTGTTATCAAGGTTTTCCTTATGCAATATTACTATCTTTTTTATATATCTCATTCCATCCTTTTTTCTTGTCATAATTAGTATGATCAACATTGTTATTATTACTAATACAATAATTATTTATATTTCTTTTATTATTATTAGTGATTAGTCATTATAATTATTATTGATAGATAGTTAATCGTTATTATTATTATTATAATTAATGTTATCCTTTTCGTTATTTTTTCATCGGTCTTATTACTATTATCATTATAATTATTGTTTTATTATTATTACTTTTGCTCTGAAAATCATCATTATCATAACTGTATTATAATTATCATAATTATTAGCTTTATCGTTATAATTATCACTGTCATTATTATCATTATCATGTTTTATAATTAGTAGTAGAAGTATCATTTTATCATCATTATCATCCTGATCATTATCATCACTGTTATGATAATATATAATAGTAATCTTCATAGTAGCAGCAGTTATAATATGTATCTCCATTATCATTATTACTAGAATTATTGTCAGTATCGTTATCATTAGTAATAGTGTTATCATTTTTTTAATCATTGTCATTATTATTTATATAATTTATTATCATTATTATTATCATTATCAGTATCAGCATTGGTATTGTCATTAATACTAATATTACCACTGTCATCACTGTTATCATAGTCATCAACTATATCCATTAACATTACTTTTACTATCATTCATATCATTATCGTTGTTATTAAGATCATGATTATTATTTCCATTGTTACTATCATTATCATTAACATCAAAATTAGTATTGACATCTATATCATTGTTATTATCATCATTTTTAGTTGTCTTATGTTCATTACCAATATAAAGTTTATTATCATTCCATTATAATACTGATATAATCATTATCATTGTTGTTGCTTCTTTTTCAATTTTATGATTACTGTTTTTTATCTCTTATTGTTATTATTCTTTATTGATCTCTATTATCAGCATTATTAGTATTATTAGAATTAGTATTATTCCAATCATCATTATTAAGATTCTGTTACAGTTTTTTCCTACTATCATTATTATTATCATTACCATTGTCATTGTTATTGTTAATAACACTAGTAGTAGTAGTATCATTATTACTAAAAAAATTATCAGTACCATCATTATTATCATCGCTATAATGATAACAATGGGGCTAATTTATACATATCTGTGTGTGTGTGTGTGTGTGTGTGTGTGTGTGTGCGTGTTTAATTACCAATATAGTTACCTTTCATTTGACTTTGACATATGCCACTCCGTAAAGCTCCTTCGATGGCTGTGTCTGTATAATTTGTGTATTTGCAATGCGCACAGCACAGTTTTTAAACTCAATATTTAAAATGACATGTAGTTTTAAAAAAGACCTAATTTACTGAAGTCACGCTGTACGCCAGAATGGTAATGAGATAATATATCTGTCATATCTGATTTTATTGATACTTAAGCACGACATTGTAGCATCTGAGAGTTTAAATCTAAATGCTGGTGACGTTGAGTGACAAGCTTTATAAATAATAATGATAATAAAAATAATAATGTACCGTCGATGGATGCCACTTTCGTCTAGTATTTAATGTTTAGTCAATTCCTATTCAAGATGCTATCCTAGGGAAGGTTTAGGAAACAATAAATTACAGCGAAAACGATGAAATGGACCAAATCACAGGATATAGCCATTGATGTTGAGTATTAGCTTGTGAGAGTGACACACGCATTTGACTGATATCCAATGAGGATCATCAAATTTCAGTTTGGTAAACACAACGCTGTTAATCCCAGTCATAACTGATGGCATTATCAGTGCCAAGTCCAACAAGGTTCAATAAATCATGTCTGCAGGATACTTTTTCAGCGACTTGCATTTGGCCTCGGAAAACCATTCACAGACTTTAACGAGTTCCAAGAATGTTACCACTATTTATTATTGTTTTTGTTCCTCTGAAAGTAGTTCCTTATTGTTATACCCAAAAGACTGTCACAAGCACTTACATCTGTATATGAGCTGATTTTGCATTATTAGACTTATAATAATGCACACAATAGGGAACAAAGTAATCGCAGATAACGGTACTACACACTGACCTTTAAAATTTCACGCCGTTACACTGTTTACTGATTTTTTTCACACCGCAAAGCACTCAAGTAGTCAATTACTACCAATTACTATCAGTGTTCAGTAATAAATAATAATATATTCCCTTTAACCTTACCGAACATCATTACTTTGAGCTGCCTTCGTTACGTGAATGGTTCCTCAACTTTTTTGCATTTGATTGTGTTTCTGTGCCTTTCAGTGCCGCTCCGTTTGTCCGCTACGGAAATCTAAGAACATCTACATCGGTATTTTGTATCA
>NC_061838.1:11691667-11699167 GCF_019202785.1 Penaeus chinensis | reverse complement strand
AGTATAGTGAGGATGAAGAAGAACGGCCATGGCACCATCTGGCCCTCTGCGACCATTTCAGTGAAAGAAACTCTATAAAGCCAATAAAAACAAACGAAAAAAAATAAAGCGTGGAAGATAATGAGGTGAAGTAAGGGACAAACAAGGAAAGTAATAAAAGAGAAGGATAAAGATTGAAAAGGAAAGTAGAGAACAAAAGAAAGGAAGAATGGGAAGAATAGATAATTATGATACGAGAATCAGAGGCGAAGGAAAAGTTGTAGACGAAGAAAGAGAAGAAAGACAGAACTATGATGAAACAGGGAAACTAAAGAAGGGAGGGAAGGACAATGACTGTGAGAAAAGAAAAGGGACAAGAGAAGAAAGCACGAAAAGACAAGCATTGTGATGAAAGAGAAAACGAAGGAAAAGTTGGAAAAAGGTGAAAGGACAGTGAAGGAAAGAAAATGGAAAAGAACATAAGTAAGGACAAAGGACTGTACTAGAAAAGAGAAAAAAAAGAGGAGGAAAAGAAGAAAAAGAGGGAAAGAAGGAGGGAGACACACCATCAGCTGGACGGCCGCCAAGACCTCGGCCATCGAGAGAGTTTATGGCCGAGTTGCGTCGACGAGATTTGGATCCAGTTTTGTTTTTCTTTTTCTGCATTCGCATGTGGCGTTTCTCTCTCTCTCTCTCTCTCTCTCTCTCTCTCTCTCTCTCTCTCTCTCTCTCTCTCTCTCTCTCTCTCTCTCTCTCTCTCTCTCTCTCTCTCTCTCTCTCTCGGCTTCTCGACGCAGGTTTGATTTGGTTCCTGTAAAGGCTCTTGGACACTTTACTCCCTACCACCCTGGCTCTTGGACGCTATCCTCCCTGTCCCCCTCGCTCTTCAACGCTGCCCTCTGGCTCTTCAACGCTTCGTTCCCTGGCTCTTCAGTGTTTTCCACCCTGTCCCCCTGGCTCTTTAACGTCCACCTCCCTCTCCCCATATCTCTTCAACGCTTTCCTCTGTCTCCATTTAGCTCTCATACGGTCTGTCCCCCTGGCTCTTCAATGCTTTCCTGTCCTTCTGGCCGTCTAACGATTTCCTCCCTATTCCCCAGGCTCTTGGATGCTTTCCTCTCAGTCCTCCTGACTCTTGAGCACTCTCCTCTTAATCCGCTAGGCTCTTCAACACTTTCCTCCCTGTCCCCCCGGCTCCTCAACACTTTCCTCCCTGTCCCCCTGGCTTTTGGACGCTTTCCTCTGTGTCCTCCTGGCTCTCAGAGGGTCTCCTCTCAGTCCCCCTGGATTTCCAATGCTTTCCTCTCTATCCCTCTGGATTTTCAACATTTTTCTATCTGTCCCCCTGGTTCTTCAACGCTTTCCTATCCCCCTGGCCCTTTAATGATTTCCCCCCTGTTCCCCAGGCTCTTGGATGCTTTCCTCTCTGTCCCCCTGACTCATCAAGGCTTCCCTCCTTTACTCCGTGGCTCTTCAACACTTTCCTCCATGTCGCCCTGGCACTTCACTTTTCTCTCTGTCTTAGAAGCTCTCATCTCTGTCCCCCTGGCTCCTGAACTCTCTCCCCCTATCCCCATAGCTCTTCAACGCTTTCCTCTCTGTCCCACTGGCTCTTCAACGTTTCCTTCCCTGTCCCTCTGGCTCTCGGACACTTTCCTCCATCCCCCTGGCTCTTCAACGCTTTCCTCTCTGTCCCACTGGCTCTTCAACGTTTCCTTCCCTGTCCCTCTGGCTCTCGGACACTTTCCTCCATCCCCCTGGCTCTTCAACGCTTTTGTCCCTGTCCCCCTGGCTCTTACATGCTTTCCTCTCTATCTACCTGGCTCTTGAACACTCTCTTCTCTGTTCCCCTGGCTCTTCAACGCTCTCCTCTCTGTCACTGCGTCTCTTCAACGCTTTCCTCCCTGCCCCCATGGCTCTTAGACGCTTTCCTCTCAGTCCCCCTGACTTTTCAATGCTTTCTTCCCTGTCCCCCTGGTTCTTCAACGCTTCTCTCTCTGTCCCCCTGGCTCTTGGACGCTCTCTTCTCTGTTCCCCTGGTTCTTAGACACTTTCCTCCCTGTCCCCCTGGCTCTTCAACGTTTTTCTCTCTGTCCCCCTGACTCTTTTAAACGCTCTTCTCTTCAATGCTTTTCTCCCTGTCCTCCTGGCTCTTCAACGCTTTTCTCTCTGCCCCCTGACTCTTCAATGCTTTCCTCTCTGTTCTTGGACGCTTTCCTCCCTGTCCCTCTGGCTCTCAGACACTTTCCTCCCTGTCCTCTTGGCTCTTCAATGATTTCCTCTTTACTGAGGCTCTTCCATGCTTTCCTCCATACCCCACTTGCTTTTCAACGCTTTCCTCTCTATCCCTCAGTTTCTTCAACGTTTTTCTCCCTGTCCTCCTGGCTCTTGGATGCTTTCCTCTCTATCCACCTGGCTCTTGAGCACTCTCTTCTCTGTCCCCATTTCTCTTTAACGCTTTCCTCTCTGTCCCCTGGTTCTTCAAACGCTTTCCTCCCTCTTCCCCGGTTTTTCAATGTTTTCCTTTCTGCCCCCCTGGCTCTTCAACGGGTTTCTCCCTGTCCCCCTGGATCTTCAACGCTTTCCTCCCTGTCCCCCTGGCTCTTGGACCCTTTCCTCCCTGTCCCTCTGGCTCTTCAACGCTTTCTTCCCTGTCCCCCTGGCTCTTGGAGCCTTTCCTCCCTGTCCCTCTGGCTCATCAACGCTTTTCTCCCTGTCCCCTTGGCCCTTCAAGTCTTTCGTCTCTTTCCCCTTGGCTCTTGGACGCTTTCCTCCCTGTCCCCCTTGTTCTTCATTGTTTTCTTCTCTGTCCCCCTGGCTCTTCAAGGCTTTCCTCTGTGTCCCCCTGGCTTTTGGAGGCTTTCCTCTCTGTCCCTCTCGCTCTTCGTGGCTTTCCTCTCTGTCCCCCTGGCTCTTGGGTGCTTTTCTCTTTGTCCTCCTGGCTCTTCAACGCTCTCCTCTTCACTCTGTCCCACCATCTCTTCAACACTTTCCTTCCTGTTCCGCTGTCTTTTCAACGCTTTCCTCCATGTCCCTCTGGTTCTTGAATGCTCCTCTGTGTCCCCTACGCTTTTCTCTCTGTCCCCCTGTCTCTTCAACGTTTTCCTTCGTGTCCCTCTGGTTCTTGAATGCTTTCCTCTCTGCCCCCTAACTCCTGAAAACTCTTCTCTCTGTCCCCTACGCTTCTCTCTCTGTCCCCCCGGTTCTTCAAAGCTTTCCTGTCCCTCTGGCTCTTCAATTATTTCCTCCCTGTTACCCAGGTTCTTGA
Organism: Penaeus chinensis; assembly: GCF_019202785.1. Classification (NCBI taxonomy): domain Eukaryota; kingdom Metazoa; phylum Arthropoda; class Malacostraca; order Decapoda; family Penaeidae; genus Penaeus; species Penaeus chinensis. The sequence goes on along the minus strand of NC_061838.1, from coordinate 11,695,920 downwards.
ATGCCTTCCTCTCTGTCCCCCGAGCTCCTGAAAACTCTCTTATCTGTGCCCTAGACTCTTCAGTGTTTTCCTCCCCGTCCCCTTGATCATTCAATGCTTTCCTGTCCTCCTGGCTCTTCAATGCTTTCCTGTTCCCCTGGAACTTCAACGCTTTTCTACCTCTCCCCCTTGCTCTTCCACGGTTTCCTCCCTGCCCCCCCCCCCCCCCTGGCTCTTTAACGCTTTTCTTTCTGTCCCCTTGGCTCTTCAACGCTTTCCTCTTTCCTCTTCAATTCTTTCCTTCCTCTCTCACTGGCTTTTCAACGCTTTCCTCCCTATCTGGCTCTAGGACGCTTTCCTCCCTGTCCCCCTGGCTCTTCGATACTCTCCTCCCTGCCCCCCTTTCCTCTGTGTCCCCTGGCTCTTGGAAGCTCTTTCCCTGTGTGTATGGTGGAGGATAAATATGTGTGGCTTTTTTCAGTGTATATATACATATGTGTGTGTGTGTGTGTGTGCGTGCGTGCGTGCGTGCGTGTGTGTGTGTGTGTGTGTGTGTGTGTGTGTGCGTGCGTGCGTGCGTGCGTGCGTGCGTGCGTGTGTGTGTGTGTGCGTGCGTGCGTGCGTGTGTGTGTGTGTGTGTGTGTGTGTGAATATGTGTGTGTGTGTGTGTGTGTGTGCGTGTGTGTGTGTGAATATGTGTGTGTGTGTGTGTGTGTGTGTGTGTGTGTGTGTGTGAATATGTGTGTGTGTGAATATGTGTGTGTGAATATGTGTGTGTGTGTGAATATGTGTGTGTGTGTGTGTGTGTGTTTGTGTGTGTAAAGGCAGATACGCCAGGAAATATAGGTGTGTCAGCTAACCATGTGGAGATTTGTGAAGAGGTATGCTCTAAATAAGTCTATTTTTACAACCATTAATGCGGTTTCGTTATTAATGAATGGTATTTACAAAACGTCGAGTTTAAAACCCTCTGATTATAATTATTTGTAACAGTATTATAAAATCAGTATTGCAGTGAATCTCACTTATATCATAATGATGTTACACACCTAATGTCTTAAAATGTAAACCTTGTAGACTAGCCGTACTTGTAGACCAAAATCTGCAGTCAAAGATATTTATGAGAAATCACACATAAATTTCCGGATTCAAAGACTGTTGAAAATAACTCTCCTTAAGGAATGCTAAGGAAAGTTTGGAAGACCCTTTTGATGTGTTATCAAACTTTATTTGAGCTGATACAGATGGCGACACACACCTTTACAGCTGACAAAATGGCAACAGATCTAGAGGTGCCATATTTACATTAGAGACATTAAATGAGTAATAGTATCGTCATCATATTCATCATATCACTGCAAAGAATTATCTTGACAGGGTCCATAATGATGTAAATGCTAGTTATATTTAGCAGTTAGCTTTGATATGTGGCAACACAGCGAGTCATAGTTGAAATCGCTAAGAACAGCCTAATTATACCTTTCATGATTACCAGATATAGATATGCACATATAATTTCACACGATAAGATATTGCATTTTTAGCACAACCGTCTAAACTATTAACATTGCCACGTATATCTTGCATTCCTTTACAGGGAATTTGATGTTGCTTTCATCCCAGTCTGTCAGTATTTAATAATTTTTATGATCAGAGAAAAACTGAATCTTATTTTACTTCGGTTATTACATAAAGCGTTATTATTCTAAGTTCATTCCGCTTCTTGTCCATTCTGTATGGTAATTCGACCAAATGACAATCTAAATGCATTAAATTGATAATGAGATTCACCTGAAAAATCTATAAATGGTCATGATAACAGCAATTACAACGAAGATAGTGATGATGATTGGTAATAATTACAGTTAATTACAATGACAATTGCGGTTACTTCTACCATTTCCTCTGCCGTTTCTGTTACTATCATAACTACTTCCAAAAATAATTATAAGAACGATGATGTTACTATTTTACTGCTGTTATTGTTGTTGTTATTATTATCATCATTACTATCATTAGTAGTGGTGGTAGTAGTAATGCCATTTTCATTATCAACATTATCATTAGTAGTTGTAGTATAATTATCAATGTCATTATTATTAGTAGTATTAGTACAATCATCACCATCGTCATCAAGTCTCAATACATTATCAATACAATTATCATTATCATCCTTGTGATTATAATAGTTGTAAATATTCTTATTATTGCAATTAGCGTTGTTGTTATCATTAGTAGTAATGGTAGTAGCATTGTTGTTGTTGTTTTTATAATTGTTTTTGTTATTATCATTATCGTTCCTATTATTCTTATTGTTGATAGCAGTATTAGTAATAGTTTCATAATCATCATCATTTTTATTATCATTATTATTATTATTATCATTATTATCATTATTATTATTATTATTATTATCATTAATATTAATATTACTATAATCATTATTATTATTATTGTTCTTATTGTGTTGTTGTTCTGTTACATTCATTATCCTCATTTTCATTATTAGTATAATAATAACAATAATTATTATTATTATTATTATTATTATTATCATTATTATTATCATTATTACCATCGCTATCATCCTAACAGCCTCTACAACACTAATAACACAACAGCGCCTCGCTTTCTCCCTTGACTCCGCCTCTCTCCCCAGGTTTCATAACCTCGACGGAGCTGGGGATCTACAACCTGGTGCCTAACACGGAATTCAACACCTACTGGATCCCCTGCACGTGGTTTACGGCCCTCCTCAAGGACGCCAAGGCACAGAAGAGGATTACGGATCCATTAGGGATCAAGCATATAATGGAGGTAGGAATTTGGCCTCACCTTTCACTTTGCCCTTAGTCTTGTCCCTTCCCCGCTCCCTTCGTTTTAGATTTTTTTTTTTCTCTCTCTCTCGGTTATTCTCGTCTCTTTCTGTCTTTGTTTTTGTATTATTTCGTCGTTTTTTTTTATATATATGATCTCTTTTTTATACCTTTTTTCTTTTTTAATTCTTGTTTTCCTATTGCCTCTTTCCTCTCCTCTTTCCCCTGATTTCCCGGCCGCCATTTTTTCTTACCCATTTTCGACCCGTTTTCCCGAAGACCCGATGTTGTAAATCTTTTATTTTCAGTGTCTATTCTGTCTCTTAGAATCAAACATATAGTAAAATAACAAACGCTTAAATGATATTGTTTTTTGTGCCTTTGCTTTCATGTTTGTATCAGTGTCAGTTTTTTTATATATGTATAATTTTGCTTCATGCACAATAGATTACATAGAGTAGCTCTTTATGATTATTTTTAGTCTGTCCTGTTTCATTATGGAGTCATATATATATATGTATATACAGATGAATTAATATTTCACTTGCATGTTATATGAAATGATTAAATGAAAGCACCACTTCCTATTTATGTATTTTTTTTTATTATTATTATTATCATTGTTTTTTATGGTTATCTTTTTTTTTCTTCTTCTTCTTTTCTGTAGGTTTTAATTGTTTTCAATTGTTATTATTATTTTTGCATCCATTTGATAAAGTGTTCCCTAGCTCCCGCTTCATCAAAACCCTTTCTAAACTGTAGAGCAGTTTCTCCAAATCTAAATAATAAGAAAAAGCAAAGTCATGCAAATTAATTTAAAAAAAAAAAACAATCCGTGAAGCAAATTTTATGCTTTAGCATTCATTGATGAATGCAATTCGAAAAAAAATGTAAAATTCAAAACCAAAAGCACATCAGTTATATAAAAAGCGAGGACTTCGGCTGGGCTTGTAGACCTTCCATTGCTTTCAAAAACAGAAAACATGTGTTGGCTTATGTCCACGTTGAGCCATTATGGCGTTTTGTCCAGCGATATACTGTTGTTAACCGCCCTTATGTCTATTTCTTATCTGTTATCAAGTTACCCCCTGGTGCATTTACTCTTTTTATCTTTATTTTTCTTTTCCCTTTTATTTTGTTTTCCTCTTTTCGTAACCGGGAAGATTTTTTTTTAATTTTCTCTATTTTTGTTCTTTTTTACATAAACTGCTCTTTTTCAATATCCAGTGAAGCTAGCAAAAGTTTAATATCAAAATATAAAGCCGACCAATTATTTATCACCAAAAATATCATATAACCAATTTCAGTTTATTAAATTGTTTATCAGTACATGCCAATAAGATATTCACTTCTATCTGCTAAATAAGAGATCAGCTAAAACATATAATCTGGAATACATTTGAATATAAATAAAAGCTGGGAGGGCTGCCAGTGTTTACTTTTATGTAAAACCCCATT
>NC_061838.1:11679167-11681667 GCF_019202785.1 Penaeus chinensis | reverse complement strand
GCTTTTCGGGATAAATGGATCTGACACTACTTTACCTCCTCCTCATCCTCCTCTACTTTTGCCCCCAACACCTATTCTCTGCATGTGTGTTGTCCTGCAGGTCTTGGCGGGGTTACGGGCAAGGTGATAAAGGTCGAGGGTGGGGGCACCAACAGTGGCAGCAGCACTAGTCCAAGTTCTAAGGGCAGAAAGGGCAGGCCCCCCCTTCGACGCACCCTAAGCAGCCCCGGTTATCTGTCAGGTAGCCGGATTCTCCTTGTTAATGTTGCTACCTCTTTCACCCCGGCTTCTGTTAAGGGACCTTGTGAACCTTGTCCTCAAACTTGCTTATTTTTTAATCATATTTTTACCATTAGTATAGAGATGGCTGAATGACGCACTAAAGTATTATTGGTCCTGTTAATCACAGTTCCTGGATTTCCTGATTTTTTGCAGGTTAAAAAAAGCACACATAGTCTGGATTTAGACACCGTTTCAGCAGCCTGCTATCGCTGGTGATCATGCAACTGCTCGTGTTTTCCAATTAACTGTTCTTTACTCCTTGTTCTCTTTCATTCTTTTTATATTTCTCATTCACGAATGTTTGCGACTAATACTCACGTGTTGTGGAAAAGGTCTTTGCAGCCATATGAGGGATCGTCGATGCCGGCACGATTGGGATGAGCCTTTTGTTGAACTGTGGTTGACCAGTTTCCTTTTTTGAGTCATTTAATATTAGTGTAGTATAACCTGTAGTTGTGCATGTTTCATGTGATTACAGTATATAGTTTAAATTGAGTAATAACATTTTTTTTTCTTTATTATGATCACATTTCACAGTTCATTTAGATGTGTTTAATATAAGAAAGTATTGAATTGTATCTCATAAAATTATTTTCGCAACTGCTTTCTTAGTGACATTTTACATTGGAGACACTTGATGAAATTCATACACAGATTTTGGGATTTATTATTCTATGGTAAAATCGACATATAGGAAATCTAAAGAAAATTACACTTTGCCATGTCATACCCACTCAAACCCTTTATTTTTGCCTACTTATTTCGTTATTTTCAAATAATTTTCACTAACTCACCATATACCAAGCCTGCAAATCCAGTTTTGAATTTATTTGTTAACATATAACAGTTTACACGAACAAGAGAAAACATATAAGAATAGTACCGGCTGTATAACTATCTAATTCGTCACTGTGATGTTCCTTACTATCAGCTCTTGCTGTTAATATGTCTTTGTCTTTATCGCTTGGTGAATCAAGTTCCTTGCCCCGGGATCCATAACCACTGCACCATTTTTCAGGTTAATTACTCAAAGATCCAAATTAAACAAAAACAGGACATCACCTACACAGAGTTTCCAATCAACAATCACAAGCCAAACAAATATAGATGTCAATGAAGGAAATACTGGTAGCTGTTGTATTTGAATTTGCCGCCACTATATTATGGTGGCAGCGGTGGGATTCAGTAGTTGTTAAAGAAAGCAACGCTACTTTAAACAGCATTTCTATAACAATATGATGACCTTTGAGTCCTAGCGAAATTAGATTATATTTGTACATACTTATCCTGATTTGAGTAATTGTTTATATTAGGCAAATAACTCTATAATCTCCCTTTATTTTATAATTTCATCACACTAGCAATGTTGATCACAACCAATGAGTCAAATGTTATTCAAACTGACAAAACCTATTTGATTGTTAGAGAAAGAATAAACATTACATGTAACATATACAAAGAGATATTTAGTTATTACCTCATTCATTAAGAAGTTTTATAATCATTTAAAGCAAGATGGTCCAACTTTTTCGACAAAGAAAATTTAACTAATTTGAAATTCAAGGGCATAATCTATAATGCGTCTATATATCCATATATTTTTATTTATTTATTTATACAGAGGTGTGTGTGTATGTATATATATGCATATGTATACATATAAATACATATATATATGCATATATATATGTATATGCATATATTTACATATATATATGTTTGTATATAAACATATGTGTCTATATGTACATTCATATATGTATATATATATTTGTTTATTCAAATATATATATGTATATATATATATATATATATGTATATTTATATGCATACATATATTTATCTATATATATCTATAGATATATATGTATATATATATATTTATATATATATACATATTTATATATACACACATGTATATATGTATATATACATATATATGTGTATATGTATATATTCACATATATATATACATATATAAATGTGTGTGTGTGTGCGTGTGCGTGTGCGTGTGCGTGTGTGTGTTTGTGTGTAGCGTAGGGAATATGTACCGAAGATTTTTTTCTTATCATATGTATATATATATAAGTGGAAGTGGCTCAGTATTTATAGAGGTAATGCAATACATATGCATACCTATTGATGATACAAAAATGTTATTCTAGTAACCTAGCATTATTTCATACAGCCTATGTAACCCAGTTGAAGACATTTGATC
>NC_061838.1:11649167-11656667 GCF_019202785.1 Penaeus chinensis | reverse complement strand
TAATTAGCTACCTGGTATCTGTACTTTTCAGTTAGCAAAGGAGGGAATATATATATATATATATATATATATATATATACATACATATTTTACAGCTTGATACCCAAACAGGACAATAACAGTACAATAACAGTACAAGTACAAATATGATCTGACATCCCAGCCTGGCTGCATGGACGGAGGTTCTCCTTCTCGGAGCGATTTTAACAGATAAAAAATCGGAGGGTTTCCTGGCCAAATACTTTTAATGTATATGGTCTAAACTTCTGTTAATATAAATACATAATTCACATGGTTAGACAAATAGCTAAGTGGAGCATGTGGTGGCATTCTTTTCACTGTAACAGGAACGAGGATGCTGACGGGCGATGGCGAGCGGTGACCACGGAGTATAACCGGTGTTTCACATTCACCCCGGACGCTGTAGGAGGCCTCACGTCCTACGCCGTAACCCTCAACACCACCTACAGGGGAGAGAAACGCCCTCGCTTCGGCAACAACACGGCCAACCTCCTGCATAGCTCTCTGCGCCATGAGAACGAAGCTCATACACTCCTTAGGCTGCACGACACGCAGGAACAGGTGTACCGGTTCGAGGAGGAGGACTTCACTCGCGAGATAGATTACCATCAGTCGCTGTCTGTGAAATTCGTCGTGGAAATGACGCGCGTAACAACGGTGCCAAGCCCAGGTCGTGAGTGTGATCCTTCTCCTCTTTATTCACAAAAGGTTTGTGTGGCACAGTGCCAAGCTTCCCGCCTGGCAGAGCTGATCGGCTGCCGGTTGCCGTACCTCACCTGGTCAGCCCTGCCGCTCTGTAATAGTTCCTTCCAGTATCGCAGATTTCCGCGCCGGTTAGGCAACCGAGAGGTCCATAAGCCTTTAGCCAGCGGCGAAGCGAAGGCTGATGCGGGGGATATCAGCTGCTATGACGATTGCTTGCCAGCCTGTACGTGGAACCATTACAAGACCTCCACGACCACTACTTCCTCGTACACGAAGAAAGTAACGGTCATGTAAGCAACCGAATAATTGATCGATTTTATTGTATTGCACTGTCACTGTTTATCTGTTAAATCATGAACTTGATTGCTTTTTCCCAATCGATCTTATTATTATTGTCTTATTATGTTCGGCCCTAATATCCCTAATGGCACCTCGAGCCATTAGTCACCAATCGAATTAGACCATGAAATGAAAAATCAAGGCAAAATCACATTGCTGTGCCCCAACTCCTATTCTAGTGTTCCTGGAAGAGGACCTGCATAATGAGCTCACCGATTTCAGGTTCTCTCAGTCCACCTACGACGTGGTGGCGGAGGAGGACGGCTACACGTGGGCGCAGCTCCTGAGTGACGTGGGCGGCGTGGCAGGCTTCATGATGGGCGCCTCCCTGCTCTTTCTCCTACAAGGTCTTCTGGGGTTGATCAAGACGCTATTTGCGCGCCCGTCGAATTGATGATCGTTCCCTCAGCAGGGCCTGCGCATCTGCCGTCGGTTGGATTAAATGCCTGTCATGTCATTTATGTGTGTGTGTGTGTATGTGTGTGTGTATATATATATGTATATATATATATTTATATATACGTATATAAATATTTATATATATATGTATATGTATATGTATATATATGAGCATATATCTATATATGTGTGTATGTGTGTGGTTTTACGTATATATGTGTATATATATATATATGTGTGTGTGTGTGTGTGTGTGTATTATATATATATACATTATATATATACATATGTATATATATGTATATATGTGTGTGGTTTTACGTATATATGTATGTTTATATGTATATATATATATATATATATGTGTATATATATATATGTGTGTGTGTGTGTGTGTGTGTGTGTGTATGTGTGTGTATGTGTGTATGTATATATATATATATATGTATGTATGTATGTACGTATATATATATATGCATATGTGTGTATGTGTGTGTGTGTATAAATAAAGCTCGCTGTCTGCGTTAATTGTACTTAATATTAACAGGATATTAATGCTAGTTTTTGATCGATGCTATGAAGGTCTACGTTGGCGTGCCTAAATTACTGTATTGCTTTATTGGTTTCTTATCTAATCGGTTTTTAAGTGAGGATGCCCGGTGTTGCCTCTGACCTGGCCTTTGGAGTCGACTTAACACGCCTGGCAATGTGTGGGGTCTAAAGTACAATGGATGAGGGGGGATGATAAGATTTTCGGGGAGGTTGGATTAAGAATAGACGTTTGGCAGCAGAGGAGTCTTCTTGATCCCTGGGTTGGGCGTGAATGCGAAAGCTTTTGAATATTTGAATTAAAAGTGAATGGTGTAGAGCATGGGAAAGCTGAAAAGACGGAAAATTTTAGAATTCTTAAGTAGGCAGATAATTTTAGTGTAGATATGCACTCTCGGACATCGAATGACTACAACTCGGGACAAAAAAGTGGGAATATTTCGTCCCGTGATCTTACACAACAAAATAATCAATATCAAAGATGTTCCTCAAAATAGGCTGCTTTATCATAGTGGAACATATTCTCTGGGGGCATATAGCAACCCCACAGAGGACCCTTCTCTCACATATTAATCCAGAGATGTAAGGCTGTCGTATCAAATTCTCCTGAAGATTTCTGGTAGAAAAACATGACTGGCAACTCACCCCTAACCTTGGAGTACTTCGATTCGCAAAGACTCTTTGGAGAAAAAGAAAATATTAGTGTTGAAGACAGCAAATTCCGATAGAAAATGCATATAATTGTATAAATACAAAACATAAGTCAGCATAATTAAGTGTTAGCCGATTTGAATAAACAGACTCAGTGAATCGGACTACTCCAGGGTGAGTTGACAGGTTTTCTCTTCCTGGGATATGTTGCAGGATTTTCGGGCTGCATTCTCTGGGTTACCTTCTGCAATTTAGGAATTATATAGTGAACACATGATCCACTACTTTCGCCGTTTTTTTCTTTTTTGTGTGTGATTATGCACTGCTTTCCATGTATGCGGGAAGTCAAATTCTACAAAATACGGTCAAGAAAGGCAATGATATCAGACTCTGCACTATGCATCAGCTGGACTTTTTTATCATGGAAATGGATTATACAGTAATTTGTTTTCTTATCACACGGGTTCATCACTGCATGATAACTGAAGAAAGACATGCGAAATACATTAGAGGATTACTTAAGTGTAAATCACAGTAAAAACAACAAATTGAATAGAAATACGAAATTCTAAGAATCCTTATACTATAATTAATTACGGCCAAATGCTGCCTTGACCTTCTTACTCTCCTATTGTGCCCACATAGGGAATATATATATATATATATATATATATATACATTTTGTATTATAGGATACCATGATAAATTTATACTGTAGCCCAAAAAGCGTGATTATTTGCCCTTACTAGATGTTAACTTTACTCAAACTAAGATAAGTTGACTGTATCTCTCTAACTTTGTTAAAGGGATATGAATTACCTTTTTTTCTGTTACGTGTAAGAGTAAGTTCACATTATTATTTTTTTCGTCACTAAATATATCACCAATAGAACGAAGCTTGTATTATTTTCCTAACGATGCTACACACCTTAGTTGAAAAGGGAAAACAGAAACTGTTTTACTATTAACTTAAACCTACTTTGGTTTCAGAGTTGTCATAACATCTATCATATATATTTATTTTAATCTTTTCATCACAGAATTGAGAGAGAGAGAGAGAGAGAGAATTGTAACAGCGTCTTCGGGGTCGCCCCCCCCCCCCCCCCCCACCCCTTCCGTTGCTCTACCTTACAGCTGAACACCGTCATTTGTTCACATGATTGCCCTGCAGCCTTTTGAACTGTAACGCCTGGACCCATGCATTCTCGAATGTAGTTTCGTTTTATCAGGTTTACATATTAGGTGGCTTTGCATACGTTCGATCAGTCACTAGGCATATGATCTCATGTGTCTATCGCGGTCTTTGAATATTCGATAAAAATGTTTTATCATTAATATCAATATTATATTATTATTATTATTATCATTATTATTATCATTATTATTACTATTATTATTATTATTGTCATTATTTCTATTATTAGCATTGTTATCATTAGCATAATTGATTATTACTGCTACTACTAGTATTAGTATTATTTTCATCATCATTATTACCATTATCATCATTATCTTTAACATTATAATAATAATAATAATAATGATGATAATAATAATAACTATTATTATTATTATTATTATTATCTCCCTCCTCATTATTATTATTATTATTATTATTATTATTTTTATTATTATTATCATCATCATCACCATTATCATCATCATCATTTTATCATCATCCTTTATCATCATTATCATCGTCATCATTTTTATCATCATTATTATCATCATCAGTATTATCATTATCATTATCTTCCTCCTCATTATTATTGTTATTATCATTATTATTATTATCATCATCATCATCATTTTGATCATCATTCACAATAATACATTTTTTTAATCCGGAAAATCGTGGAATGAGGTAAATAATTGAGGTGACGAAAGCCTAGTAACTGACTCCTTGATGACTAAGCGCTTGTGTACCCATCTATTTGTAAGCAAAAATAAGAAGAAAAATACACAGTAGACAGTGCATACATCTATGCACTCTCGGCTGCCAACAAGAAAATGTCTCCAGAATTTAACTCAGGAGGCAAGCAGCCGCCATATCACGTCAAATTCATATTAATCTTTATTTTCTTTTTTCATTCTTGGTGTGATTACATGGCCGAAAAATGGAAATCACGCGAGAGGGGGCTTGCTGCTCGCTCACCAATATGCAATAACATACATGCACATAGAGAGATACACATACGCACCTAAGCTTATATATATGGGTCTATGTATATGCGTGTGTGTGTGTGTGTATATATATATATATATATATATATATATATATATATTTACATATGTGTGTGTGTGTGTGTGTGTGTGTGTGTGTGTGTGTGTGTGGATAACACATCACTGAAGCTAGGAAATTTCTGATATCTTGCTATGGAAATTTTTCCGCAGGTTCTGGAGACGACCGAAATCCCAGCTGCACCCAAGTCCCGTACTTTTTTCTGCACAATTTCCTTGGCTTTCGACCTGCAATGTGACTGGCTAATGTGTTTCTTAGGTTTGTATTAACGAGAGGGCAAAGAAGAGAAATTCAGGCATGTCTCAATCTCAATCTCAATATGTTGTCAATAGGTCGTTAAAAATTAGCGCATATCATGAAAATAATACTTTCACCAATAAGAAATAGATATAGCCTTCATATGCGATTCTTTTGGTAAATATGAAATCACATATGAGACTCTCATATCAATAGTTTCCGTACTTGTTCTTCATAACACATTTAATCCCAGATTTATAACTGCGGAAAATTTTCCGCAGGTTCGGGAGCCGCCCGAAATGGGGTGCATTTAATTCCTTTAGCTATTACTTTTTTTATCCTGCGTTGTGGTTGGCCGTCAGATGTATTCTTCATTATTAAACGTGAGGGCTAAGAAGGATAAATACTGTTAATAAGATATTACTTCTACCTAAAATAAATAAAAGTAATTTTACATTTGCTATATCGTATTGTAACGGAAACAAGAAAATCGCATGTAATACTCCTATTTTAATGTTTTTCGTTTTCATTTCAATATTTTCCGTAGATATTCTGTATAGTCTTGTTTAAACCCAAATGATCTGCTCGTACGGAATTCACGCGTTATCTCAAGTCATGCTTTTAGGAAAGCAACCTCTAGTAACAGCTTTGAACATATATATATATATATATATATATATATATATACAGAGAAACACAGAAAATTAAGAAAACCTAAATCAGATTGAAGAAAAAATTGTAAAGGAATAAGATATATTCTCAATATATCCCTAAGAAATTCTAAAATGATCCCTTGCTCGACTACAAAAAGGACACCTTGTCTTCACTGAACACAATTAGATTCGATTAACAAAAGCCCTTATATCATCGAACAAAATCCAGTAAAATAGATGAATTAATTGAAAATAAACGAATGAGTCCTTTACGAATGACATCAGAATTACGCGAAAACTAAAAGGAAAGCCTAAAAGAACGCCTTACTTTGCCCGGATTCCTCTGGATTCCAAAAACGGTGAATCCCCAACAACAACACCACGCACAGTCGGCGATACACGTGTGGCATAGGAGTGTGTGACTGCCGGACGAGTGTGGTCTTGGAAAAGGTATGTTATTTAGAGTATTGAAATGATTGATGAAGATGATGGTTGAGAATAAACTTTAATGCCTGGTGATACTGTTTTCTCCAAATGAAAGCTTTTATTATCAGTTAAGAAACACATTGAGAAAGTAAAGTGATACACCAACTGGGTAAGGGCATTTAAACCAAAATTTAGCACAGAATGCAGACAAATCAGTCAAAGGGAATGGATAACGGTGAAAGCAGATGACAAAACTCCACTTAAAAAGCTGTTCCACTGTATGTATATTTCCGAAGTGTTAAACTCCCCTTGTTATAGTATGGTGGATTTTCATTAAGGCACCGAGTACTGTACACAATACCAGAAACCAACCTCTGGAACTGTACCTAGAAACACCAGAAATCCAGAAAAAGTGTCAATTGTTCGGAATATCTGCACATGCATCACAACACTGATACTGATGAATTCCATACTATTCATACAAGGAGGAATTATGGTGGGGGAATTCACTTGTACCACACAAACTTGGCCCAAGTAATAAGAGGGCATGAAGGGTAAATAATCAAGGAAAACAAACACTGTGCACTGATGTACCCAAGAGTTTTATCACCGAAAAAGGAACCATTCCAAGCTTTATCCTGCCAGGATATGCATACAGGTTGTTCTTTGACCTTTATGCTATTGTGCTGTTAGGTGCTGAGGCAACCATGGCAAACAACCTTGATGGCCCAGAAGCCCTTTCTAAACAGAATTTGCCTGCTAGAAGTTTGTTGTTCTTTACTAATATGTCAAAGGTAGAGAGGCCATGGGGAGTGCATGATTCACTGTAGGTGCATCTTTGATAAGTAATTGTAGGCAGACCTGCACTTTCTGCAGATTATTTTCTGTGCTCGATTATTTTTTTCAAACATAGCATATAGATATTACTTTTTCTGTCTCTCTGCAGTCCTCATTTTAAGATTTACCCAAGCTAAGTGTAGTGATTTTCAATTCCTTCATCCACCCTTCTCCCCTTTTCAAGCTCATGCACTTTTTCAGCTGCTCCATGCATGGAAGCATCTCACACACCTCTTGGCTTTTATTTTAGCATGCATTCTTCAAACCATACACATGAAATGTAAAAGCTTTCAGGAATATCCTCTCAGTGACAGATAACAAAAGAATTGTTCAAGGACATCCCTCAGTGCTAAGGCTTTCATACAACTTTTTGAGTCAAAATTTTCCAACCTAGAAATGGATATAAATTTTAATTTGTAAATTTTTCTAATTTTGCAGGTA
>NC_061838.1:11639167-11644167 GCF_019202785.1 Penaeus chinensis | reverse complement strand
GGAGGAGGGTAGGGGGCTAGAGGCTTCCTTGTCCTTCCTCATCTCTCTGCTGCCCTCTGTTGACAAGGTCTAGCTTGAACTCTGCCCAGGTCATTTTCCATCCTGGAACCCTGTGAAGGCTAGAATAAATCATAACAACTTTATAGTAATTATAATATCTCTAATAAAAATAACACTAGCATTAGTAAAAAGAACATTTTTCCTATAAATTCAAGGAAAGGAGATATCAGGTAAGGTTACAGGATCAACTAAGTGACTCCTTTGTAGCTAAGCACTTGCAGAGCCATCTGTCTGCAAAAAAATTTAGTGAGCACAGCATTTTCCCGGCAACATTGAGTTAAAATAGATAACTTTTTTTTTCAAAACTCTGTATGGCAGTGCAAACTTTTTGTTTTGTAGCAACCACAAGGTAACATCAAACAATGTATGTGTTCTATGGCCTGTAGTGCATATATACTATGGATATGTTTATATATACATATATATATATATATGTATATGTATATATATGTATATATATACATATATGTATATACATATATGTATATACATATATATATATGTATATGTATACATATACATATATGTATATATAGGTATATATATATTTATATATATATATATATATATATATATATATATATTTATATATATATATATTTATATATATATATATTATATATGTATATGTATATATATGTATATATGTATATATAGGTATATATATATATATATATATATATATATAATATATATACATATATGTATATATAGATATATATATATATATATAATATATATACATATATGTATATATAGTTATGTATATAATATATATACATATATGTGTATATATATAGATATATATATATATATATAATATATATACATATATATATATATATATATATATATATATAATATATATACATATATATATATATATATATATATATATATATATATATATATATATAATATATATACATATATATATATATATATATATATATATATAATATATATACATATATATATATAGGTATATATATATATAATATATATACATATATATACATATATGTGTATATATATACACATGTATATACATATATGCATATATACATATATACATATATGTATATATATATACATATATGTACATATATATATGTATATGTGTGTATATATACATATATGTATATGTGTGTATATATACATATATGTATATGTATAATATATATATATATATATATATATATATATATATATATATATATATATATATATATATATATATATATAATATGTTTAATATATATATATGATATATATAAATGTAATATATAAATATAATATATAAAATATATGTAATATATATAATTATATAATATATAATATATATAAAATATATATATATATATATATATATATATATATTGTAAAAGAGAAATTGACCACATGGCAATTTACACCCATGCTGAGTGACACAGTTGGGCTAGTGTGTTAATAAGCATGGTTTATTAATATGTGATTGACCTGCAAATATTTTCTTGGTGTGGGTGGGTGGGTGTTGGTTCCCCCCTGAGTACCCCCCCCCTCCCAACACCTTCATCAGACTCAAAACTATGTACCTTACATGGATACTTATGTCTAGATATGTCAGTTTAGGTATATGTACATATTATTAATTTTTATTTGTTTACATCATCTTTCACAGGAAAGGTTTATTCTATTTGGAATATAAGACCAAAAGGGAGGCAGAGAAGCACAAATTAATCCTAGAAAACAACAGTTTGATCAAGTTCGTAAAGTCGATGTCCAAGAGTAATGATGACAAAAATACAGACGGCATCATAAAAGTGCACCCCAGAAAGTAAGTTGCTTTTTCCAATCTCAGTCTTTTAGCTTTCTCCCTTAATGTCACATGATAATGTATTCTTTGTTTCTTACTTTTTTTTTTTTTGCTTTAACAGAGTTGCAAATTAAGATGAGGGAGGAGGAAGGGTGAGAATTCCACTAAAACTGACACAGTTTCTTATTGTGTTTTCAATTTGCAGGTTATTTATTGCAAATGTGCCACCGAAGATCAAACGTGACATGTTGGCGACTAGTTTCCCAACAGCTATGCATATTCGTGTTCTACCCACGACACGGTAAGATGATCAGTTTTTTTTTTTATGTTTGCCAGTTGGGCAATGGTGTTAATAATGGTAATGTTATGGTCATATAGAGATAAAGTTCTGTGTTTTTGTATAATGTTTTCAGTTTTTCTTTCATGCCCCTATGTGACCCAAAGTAGAAGCATTATGCTTATTCTAATGGTAACTCCTAGAGATGTGGCTTGTAGGTCTGTCCCACATAAACACTTGTGTGAAGTATCAAGACTCCTTGCTACCACTTTGTAATATTGTTGTTTTTTTTTTTTTTTTTCTGCATATGCATTTTCTGCTTTTTTTGCCATTTCCTGATGTCTGTATTTGTCATACGCCAAATGAGAGAGAGAGAAAGCGAGGGATATATCTATATATATTATATATATCTATATATATATTATATATATCTATATATATCTATATATGTTATATATATATATATCTATATATCTATATATATTATATCTATATATCTATATATTATATATATATATAAGATATATATATTATATATATATATTAGATATATATATTATATATATATATCTATATATATTAGATATATATATTATATATATATTAGATATATATTAGATATATATTATATATATATCTATATATATTATATATATATCTATATATATTATATATATATATATATCTATATATATTATATATATATATATCTATATATATTATATCTATATATCTATATATATATGATATATAGATATATATATATAATATATATAGATATATATATAATATATATATATATATAATATATATATATAGATATATATAATATATATAATATATATAATATATATAATATATATATAATATATATAGATAGATATATAATATATATAGATAGATATATAATATATATAGATAGATATATAATATATATAGATATATATAATATATATATATATATATATATATATATATAATATATATATAGATATATATAATATATATATAGATATATATATATATAATATATATATAGATATATATATATAATATATATAGATATATGTATATGAACCCCGTTCATGTTGACAAATGTATAAAAGGTATGAATGAGAATGAATATCTTCACAATACAAGCGATGTATTTGACCGGTTTCGACTTTGTCTTCGTCAGAGAGAGAGAGAGAGAGAGAGAGAGAGAGAGAGAGAGAGAGAGAGAGAGAGAGAGAGAGAGAGAGAGAGAGAGAGAGAGAGAGAGAGAATGAGAGAGAGAGAGAGAATGAGAGAGAGAGAGAGAATGAGAGAGAGAGAGAGAATGAGAGAGAGAGAGAGAATGAGAGAGAGAGAGAGAGAGAGAGAGAGAGAGAGAGAGAGAGAGAGAGAGAGAGAGAGAGAGAGAGAGAGAGAGAGAGAGAGAGAGAGAGAGAGAGAGAGAGAGAGAGAATGAGAGAGAGAGAGAGAGAATGAGAGAATGAAAGAGAGAGAGAATGAGAGAATGAAAGAGAGAGAGAGAATGAAGAGAGAGAGAGAATGAAAGAGAGAGAGAGAATGAAAGAGAGAGAGAGAATGAAGAGAGAGAGAGAATGAGAAAGAGAGAGAGAGAATGAGAGAGAGAGAGAGAGAGAGAGAGAGAGAGAGAGAGAGAGAGAGAGAGAGAGAGAGAGAGAGAGAGAGAGAGAGAGAGAGAGAGAGAGAGAGAGAGAGAGAGAGAGAGAGAGAGAGAGAGAGAGAGAGAGAGAGAGAGAGAGAGAGAGAGAGAGAGAGAGAGAGAGAGAGAGAGAGAGAGAGAGAGAGAGAGAGAGAGAGAGAGAGAGAGAGAGAGAGAGAGAGAGAGAGAGAGAGAGAGAGAGAGAGAGAGAGAGAGAGAGAGAGAGAGAGAGAGAGAGAGAGAATGAGAGAGAGAGAAGGTGGGGGGAGAAAGAGAGAGAAAAAAAAAGAATATCTTGACCATTATTGCAAAAAGTTGAGGTATTTTACAAAGTCTTGCAGGATCTGTTCTTTAGTACAGTGTCCCATTTATAAAGTTGTAGCACTTAATGACTTTCCCTATTAAAAATGATGACACACTCTTTTTTTTTTACAGTTGTGCATATCTGTTTTACAAGACAGATGAGGAAGCGGAAGATGCTTTTGTATTAGCTAATAATGTCCAGATTAAGGGTGTGAAGCTCACAGTCCTGTATCTGTCAACCCGAAAGGCTGAAGAGCTTGATAGGAATAAGGATAAAATTAAGAAGAAGAGGAAGAAGAAGAAGGCAGCCTATAAGGTATGAACTTCAGCTGCATTTATAGGGTTGAAATAAAGAAAATTTGATTTTCTCAGTTAAATGAAACCATTCACCATATGGCATGACTAGCAATTGTTGACATTGCACAGCTACTGTGCTTCTCAGATTGATTATATAATGCATTTATTACTTTTCAGAAATCTCTGCAGGAAAAGAAGAAGCAACTGAACAATTTGGAATCACAAACTGACAGTTCCAAGAAGAAGAATTAGTTATCAAACTGCTGCTGTTTTTTTGTTTTTTTTTTTTCTTCTTTTTCTTTTTTTTTTTTTTTTTTTTTCTTTTCTTTCCTAGATGATGTGTGGTACGGAAATATAATGTAATGTTTTCCAAAATAAAATCTAAAAAGAAAGGATTTTCCCCTTGTATCATATATTATTTTCGAGCACAGAAGTCTCTCCCTTCACCCATATTTTCTTCCTTGTCTCTCTTCTTACAGTGCTACTTTGTCAAAATTTTCAAAATTGACAAATCTCAACCTTCAGTAATATCTTGTAAGCAAATGTTTGTGTTAGCCACCCTAACTTGATGATGGTAACTGGAAACTAGAGAAGAAAAATATGAATAAGGATAAAAA
>NC_061838.1:11599167-11616667 GCF_019202785.1 Penaeus chinensis | reverse complement strand
TCAGGATGTGTCCGATGCCGAAGGTTGTAGAACGCTGTTGGATAAAACATTAATGAAAAGGGTATAGAGGGGGAGCAAATGGAATACAGCGGGGATTTGTAAAAGGATTTGTTAAAGGTATAGGGCGATCAGATGAAATGGAGAGTAAGTGTCTGAGGGAAGGAGGGTAACGCTGTATATAAAAACTGTAAAAGAGCTATTATGAAACAATCAAATGCGAATACGGTAAGAGACGATAGTTGTGGAAGAAGTAGAATAATCCTGAAACTGAAACAAGGGAACATGGGAAGGTGATGAAGTATCAGGAAAATTGTCAGGTGGGGAGAGAAGAGCATCTAAGTGGGGGTGGTAGGGATAATTGGAAGGAAGAGGGAATGGTGATGCACAGGGAGGACGAGAGGATGGGGTGTTTTTTGGGTGAGTGGGAGGAGGAGGGGTAGGGGAACTTGAGGAGGAGGATGAATATTGACAGATGCTTTGAATGTAGAGCGAATAAAGAGATTAGAGTGTGAATGAGGGAGTGGATCATTCTCTTGAGTCATGTTTATGAACTTTTGGATGTCTTCAAGAGTTTCTGGAGGGCAGTTGGGTGGGGAGATCTGAGATACAGTGGGTTTTTCTTATGTGGAGGAGAAGAAGGAATAGATGTCCGGGTAACAGAGGGAGAGGTGGATGTGGTAGAACTGGAGTGGATCGTTTAGATTGTCTGGTGCGACTGGTAGAGTGAGAAGGAGGGGGAGGGGTAGGCACCGGGGAAGTGGTAGAGATTGGAGTATCTGGATTTAGACTGGAAAAGAAATTTGACTGGGAGAGAGAGGTAGTAGAGGTATGTTGGTTCGGGGTAGGGGGAAGAGATACTGGGGAGGAACTGAGACTTCTTGAGAAGATGGGAGGGGAGTGGATCAGAGCCTCGTCGGCGTGCTTCTTGTCTGGCCTTACGGAAACTGAAGCCTAGTTTGAATCAGAGAATCGCTACCTTAGATTCGAGCTTGTAGGCAGGGAAGCTCTTATAAAATACATTATGGGAGCCATCACGATTGACATACGTGCGTGACTGAGTATTTTGAACGGTCATGACCAGGTCAGGCACATAGAGGGCAGCAGGTTGTGGAGCGACAGTGTTTGGTTGGGTGGCCAAAACGCCATTTCTGACATTGATAGGGAAGAGGTCGATGAGGTCGGACTTGGCAGGACACTCCACCAATATAAACTTAACAGGGGAGGTCATGTCTACGGAGGTAATCTTGGCAATATTGGTGTAGGACTTACGTTGGCCTCTGGGTAGAATAGTGTAGCATAGTAGACGAGGTATGCAAGTCCTTTTCACAGTCTGACTGGTATTGTTGTAGACAGGACAGTCAGTTGGAGAGACGGAAAGAGTTTCGGTACAAGTATTAAGAGAGGAGTGAGGTTGGGCAGGAATAGGTTTAATAGTGAGGTCGGTCAGGGTAGATAGTGCACTAGCTTGGGACTCAGATGTAACTGTGACAAGGTGTGAATGATCGGAACGACTGCGAAAGTAAACTTTGCCTACTTGTTTTTGGAGACATTGTTGGAAGAGAAGAATTGAACCCACTTGGCTGGGCCAAAAGGGTTCTCAAAAGGTTTGCAGAGGTCGAAGCAGTAGAAGAACGAGGGCGGGAGATAGGTGGGGTGGAATGGAGAGGGACAATAACGATGAATAGTAGTAATAAGGGGGTTAGAGTAGACAATGAAGAAGACTGTACAATAGAAGATGGAGCGGAAGATGTTGGGAGAGGGAGGGATGTATTCTGAAGGTTGAGTCAAGACCTGGGTGGATGATTCGGAATGGATTGAGTTGACAGCAAACATCGATGAAGGGGTATTGGTATCAGTCGGAGCTATGGTCAAAGGAGAGGCAGGGTTCGGGAAACCAATGAAATAGAATTTAAATAGACAAGTTGATGAAGGGTCAAGCCTTAATGCCCCTAATAAAAGTAAAACATCTTCATTATTGGCCATGGTGAGCCTGAAATATGGGAAGAGGAAACGGTCTACCCCTCAGGGTCCCGTACTCATCTCCTGGATTCCGTTCATGACTAACACAAAGCCAGCTTTTCATCCTTCATTGGACTCCAGTCTCCGTCTCCTAAGCCCCTTTCCCCCACGACAACAACAAGCAAGGGATTAGGGGGGGGAAGACTGTCATTGAGTTTGCCTATGCTAGCTAAGGCAAGGCGGATATGCTTATATTTATCTAATTCTAGGTTGCAGTCAGCTGCCTAGATACTTCCAGAACACACTGATCTTAGCTTGTGGCCGTTTATATAAAATTGAGGTGGATGGTTGGCCGAGGACACTGGTAGATTAGGTTGCGGTAGGACTGCTGTTTTGTATGTGTAAGGAAAGAAGTTGAAAGGGAAGAAGAATCAAGTATGGACTGAATTGGTTCTTATTTGGTTTCTAGTAGAAAATAAAGTAGATTTTCGGAAATTAAGTTGTGTGAGACTGTAATAGAAATCTACAATAGTTCCCACTTTTCTTTAACCCATTGACACTGGCAGGCATGTAGAGTACATGTAAATGCAGTCCATTGTGATTTAAGCTATCGTTTATACATGGATGGCTCTGGAATATTATTTTGCTTATTGAAATCTTTGTCTTGTCAACATATAAGGTCATTAGAGGCGTATTCAGAATATAGCAATAGGGCGAGGCTTGGGGGTCTAAGCCCCCGGGTAAGAACTTAATTGGTTCACAAAGTGGTGTTTTTTAATTTCCAGAATGGTCAATGGTCAAAACAAACTAATGTGCCAGACATCAAAGGTCACACAGCATTGTGATAAAGTATTGCAGCAAAAAGGGTAAACATAAATTAAAGATTAAAGTAAGTGGACAGAAGAAATGAAGGAGAAGGAAAGGAAAGGAGAAAAGGCTAAGCAAAATTAGTTGAGGCAAAGGCAGAGGTGACCCCCTACAATGGGCCTTAGTCTCCGCCGCCCAAGCCTCCCATGACAACAAGCAAGGAAGGGGGGCTTTCCAATAGCTGTCACCAAGGAGACAATTATAAGATGTGCTGGATCTCGGTTGTTTACCCATTCTTGACCAGAAATCCCCCCCAATCCTTTGCCCGTTGTTGTCGTGGGGGGGCTTAGGAGACGAAGACTGAGACCCAATGATGGGGAACTCCTCAACCTTGGGACTCAGCCATCGACTCAACTAATTTTGCATAGTCTTTTTTCCCACTCATACTTTTCGTTTCAGTTTCTTCATCAATCCCTTCTACTATCCACCTCCTAAGGTGTGAGAGCCGTGCTGAAAGGATGAAAGGCTGACTTTGTCAGTCCTGAACGGCCTGAGGGAACCATGGGTACGGTATTCCCCTGCCATACCTGGCCCTTACCCCTCAAGGGGACCCTGAGGGGTGGACTATTTTTTTTTTCCCAACATACTCCAGGCTTATCATGGCCAATAATGAAGACATAACCCCAATCTTAGGGGCAATGAGGCTTGCCCCTTTATCAAATAGCCCCAATCCCAGCTCTCCTTTGACCACGGCTCCGAACACTGCAACAACTCCCCCATCATCAATGCATACTAGTACAGTATCAACCCTAATCAACAACCAACCCCCCGGGAGACATTTCTACTCTCCCAACATGCTCAACTTCAACGCTTTTACTCCCACAACCTTCTTCATCAACCATCCCATCTCCCCTTATTACTACCTTACAACCTTAACACTACCCCCCTCAACACTACTCCCTCCTCCACACGTCCCCGCACTTCTACTACCCCAACCTCTACAAGAATCCTAAATACTCTATTTAGCCCAGCCAAATGGGACCGATTTTTCTTGATCCCTCCCACAGCTCCCTACTCTCAAAACACCCTCCTCTTCCAACAATGCCTCCAAAAACAAGTAGGCAAAGTCTCTTTCCGTAGCCGACGCGACCACTCCCGTCTCGTCACAGTAACAACTGAAAACCAAGCTATAGCATTAACAAAACTAACTGATCTATGTGGTAATCCCATCCCTACAGAACCTCATCCAACCCTCAATACTTGCACTGGAACTGTCTCTATCTCCCCAACAGATTGCCCAATCCATGACAAAGAATGGTCAGATTGTGGAGAGGACTTACTCGCTTGTCTCACAGACTATGATGCAACATATGTACAATGCTACTCCATTCCTCCCAGAGGAAATCGTAAGAAATCCATCAACAATGCCAAAATTACTTTCCGTAGACATGACCTTCCCTTAAATGTTTACATAGGTGGGACATCCCTACCTGTCCGACCATACCAACCTCCTCCTCGTCAGTGCCAAAATTGTTGGCATTTAGGACATCCTGCCAAACATTGCCGTTCCACAGCCAGATGCCCGCTATGTGCCCAACCTGGCCATACTTGATCAAATTGCTCTGCACAATCACGCACATGTGCAAACTGTGGCGGCCCCCATAATGTATTTTATAGAGGCTGCCCCACCTACAAATTTGAGTCTGAGGTAGCAACTCTCAGATTCAGACTTGGACTCACTCTACGTGAAGCCAGACAGGAAGCACGTCGACAAGACTTTTCTCTTACCCCCTACTCCAGTAATGTCGCTCACTCTGCCAATCCCCAACCTCCCAAGCTCCTACACCCTCTCCTAAACCCAACCCCCCTCCATCTAACTTCCCCTCTCCTACCTCCTACCTTCCCCAGTCAAATTCTTTTGCCATCCTAATCCCAGACACTCCAATCTCTACCCAATCACATTCTTTTGCTATCCTAAATCCAGACACCCCAATCTCTTCTACAGCCCCAACACCTTCCCCTCTCCCTCCCCGCACTACCCGCAGCAGACAGAATAAACGTTCCACCCCCTCTTCCCCTACCTCACAATCACCTCCACCTACCTTTGCCCCTATTCAGACACCAGACTTCTCTTCCCCCCCTCACAAGAAAACCTTTATCTCACAAAACTCCCCAACCAACTCCACTACAGAAACTCTTGAAGATATCCAGAACTACATAATCGAGTCCCAAACTAATACTCATCCACCTTCAAATTCTACAACTCCCGCTCCCTCCACACTCAAAGTGACTGCCGATATCCATCCTCCTCCTACTCATATTCTCCCTACACCCAATCCTCCTACCCCATCCCAACAAAACCCATTCCCCCTGACTCCAGCCCCACCTATATTAACCCTCCCACTATCCCCTCTATCCCTTCCACTCCCTCCTGGATACACACGTGAAACCCTCATGTCACAAGT
Organism: Penaeus chinensis; assembly: GCF_019202785.1. Classification (NCBI taxonomy): domain Eukaryota; kingdom Metazoa; phylum Arthropoda; class Malacostraca; order Decapoda; family Penaeidae; genus Penaeus; species Penaeus chinensis. The sequence continues at coordinate 11,611,436 of NC_061838.1, read as the reverse complement.
ACCCTCTTCCCCAGACCTTCTACCTTCCGACACCCCTCCTGATACAACACCACCTCCCCAACCTCATTCTTTATCACACCCTCTAGCACCTTCCCCTTCAAATTCTCCAACACGCACTGCAATCTTTGCCAGTAAATCAACGAAAGTATAACTATCCTTCATTAGAACATTCGCGGTTTCCGAATGTTCCTCTTTCAGTCCCACATATTCTATTGTCATGCCCACGTCCTTCCTACATAGACATCCCAACTTATCAGACATCCTTACAGAATCTCACACTTTCTGCTTTGACAACCTGTTTTCCTTCCTCAAACGAATATATATCCTTCACTTGATCTAACCCTTTTACATTACCTCATTCGACCCTAACCCATTCACTCACCAATTCCTTAACCCAGCTTTAACAACTAATCACTAACCCAACCATCCTTCACAAACATTAACTATAGTGCTATATGACCTTAGATGTCTAGCACATTTATTGCTTTTAACCATTAACCAATTAACCAATTGACCAGAAATGTTTATTACAATTAGTTTTGTTAATAACATGATAAACAATGTTTGTAATGAGAATAGTAGCAATCGCAATGTTGATGGTATTTTTAAAAATCTAACTAAAAATACAAGTAATGTCGTAACCTCACAAGGTCAGGCAATCTTATCCTGGTGACTAGCTTGTGGTGCTATTTATGTGTGAAGAAAGAGGAAGGAAGTTCTGCGGGGAGTAGTAAGGGAGGAAGGGGTACAATATAAAGAAGACTGAGAGAAATAAGATGGAGTAAAAGATCTTCGAAGAGAGGAATGTTTTCTGAATGTTGAGTAATGACCCAAGTGGGTGACTTGGAATGGACTGGACTATCAAAAGGTATCGAGGCAGTAGTAGTAATCCAAGGAGAGCCAGGGCTTGGGGAACTGCAAAAGTTAAAGGTCAGGGGCTAGCTGATAAAGAGGGAAGCCTCAATGTACATAGTAAGGGTACAAAATCATTATTGGCCATGGTAAGCCTGGAGTATGTGGGGAAGATAAATGGTTCAATCTTTGGGGTCTCCATGAGGGGTAAGGAGCTAAACAACTAAATGGGAATACCAACCCAACTGACCCAAAACCAGCCTTTTCTCCGTTCAGCACAACTCTCACATCGTAGGAAGTGGACAGAAGGGGCTGGAGAAGAGAAGGAAAAGGAATGGGGAAGAAGAAAAGGCTGTATAAAATTGAGCAAGCCAAGGGAAGGGGCCCAAAGCAAGGGGGATCCCCATCATAGGGCCTCAGTCTCTATCTCCTTTGCCACCACCCCTACCCCCCCAACACAAAACATGGATGCAAATGGGGGGTTTAGAATTAGAAGTAAAGGAAGAAAAACATATCAGTGCTAATAATATCAATAACTATAATAACAATAAGAAAGACAAATAAAGGGCTTCCTAGTGCCATTTGTGATGCCATCAACATGTAAAGAGTCAGTAAAGCAAAATTACTGCATACAGTGGATGTTCTTTGAGTCAATGGATTAGTAATGATATTACTGTGTCTTCATTAATAACAGTCACCAACAATATTCATATTTTCAAAATAAAATGCTCTTAACTGAACACGGGAAAATCAAGGGAAAAATAACTAGAAAATAATTCCCAAATATATTTATTTGAAAAAATTAATTTTTCTCTCTGTCTTTCTCCATTTCACTTTTCACTCACTCATTGTCTGTTTCTGTCTTCCCTCCCATTCCAGTGTGGATTAAATAATCTTCAATTTACTTATATTTTTTCTCATGATGATGCTAGTACATGATCAATGTCTAGCTGTTTTGCCTTGAATTTTTCCTGAAAGAAAATGAGATATCTGTTAGTCTTAGACAATATCTAGAAATAAGTAGTGAATAACACCAAGTTATAACCATACAAGCTTCAGTCACTACAGTTCTGTTTAATAACACTATCTATCACTCCTACAAAATGGCAAGCTAATGTTCATACCTTCTTTGGCTTTAGCTGTGGCCGTCCCTTTCCTTTTTCATACTTGCGGTAGAGGACACTCAATTTGACGCCATCAATTTCAACGTTATCTGCACTTCTGAAGGCATCCTCAGCATCCTCTTTTGTTTTGAAGACCAAGTTTGCAAAACTGAAAAGTTTTTTTTAAAATTAGTACCAAATGCTGCTAAAAAAAAACAAGTATAATAATAACAATGACGGATGTTGATGAGCAAGTTTACTGTACATGTTATACTTAAAAGTGTTTATATGTAATATATTAATTTCTTTAAAGCAGTGATCCTTTTCATACATTCATAAGTACAATGGAGTCATTAAACCGAGATGATTTTAGTAACAAAGATAATATGGGAAAATGAGAGCAGTATCAGTTATAAAACACACACACACTCACACTCTCACACTCTCACACTCTCACACACTCACACACTCACTCACTCACTCACTCACTCACTCACTCACTCACTCACCCACCCACCCACCCACCCACCCACCCACCCACTCACTCACTCACTCACTCACTCACTCACTCACTCACTCACTCACTCACACACTCACTCACTCACTCACTCACTCACTCACTCACTCACTCACTCACTCTCTCTCTCACTCACTCACTCACTCTCACTCTCACTCTCACTCTCACACTCACACTCTCTCTCTCTCTCTCTTTCACTCTCTCTCTCTCACTCTCTCTCTCTCACTCACTCACTCTCACTCTCACTCTCACTCTCACACTCACACTCACACCCACACTCACACTCACACTCACACTCACACTCACACTCACACTCACACTCACACACACACACACACACACACACACACACACACACACACACACACACACTCACTCACTCACTTACTCACTTACTCACTCACTCACTCACTCACTTACTTACTCACTCACTACTCACTCACTCACTCCCCTACAAAAAAAACAAAAAAAAACTTACAAAGTCCCAGGCTTGTAAACGATCTCCATTGCTGTTTGAAACGTCTTCTCCAAATCTTCGTACTTTATCTTGGCTGGTATATTTTCAATGTCCAATCTGCAAAATCAGGAAAAGGACACTGCCCTGAATTATGGAAAAATGGGTTTCCTTTTCAATCTAAATAACTTTCCCTTATATACATTCAAGAATGAAGATAATTTGCTTGCAAATTGGAAAATATATAAGGAGGTTATTGATATCATCTATATAAATAAATTTCTAAAAATAAAAATAATTTCTCTTCATCAAACTGACTTAATTTGAAACATTACATTTTTAAACCATCTTGAACAAAGCCAAAGAAAAAAATAAAGAATAAATACTACTAATAAATTAATCACTAAATGCATTGTAAACATAAAATAATTATAAACAAAAACACCGACTTACTTGTATGGATGCACAACAATCTCATCCTCTCGAATGCCGTGACAACCTTTCATGCCGGCAAATCTCGCGTCTTGTATTAATCTGTGGTTATCTAATACTTTTTTCATCCTTTCTGCTTCCTCCTCTGACTTGTATACTAGGAAGGCCAATCCTTTCCTGATAAATACAGATATCATTAGAGTCAGACTGGATGTTGACTTTTTTGTGTAGACTTAGCTATCAAAGGTACAGGCCCGTATTTATATGCATGCAAGTAACAGCTTCAGCACTGTGGATTTACATGTGTGTGTCTTTGAAGTCATTTACACAAAGACTGAGGACTGGAAAAGAGCAAGACACTGACAAGACATGCCCTTCTTTGTCTTCTGCTTATGACTACAATGTAAAAAACAAAATTAAGTTCAAAAGAAACTTGAACATAATAATAAATGTAAAATCTTTATGGAACTACTAATATAATCAAAACATAGTGTACACGTTTCCAATTGAAATTATTGTTTTTCTTATAGAAGACTGTCATCATAGTTTTATACTAACCAGTCTCGTTCAGTCTCTACCTTCTCTGATCTGAGAGGGCTTGTAGATTATTGTGAAAAATCACACAGATGAATAAAATATACTTTTATTACAAAGAATATAGGCTGAGATAACTTGGGAGTGAAATGATAGGCAACACTGTCCAATATTTCTGTCAGACTCACTTCAGTTTTTGTAGTTAGCATTTTACTTTAGAATGACACATTAAATTCATGCATATATCTGTATATACTTGAAGATTATAATAGTACAGCAGAACTGATACAGTATGCATGTTTATCACTACAATTATTATTATTATATATAATAAAAAATCTTTATAAGGAGCAAACTAACAAATGCAGAAATACTCACGACCCACTAAATCTGAGATGCTGGGCACTTTCAAAAATCGGAGGTGGATCCTTGTAGTAATTCTTTTTGAAATTCTTCATCATGACATAGAGAGATCTCTTAAAATCCTCATCCCTTCTCATCTCATATATGCCCAACAGATCTCCAACTAGAGTCATCTGAGAACACAAATATAGACAGTTATAGTACACACAGTTTTGCATAATTCATTAGAAATCTCTTCTGTGACAACTATTCACATGTACCTGCAAGCTTGTATTGTAAAGAAATTGGGAAGTATTCCTTGTCTTGTACTATTTACTAGGTTAATATCATAAAAATATAATCATATCTTATTATCAGCCAAGAAGTATTCCATAAAAGTCCTGTAATTTACTGGCCACTGTTATCTAGTTTTTTGCAAACATCCTACAAATGTGCTTGTTTTGACTCCAGAGCTGAGTCACCAGAGTCATGTTATCTATCATGTGCTGTGAAGTTTTTATATATATATTTTTTCTTTTTAGATTTAGGCCGGCCACACAAGATTAGCTGTTTATAAACAAAAAGTGTTATTCAGATGTCTGAGTAAAAGTTTGACAAATCTGTGCCTTTTTTGTGATATATTACTTTAAATGATGTGATATTAGAATGTGTCATTCCTACAGTATTCCAATTTCTATGAAGACTTGTTTCAGTTACTTATCAAAGAATATTTTATTCCCTTTCCTTCCATGAAATGATCTAGTCTTCAGTTATTTGAACTTTTACTAAGTATCCTAAATATCACAGTACATAGCTCAGTAGTTACAGTAATAGGACTTTGTTTAAAGTCTGGCAGCTTTTTCTCTCATTTTTATATTAATTTACCATCAGTATTTCTAACAAGTATTATGTAACTGTTCCTCCATATTAATATTTTTTTTTCTGCTTTCTATTTTTCCACAAATATTATATTCCAAATTTGTAACAATTTATCTTACAGCTTTTCACCATACATTCCTACATGGATACATGGTTTATGTTCATCAACTTGGGAACTTGGATCACAATAAAAGTCTAGCTAACTGCATTTTCCTTAATGAAAAACAATTGAGAGAGTTTCTAAGCCACCTGCAGTGTGAAAAAGTCTTTCAGCCTCCCATTGAGTGGGAACTTTCTCAACCTTCGGCCAAGTCTTTGTTCACAGCCACTGGGTGAGGGGTGTTACACAGCCTAATACAGAAAAAAATCTGATCATCATCAAAGGAGTTACTCAAAACACGGGCACTCACACAGAAATTACCTCAAGACAATCTTAAAAATCTCCTGCAGCAGCAAGGAGACTGCAGGAAGCTCATACAATGGAGACATCACAAAATGCAAATCAATGTTTTAATGTTATTGATAGTCTAATATCCCTTTCTAGTACTCAGGTAGCTCTTAGCTTGTTGATGAGATTACAGGAATTTAAGACTTCCTAAATTTATATTGAACAGCTAAGAAGTCATATCAGCCTTATTTGATGAGGAATTATCTCAAGACATGAAGGACATTGCAAAGTGAATGTCAATACTTTGTGGCAGACATCTGGATGTGCCAAATCACTGAGAGGAAGAACTAAGAGAAAGAAACTTTACAAAGAAGGTGGGCTTCTTAAGGTAAAAATGGGCTTCCAAACTCCAGCTAAATCTTGACTTTAAACCCTTACTTGAAGATGTGTTCTAAGGGTTAATGGAAGATTGCAACACTTAAAAAAGAGAAAACTACCAGAAACAGCCAGTCATTCCCTCCGGTAAAAGCCATATTTCTACACTCATAGCATATCACTACCACCAAAGTCTTCAACATCAAGGAAGTCATTTTACAGCAAGAGCTATCAGAGATAGTGGATATTAGATTACAGGCAGGAAACCGCTAACCTCATTGATCCTACACTCAAAGTCCATTGTAAAAACTTTGTGGAAAAAGAAGTCCAGTTGATGGGTGATCTACCAGGTGACCACTCAGAACCTAACCCACCCTCTATGTGACTAACCCACCCTTTATGTGGGAGATGATGCTTCTGGACTATGGAATGTAACACACACCCTGTGGCTGAGCAGCTAACCTCAAATGTTGGGCTATTTTCTTCATCTGTCTTACAAAACCAATACACATTTGAAGCTCTCAGAGGAAAAAATTTAAGCTTTACAGATTTGATGAGGAACAAACTGTCAGTCCTGAATTCATCCAAATTCAGGAATTTGGATGAAAAGAAAACTTTGGAATGTAACACACACCCTGTGGCTGAGCAGCTAACCTCAAATGTTGGGCTATTTTCTTCATCTGTCTTACAAAACCAATACACATTTGAAGCTCTCAGAGGAAAAAATTTAAGCTTTACAGATTTGATGAGGAACAAACTGTCAGTCCTGAATTCATCCAAATTCAGGAATTTGGATGAAAAGAAAACTTTGGAATGTAACACACACCCTGTGGCTGAGCAGCTAACCTCAAATGTTGGGCTATTTTCTTCATCTGTCTTACAAAACCAATACACATTTGAAGCTCTCAGAGGAAAAAATTTAAGCTTTACAGATTTGATGAGGAACAAACCGTCAGTCCTGAATTCATCCAAATTCAGGAATTTGGATGAAAAGAAAACTGCAGATCACCTGTACAAGATAGGCACCAAATTGGTCTTCAATACTCCCCATTCCTCACACATGGGTGGTATGTGGGACAGCCTGATTTTTTTTTATAATGAGGCTAAAGTGAGGCTTTAAGCCTACTTCTGAGGCTATATTTTGAGTGGGCTTGACCATGCATGACATGATGGGACATCATCTGGTATTAGGGACAGTTAGCCATGATGTGCTATGACGGCACCTGTCATGAGTGTATTTTCAACCCCATGTCAAAGGAAGCTGTCATAACTTATTTTGCCAATGTACTGGGTCTGGCTCTTGCACTAGTGCTGGGCCAGCTGCATGCTGCAAAGATTGGGCTAACTCTTCTGTTGGTTCCCAGCAAAACTCTGACTGAATTTTCGACTTGGTGTTATTGTGTTAATGAAGATGATGTGAACAGTGGCCATTGGTAATTATTGTAAGAATGATCATCATAAGTGAGGATGACAAAGTACTGTTTTTTTAAATTCAAGATTATACAAGATATAAAGTTAAATTTGTATTCATGACCAATTTCAGAGTAAATACTTTTAGTTTTTGGGCCCAAGTAGCCATTTCTTTTATAACATTTCATTTTTTGGATCCTATAATTCCTTTTATCAAAGAAGTGCCATCAAATCTTGATATCAGACAGGCATAAAGGAATCATGAAGTATTCATTAACTCATATCAGATACTGAGTTAAGTTCATAAATCTTGTTTAACCCATTGGATCTGGATACTTCACTGCCAATATGTGGCCCAAAGGACTGGTATTAGGCTTACAGGAGTATGCACTCTGCCGGGTGTGCGGCTTGCAGGCAGGGCACAAATGAACACATACAGTGCGACAAGAATCCACGCCTCACCTTTGTGATGGTTTCTCCTCTTTTTCAAATGCGCTTTATTAGCCAAGTTTTCCAAAGGCAGCAATGTTCATGTCACCTCCCCCTTCAAGCCAATTTTTTATGCGATGTAATGGTTATGTTATCCAGATCATAGGGGTCAATATCAGAACAAGATCCTCTCATCTAATGTGTTGGCCACAATCATGCTAGCTTATGCAAACATTCTACCAAAATGCTTGTTTTAAATCCACAGCTTCATTACCAGAGCTATGTGATCTGCCAGGTGCTGTGTAGTTTTTTTTATTAGTCTTGTTTTGTAAAGATTTAGGCTGGCCACACTTAGTCAGCTGTTATAATAATCTTAACCCAACACTTCCGGGTGAAGAAAATAAACTATACGCTCTGGAGATTAATGGCAACATGCCAACTTTGAGTGCGTGAGTTTGTTACATCAAGCCAAACGTCCCGGTTTGCTATGACGCCGCAAGATGTGACCCGGCAGTAAAGAGTTAACATAACCATAACATACTTAAAATGTTTGAATAAAAATTGCCTCTTTTGTGATATATTACTTGAAATGATGAGATGCAGCTTGTTCCATTCCAACAGTAAGAATTCTATAAAGACTAATCTTGATTATTCATCAAAGGTTATGTTTTTTTTTTTCCTTTTCTTTTTAAAATATCTATTTTTTAGTTTTCTGAAGCATCCTAGATATCCCAGTATAATGCTCATAGTATTTAACTTTAACTGAGGCTAGCTGTCTTTTCTTTTATGATTTACACATTAACCTATTCTTAATATCATGTTCTAGTTTTGTTAAAATATTCTTCAATATCTGTATATTCTTCAACATTGTACTAAGTAAATATTTGTATATAAAACCTATATTTAGCATTTGTAAGGATTTATTCTCTGACAAGACTTTCCCCATACATTAACACACGTTATCGTCAAGCAAATTTAGATACAATGTTTGTACCTATCACCTTATGACCTTTGCTGACTACAAGTGTTTTACTTGAGGGAGTACAAGTATACATCAAAATAACAATTTCAACACACCTTCTCATCTGGAACATCTAACTTTGCTTTCTTTGCTTCACTTGTCTCCTGCTCAGGGTTCTCTGCTGTAGCTTTCCTCTTCTTAGGCCGCCTCTTCCTGATTCTCTTTTTCTTTGCTGGAGCAGTGTCTTCATCCTTCTTCACGACCTCAGATCTCTTCTTCTTCTTCCCCCGAATCTTCTTCTTCTTTCGTTCATTTCGAGGTGATACCTTGTTCTCTCCTGGAGCATCTGGAGTCTTTTCCGTGACACTACTCTTCTCTACAGTAGGTTTCTTCTCTTCTCCAGACACTAACTTGGCTCCTTTCTTCCCCTTTGCTTTCTTTACTTCATTAGCTGGCGTCTTCTTGACTTCCACGGTCTTTACAGGGGCGTCGTTCTTCTCTACGGTAGGTTCCTTCTTTTCTACTAAATTGGCCTTTTTCTTCTTTCCCTTTGCGTTCTTCTTTATTTCATTTTGAGGAGATCCCTTCTCTCCTGGAGCTGCTGCAGCCTTCCTCAGGACTGCCATTGTCTTTACTGAGGGCACAGTATGTTTCTTTCTCAATTTCTTAAGTAGCTGTTGAGAAAAAAATACAACATTAATAACTGAAGTACTTCTGGAATATGATATTGTTTTATTTATCACATAAATCCTAGCCTCTAATTCATCTTAACTAATAAATTAAATAAATTCTATAATTCAATTCAAATTTAATAATCTATTTTTCATTATGATAAAAACTATCCTCAAAATCATTTAATAATTCTCATTAAAAAAATGAATTCAGTTTAATCTGTAGTTTTGAAGGAAATGAGAAATAAAGTGAAACTGGCTCAAGATCTAAGTGAGAAACATGTGAACATGACTGAGGATTCAATAATAACTGAGTGATGTTGCTACGGTCTCTAATGCCGCAGTGATTGAGATTTTTTTTTTTTTCTTTTTTCTTTGACAAAATCTGTGTGTGGGGGGGGGGAGGGAGTGTCACTGCCTTTAGAAACATTCACAACTATAGATCTCGCTCAACTACCCACACATATAGGAAATGAGCTGCAGACCCCCCCCCCCCCCCCCACCAACAATCTCGAGGGGATAGCAAGTGGCTCCCAACCCCTGCCTGATACTACAAAGAATACCCCGCATATGTATGGCTGGATGGACCAAGAGTAAAATCTTATGGGTACAGGAATGTACCCTGAGTAACAGCATACTAAGCTATGATATGGTCAGCATGATATACAGATTAGAATGTTGGGTATTCCAGATCATCATCCATCTTTCAGGTTAGTAAATTATCATTCCTAGGCTGTATCTTGCTATGTTCACCCTGCATGTCAGTTATACACTCTACCCTGCCATGAATATGTGGATGATTCTTTGTCTTCTGGCACGAGGGTCGAATGGGGCACAGCCCCCTACATTAGACAAATAGTAACCTATTTTATGTACTTCATTATTATAGTGGTGTATTTTGTGTATATCATTCATATTTTACCCCGCAATTTCCCTTTTGTGCCCTCCCCTGCAATCAGGGCTAGGGGCTTAGGGGATTCCTGCAGCAAATATCCTATATATATGGCCAGAAGAGAGCGAGAGGAATTCATCTATGCCACTATCATCGTGATTGCTCATACAAAGGTATTCTAAACAATTACCCGTACTTTGATTGAAGTGTACTATATGCATTACCATAAAGTATAGTAGAGTTTCAATTTCATACAGCCATATGGTACAAGTAAAATTTACCTGAAGCAGATAGAATGACAAATTGACATAACTCATTACTGCAACATGTTAACTAGTTTGTGTGTTAGTATGCACTTGTGAAAATTAGTTTGGATTTTTTAATAATCTTTGTTTGTGTGCTGGGGGTTTTGACAGTTCCTTAACTATTCTTCAATAGTTTTGTGCTGACTGTGATCTTGGCTATGGTCCTTTTTTTCAGCCAATACATACTGACACTTGTATGAGTCTTCCTGTGTTGACTGATCCAATTCATTGTTCAAAGTGTGGAAATAAGAGCAGAATAGATTATAATACCATACAATTCAGGTGTTATCAAACATACACTATAAAAAAGAAAGAAAAATGTTGGTGAATTTTGCTGTATTAATTTTCAAAGGTATGTGGTTCAGTAAAAATAAATTGGACATTGAAACGAATTTACTACTCTGCAATCTATACCATGCGAATGATTATAAGTGACCGAGATGTTTTTGACCTCTCTGACAAATCTATTTGTGACTGGGCAAGTTTTGTATGTGAGGTGTTAAGTGACTGGTGTTTTGAAAATAGTGGTTAGAGACTTGGTGGAGAATCCCAAACTATAGAAATAGAAGAGTCAAAAATTTGGAAAAAGGAAATATAATATATCTCATTCCTGTCAAAAAAAGAGACAGTGAGACACTTTTAGCAATCATTAAAAATCAAATAGCCCCAGGGACCATGGTCATATCAGACTGCTGGAAGGCACACAACTGCCTTGAAAAAGAAGGCTATAAGCATCTACAAGTCAATCATTTAAACATTTTGTTAACCCTGTCACTGGTGCACACATGAACAATATCAAGCAGAAGTGGCAGGATGCTGAAAGGGGCATACTGTAGTTTGGCCACCAGAAACATTTTGTTGGCTACTTAGCCCAAATCATGTTCAAGATGCATTTCCGAGAGCCAAACAAGTGTTTCCATCATTTCTTGTTAGCAGTAGCTAAACTTTATCCACATCTGTTAAGATAAAAACATTTTGCGACTAGAAAGGTTTGTTTAAAAATTATTTAATTTAGACTATGGGGTCCAGGGGCTGGAGCCCCTTCCTGGGCAGTTAGGTGGGGGTTATGAATAGAACATACTGTAGAATAACTGTGGGGGTCCAGGGGGTGGATTCCCCTGTCTGGGCAGTTAGGTTGGGGTCATGAACAAAATATATCTTATAACTATGGGGGTCCAGGGGGTAGAGACCCTGGTTAAGTGGTTTGGCAGGGGTCATGAATGAATGTATTGTAGAATAACTGTGGAGGTCCATGTTGGGTAATGGTAGTTTCGAAAGTTGGTGCTTGGCCTAGACTTTCTTGAAAGTTGACACTTTGGTTAGGCAGGCATTTCCAAAGTTTATTTTCCAATTTTAAGTGGTTTTATTAGAATTTTTATTTGTATTTTTTATAAATTAATTTTTTTTCAATTAATGCCTCTTTTACCCTGTAACTTCCCTGATATACTTCATGCTCTCTCATGCTATCAGGACTATCAAATCAAGATGGTTCCCAGTATTTGGTAATGGAACAATATAAATCACTATATATCTACAGAACACAAATTTCTCCAGGAAAACAGTACTTTTCAGTGGAAAATAGATGCGTTTGTCTTGGAAAGAATTGCCAGAAAATCTAATCACGCTATCATTAAGTGGAAAAACTAAACTCACTGATACATTAAACAAAGGTAAGGTTTTAGTCTCACACAGCCATCCAATTATTACAATTATCATTCCTTGTTT
>NC_061838.1:11584167-11591667 GCF_019202785.1 Penaeus chinensis | reverse complement strand
GTCGATGGTAACGGTTCATGCCCTTAGGCCGCTTTCAGAAGTTTAGACTCTTCGCCTTGCTCCGGCCACGACACGACGCCGTGCTCTCAAATAACCAAAAGGGTCTATATATGCTTCTACACGACCATTTTCGGCACCCTGTTAAAAAGAAACACTGTGGGTGGCATGGAATGAACATTGGAATCTATAGATACGTTTAACTCGCCGTCTCCTGATTACTGAGCTGTGCACAGTACTGGCCACCAGTGATATTGTCGTGTTTCTCCAGCATGCACGGCGTGGTTGTTATATGGAGGCGACTGGCTGTGCTGGCATGGTGAATGCTATATGGATATTATTGATTTAGTTTGTTTACTTTTGGCGCTCAGAAGTTTTAGCATCTACCCAGTCTGTACAAATCATCATCCGATTAGCATATTAGGTGAAGCCAAAACAAGCAAGTTATGGAAAAGTAAGTTCAATTCACCTGTGCTCTGCGAAGTTAAGGCGGGGTGAGGGGGGGGAGTCGGATAAGATGGCGGTCGGGACATTATTCCGTTATAACGGGAAAATCAGGCAGACTATACTATTCGGCTACAGACAATAGGTGTGAGGTTGGAGACAGTTGTTTATTTTTCTATATCTGTTTTATAAAATAAAGAGAAAACGGCACGACACAAGATACCCACTTGGAATGCTTTTATTATTTGTGCATTAGGACCTGAGACTCAAATCAAGGGAACAGGCGAGAATAAACTCCTTTATCACTCTGGGAGTCGGAATAAACTGTGCTTACTTATGTAGACCTTGTCAAGCAGAAGAGTGTCATAGTTATTCACAATCCTAGTTAATGTTTTAATAACCTGAATAAAGTATTTGCTTAGGTCAGTAAGGCTGAAACATCCCCGCTATATATATATATATATATATATATATATATATATATATATATATATATATATCAATGCGGTATTGCATTATTCCATCTTTCATATATATATATGTATATATATGTGTGTGTGTGTGTGTGTGTGTGTGTGTGTGAGTGTGAGTGTGAGTGTGAGTGTGTGTGTGTGTGTGTGTGTGTACGTACTCATCATTAACACTTTCAACCAGATGCCCCGCCCACGTGTCCAGACAAGTTCCAAGAGGTGGGCGGAGTCTGCTTGCACCTTGCAAATTCCAAGCACGTGTCATGGGATGAGGCCCGCGTTTACTGCCAGCGCCTGGGGGGAGACCTGATCCACGGATTCTGGAACGCGGAGGCCGGACAAAGCCTCGTTCGGGACAAGTGTAAGTCTCTGGACAGGGATGGATGTCCTCTTCGGAAGTATGAGCTACTGATATATATATATATATATATATATATATATATATATATATATATATAGAGAGAGAGAGAGAGAGAGAGAGAGAGAGAGAGAGAAAGAGAGAGAGAAAAAGAGAGAGGGAGAGAGAGAGAGGGAGAGAGAGAGAGAGAGAGAGAGAGAGAGAGAGAGAGAGAGAGAGAGAGAGAGAGAGAGAGAGAGAGAGAGAGAGAGAGAGAGAGAGGAGATTTGATTTGATAACATTTATTTACAGAACAGTACATGCCCTGCAAAAAAGCCAGGGTAAGATACCAAAGCATCTATCTAAACTGGTTGTGCTTCTATTTGTGTAGAGGGCCATCAGTCAAACATTAGTGTTACATGAATTCTGAAGGGCTGTGCTATTATCACTATATTGAAATATCATCTGGCTGGTAAAAAAACAAACAAAAAACTTTTATATCACTAATCATGTCAAAGACAAGACCAGTGTCTATAATAAAGTTAATATAATCAACAAGTTGTAATCTGTGAACAGTACTATTTGATCGATAGGATGCAGTCTTTATGCAACAGAGTAAGTAATAAATGAGATTAAGCGACTTGGGTGCCTTCCACAGTTTGCAGTGGTGATATGAAATAGGTTTTGCATCCAAAACTGCATCCTGTACATATTGTATAGTATACTGATATCCTATGCGTTTGCCTAGTTAATGTAACCTGTTGTCTCCGAGACAGTCCGTGATAGACTTTATAGGGTTTGTCTAAATTTAAAGTCCCAGCAATACTCTCGTAATGGCAGATAGTACCATATCAGTCTTTTTTCATCTTTTCAGTGGTCCATACCTGACCCTCATAATCGCTAAGACAGTTGGTAACTCGTTTTTTTCATCTGATTGAGAGACAGCGGTATTACATAATATGGATCTTCATGGGAAAGTGCTAACCTGGCTAATTGATCAGCCCTGTCACATAGTGATATTCCTATATGAGAGGGTATCCAGTATAGTGACACTTGAGTACCCCATTCTGATAGTTTAGAAATTTGGTGAAGGATATTACCATTTTTTTCTGGAGTAAATGCAGTAAGCCTGTGGAGAGCGCCTTAGCTGTCTGTAAAGACAGCCAGGTGTCGCTGCTGCTCACTACCTTTCTTAATGGCATGATATATAGCTACTGACTCGGCATCAGTTGTGCTTGTCCAGTTGGAAATGCACACACTTTCTTCAAGATCTATATCAGGAATTAGTACACCAGTCCCTGTTGCTCCATGAGTTTATCAATATAAGCATGTACATGAGTTCTGTGCCAAGGAGCAGCAAGTACTGTATCTGGAATATTAATAGCTTCGTTGTTCCATACATTGAAGAACATGATAGTATGAACAGTTTTATTTTTCCATTCTAAGTTGGACTGTATGAGATTGGAGTATCGAAGCTGGGCATGCCTGACTCTATAATTTATCTCACTTAATAGGATATTGGAGATTTGTAGTCTGGGTAGAAGTTGCAGGAGTCTGATGCCAAGTATGGTGTTAACTTGGATGACACGACTGTGAATAGAGGGGAGGTCTAACTCTTTACTCATGACGAGAACTTTAACAGTCACTGGGCATCCAAGTATAATTCTCATGGCCTTATTCTGTAAGACTTCAAGGGGTTTGAGGGCACTCGGTGGCAGCATACTAAGAATTGGGCTTGCATAGTCTATCATGGACCTAACAAGGGAGATATACATCAACCTTAGGACTCTCAGGGAAACACCTACATATATGTTACTTATGTAATGTAATGGTCTTAAACGCTCAAGGCAACGTTCCTTGATGTTTTGAACATTATCTTTGGCAAAGTGTGAGTTGTGGGACATGAGGTGGGGAACAGTCACCATAACACCAAGATATTTGTAGGTGTCAGTTCTTGCAATAGTTTGTCCACTTACCTTTGGAATGTAAGGTAATTTACGAGATCTGGAAATATGCTTAATTTTGATTGGGTTGATTATGGGACCAAGGGAGGCACACTTTTTGCTGAACCTACGTAGAACGTAATCCCCCCTATCAAATACCTGAATAGGGTGTGATGCTGCATAGGTTTCCTAACTCATCGTTGAGCTTGCAAAGAGAGTGCATAAGTATATTAAACAGTGTAGGGGACAATACTCCCCCTTGTGGAGGGCCTAATTCCATTTCGCCATGAGCACTATAGATGCCTTGATACCACACTTTTGCTCTTCTCAAAGATAGATAATCCTTTATCCATAGCAGGAGTTTGGCTTTAACTCCTAAAAGAGTTAGTTCATGGAGGATTGCAGTAGGGGAGGCTCTGTCGAAGGCTCCCTTAAAATCTGTGAAGTAAGAAGACTGTGCATTACGTCCATTTAGGTACTGTGCTAGACCCATTTGTGTTCCTCTCCCTTTTTGAAAGCCAAAGACAGATGGATGGATCATGTCTTTGATCTGGTGGAGTAAACGAGTAAGGAGGATTATTTCACAGGTTTTAGACAGGCAGGACGTCAGAGAAATTGGTCTATATTCATCAGGCCGTCTTGGATTTGGAATGGGGATGATGGGTGCCTGTTTCCAAGTGGTAGGCAAGATGCCTGCCATGTAGGTTAAGTTGAAGAGATCAAGAAGAGGATTTCTTCCCTTTACCTGTACTTTTGCAAGAAGTCGGATGATGTAAGTGATTCCATCATCCCCAGGTGCAGTGGATTTGCTAGTCTCAGTGGCTGCAATGAGTTCCTCCCTTGTAAATGGTGCATCAGCCTCATCTAAAAGGTGGCACTGATACTCAATTTCGTTTTTATGGTTTAATTTAAGGGAGCACCTGCGTATAGATAATGGAAGTCTTTCAAGAGAAAAGTCCTCACACCATTTATTGAGGAGAGATGAGGCTACCCTTTCTGGATGTGGGTGGGGTGTTATATTACATGGGTATTGCCTTTAATCTTGCTGATTTCCTTCCATACATAACTCATGGTTGTCATGGAGTCAATTGATTCTGCCCAGGCATAAAAAATTTCCTCCCGTTTTCGTGTTATTATCTCATTGATCTTTTTACCAAAAACACAAGATCCCTAGCTAAATACGGGTTTTCCCCCCAAGTGTCGTAGCCGACTTACTGTAGATCGTATGAGCCTCCTAAGAAGTTTTATGTCAAGGTCTTTGTTCAGTTGTTGTGCATGTCTACCTCTGGACGATAAAGATCCGGGCTTGGCAGGGCTTTTGGGCTGTATTTGAGTAATGATATTGCCAACTTGCTGCCAGAGAGTTTCATTAAAGTGATCCAGGCTGATAGGAGTAAAGGCTTCATACCAGTAGGCAATTCTTTCAATGAATTCATCATGATATTTAGTAGCAAGGTGGTATCGAAGGCGTGGCTAGGGTGGGGTTCTTTTGCAATAAGGGAGGGCTATACTTAATGCCCAGTGATCCCTAACTAAGAATGGGATGACTTTCACAGTACTTGGTAGTGTGTGCTGATTGTATAGAGCGATATAGTTCAATTTCCCTCTCAAATAATGATTTTTTTTTCGATGGGGCATCATAAGTGTATGGGGTCACTAGTATTTTGGAGATAGTCATAATAAACCTTACCATTTTTGCCAATGGTACTTCCCTTGGATCCTAGGAGAGGATGGCGAGCATTAAAATCCCCACACAATAAGACAGTATCAGTATGTATCATGCAGTCAGGAGGTTTAGGTACCACCTCACTATCATGTGGATTAAATACATTAATAATAATAGATTTACCGTCAAGAAATATTTTAAAACTAAGATATTCAACACGGGAGTTGTCACGATTGTCATCAATCACTTTCGATGGAATTAAGTTCTTTATGTAAATACCAAGTCCTCTCGTAGAGGGGTTAGCAATATTTGGTCTGTCATAGTATGTGTATCCTGCAATTTTTGCATAACGAGCACTAATTCTGACTTCCTGAAGGCAACACACATCAACATTTTCGGAGTGAAGGTACTGGAAGAGAGTTGTCTTGCGTTTCTGCAAACTGTTTATGTTCCAGGTAATACATTTCAAGTGATTAACTGGAGACATTGATTACTTGACCATTTCCATGGCCCACTACAGGGTAATGCTGTTGTTGATTGAGGAGGAACGAGAACATCCCTTCCTGAAGTTGAGATTGCTGAGCCATTTGTTGTTGCATCACGAACATCATCTTCTCCATCTGTCGAAGTAGCATTTGCAGTAGTTGTGTGATTTCCCCGTTGGATTCTTGTTTGTCCTGCTGCAGAGAGGGCTGAGCTGCAGCTGGTGCTGCAACTGATGCTGAAGTTGGTGCTGAAGCTGGTGCAGCAGATAGTGCTAGAGTTGGTGCTGCAGCTGGTGTTGAAGGTGATGCAGAGACTGATGCAGCATATGGTGCTAGGGCTGGTGCTGCAGTTGGTGCTGGTGCTTGAGTTGACAGAGCTTGAACTCCTGCTTGTGCTGGTACTGTGGCTGGTGCCATAGCTTCCGTTGCAGGGACCATCACTGTTGACCTCTGCAGGTGTGGGAAGTCCTCCACATCATCAAAGCGCAGGGTTGGCGGGGACTTTTGTGGGGGGGAGGGCTGCCTGTTTTTTTTTTTACTATTTGTTTTCCTGTCCTTTGGAAAGTAAGCGCATAATGGAGAGTTTGCATTATGCTTTTGTCGGCAATTCACACATTTACGAGGGACATTTTTTCCTTCGGAAATCTTTTCTGCACATTCTGAACTTCCGTGTGGAAAAGCGCAGTACCGGCATCGCTGTGCGTCTCATGGACAGGCCCGTGTTCCGTGGCCCCACTTTGAACAATTTGGTTCAGGGATTTGAAGACGACACACCTTGAAGGGTGCCATGCCCTCAACCATTTTGATACTTTTGGGGATTACCTCCCCCTCATATGTTATGATGATTCTCTGGGTCATCATTCCATTAGTCTTCATGCGAGGCGCATGAAGACTAATGGAATGATATGTTCATTGTATGCGGTCATTTCTTCTGTTTCGATTTCCCTTGGGACATCGAACACAATGATATTCGTGCATTTTCCTTTTCCAAATACCTTGGCTTTTTCAAGCACTTCACCACATACATCGCTAGATGTTATACACCGCTAGATGTTCGTTCTTGCATCTAACATAAACGTTGCTTCTTCCGATTTTCAGCTTAATGGATCCGTATGTCTTATTATACGAGTCCATTTTTAGGGCCTTCGAAACCCAGTGATATTTATCACCGTGTGTGCACAGCTTTGTATCATTCTTAAAATGTGCACGCAGGTGTCCGGGAGGTGTGACTTCCACAGAAGTAGATAGCTGCCTCTTTGCTTTTTTTTTTTCTTCATGCTTCTTCAACTTATTGTTATGTGAACATTATCACTCAGCAATTTCTACTTATAAAAGAAGCTCAATTGAATAAAACGCATAATATAAATATTGTATACCTAATTCCCGAATTTTACCATGGATTCAAACAACCTTGCAAGAGAAAGGGAGGAAGGGAGGAAGAGAGAAGCGAGGAAGCGAGGAAGCGAGGAAGCGAGGAAGCGAGGAAGCGAGGAAGCGAGGAAGCGAGGAAGCGAGGAAGCGAGGAAGCGAGGAAGCGAGGAAGCGAGGAAGCGAGGAAGCGAGGAAGCGAGGAAGCGAGGAAGCGAGGAAGCGAGGAAGCGAGGAAGCGAGGAAGCGAGGAAGCGAGGAAGCGAGGAAGCGAGGAAGCGAGGAAGCGAGGAAGCGAGGAAGCGAGGAAGCGAGGAAGCGAGGAAGCGAGGAAGCGAGGAAGCGAGGAAGCGAGGAAGCGAGGAAGCGAGGAAGCGAGGAAGCGAGGAAGCGAGGAAGCGAGGAAGCGAGGAAGCGAGGAAGCGAGGAAGCGAGGAAGCGAGGAAGCGAGGAAGCGAGGAAGCGAGGAAGCGAGGAAGCGAGGAAGCGAGGAAGCGAGGAAGCGAGGAAGCGAGGAAGCGAGGAAGCGAGGAAGCGAGGAAGCGAGGAAGCGAGGAAGCGAGGAAGCGAGGAAGCGAGGAAGCGAGGAAGCGAGGAAGCGAGGAAGCGAGAGAGAGAGAGAGGAGAGAGAGAGAGAGAAGAGAAGAGAGAGAAACAAGAGAAACAGAGAGAAACAAGAGAAACAGAGAAACGAAACAAGAGAAACAGAGAGAAGAAACAAGAGAAACAGAGAGAAACAAGAGAAACAGAGAGAAACAGAGAGAAACAAGAGAAACAGAGAGAAACAGAG
>NC_061838.1:11545422-11552922 GCF_019202785.1 Penaeus chinensis | reverse complement strand
TAGCATTTTATAATCCGGAATGATATCCTATCTTGATTAAAGCAAAAACCTTTCCCTATTTGATAGGATGTAAATAATTAAATCAAATACAGCTAATACCAGAGAACAAAAAACAACTTTTGCTGATAATTAAATGCCATATGTAAAATTAATAAGGCTCAAAACTATATATAAAAAAAACTATATATATTTAGATAGAAGGAATAGATAGGGAGAAAGCTCGACTGGAGAGCTAGAAATTTTATAGGAAGGAGAAAATGCATTTTTGGGGCAACATGTAGAACGACCTAAGAAGTATAATAGGTGAAGGGGACGAGACAGATAATGGATATTTGAACTGATGTGATAAAACAGAATAACATAAACTGTTAGAATATCATTATGGTAGAAAATAAAATAATTATTGAAGACTGAGCCTTTACAAATGTTGAGCTGTGTGGATGCGAGTGAATAATGCCAGAATACAATATATATCACTAATGCTTTGATACAGCCTCTTTAGGCTGTATATTTCAGTAGCTGAATTAGGTGCTCTGGTTAAATATCACTTTACATATAATTGACAGGGGTTAGGTGCACAAATCTATAAATTAATTTCTTAATTAACTGTACCTCTTTCCATGATTTTCTCTTGCATGACTGAACACTATAACTATTAATTTTAGTTTTCTTTTAAAAAAATTATTCCAACTATCACATTTTTTTTTTTTTTTTTTTTAGTCTGCCCATGTATTTTAATTGCATAAGAAATTGGCACATGTATCCCTGTAATTCTAATTTGCATATACAGCATCTACATACTGAATGTACATTTTAAATTAAATTCCATGTTTTATTGATGGAATTCTTTTTTTCAACGAAAGGTAGTTTCAGTAAGAAGTGGTACAATTCTTTTTAAACTGCAATATTATTTACCCCATTTGACAATATATTCAAGGCTGTCAATTCTGGTGTTAGCAAGCCATTATAATATCTGATGTCAGAGAATTTAATTTAGTAAATAATCAGTAACCTTTACCCACCACAGACCCAATACGATGTATCAGATAATTTAAACAGTTGAAAATGTGCATTATGTTTTTCTCCACAGAATTCAGGGAGTGTTTCTCTCTCTATGCTCGCAATGGACAGATTCGTACTTTGGACCAGTTGACTGTGATTATGCGTTCCCTTGGAATGAGTCCAACCATTTCTGAGCTTAAAAAATACTTCAAGGATAAAGGTAAGAATTTTCACATATTCCATCTTTCCCTCTCTCTGCTCTCCTCATTTCCTCATCTTTCCTTTCCTCTGATCTCATCTGTCATCTCCCATCTCCCCTCCACTACTTTCTATTTTATCCCCTTTGCATTTGTCACTAATTTGAATTCATTTATCAGGGTTTCTATTCCTATTTCTCTACTCGGTAATTTGTAGGACTTGAGTCCAATTCATTGCAGTCAATCTTTCAGTTTTAATTTGTTCCCTTTTATGTCTTTTCATATTATCAAACAACTTACAGTTTAATGCTATTCTTAGGTGATTTATATGTATGTCCATTCTAATTTAATTTCCTTATGACATGATCAGCAAACTATTTATTGAATCATTAAAAGAGTGGTAGCAAATTTGCTTATAATCATTCATCATGCTGTTGTATTTTTTTTAGTTTATAATCAGACATTCTCAGACTCAAAGCTCATTTGTCTGTTTTCATCACTACCCTAGTTGTATTATTTTCTCAACATATTTCAGAAATGTATTATGCAGTGCACTATACTCATTCGCTACAGGTATTATTCTATAGAATAACAATTATGGTCTTTTTCTTGTTGCTATTTTCATTTTTTGCTTCTATCATCATTGCTTGTGAACTTAATGCACTTGGCTTTCCACATTTGGTTGTGTGTTCATCATCCCTGAAATGAAATTCAAAACCAAAAGGGGCAGTACTGATTTAAAGATTTTGTTTCCCTTCTCGCCAGTACAGCTTCATTTTGTTCTTCCCTTATCACTGTTGCCATTTCATTTTGGTTTTCACAAATTGTTATTGTCTGTATGTTGTTCTCACGCATCATTTATATCATCTAGTCACAATTTAATAGTTTTTGTTGTTTGCACACTTTTCTTTATAATAAAAAAAACAATGGTTAAGACTGTAAAAGGGAGTCTTATCAGGCCATGTTGAACATTTTCTGCTTTTTCTTCACAAATTAATGCAAGTTACCAGCTATGATTGTAATCCTTCTTCCAAGCTTAATTTTATCTCCCTGCTTCCATATGGAAGCCACTTAAATTTTTAAAAACTGGCATAGGTATTTCAAAACAGCATCACAATTGCAAAACACCCAAACACACCCAGATTTTAAAACCTAAACTACCTTGATCTGAGAAATACCGTATGTACATGAAATCTTTTTCAGGTGGAAAGATGAGCTTCCCTGACTTTCTGGATGTGATGCACAAGCACAGCCAGGTGGAGAAGATACCAGAGGAGATCCTTGCTGCCTTTAAGGGGCATGACCCACGTAACACTGGCAGCATCCCAGCACGTGATCTGCGCCATATTCTTTTGCAGTGGGGTGAGAGGCTTAGTCACAAAGAAGGTAAGGAGAAAAAAAAAGAAGTGATAAATGACTAAACTGAAAATAAATATAAAGAAGATATTAATATATACTTCAATGTAACAAGATATTCTGGTACCATTTTTCAAAAAATATATAACCTAAACATATCTTTTCAGCACTAAAACCTTTTCTTGATAGTTTTTAAAAAATTTATTTTTTCTTCTTTTTAGTTGAACAGATCTTCCGTGAAGCCAACATCTCCCCCAATGGTGTTGTACGCTACCATGACTTCTGCAGGATTGTGTGCGCTCCTGTGCCTGACTATTACTGATGTCCTGAAGAGTTTTGTGTGCTCTTGTGCCTGACTGTTACTTAATGCCAGTTTCTTTTTTCTTGATATTTATGAAGAGGATGCATACCTGATACAGTACATCAGAACAAGCTATAGATTTGTTATAGTAATAGCTCTATCAATGCAGTGCCTTACTTTGATTTTTTTTAAAGGTTTGTGTTCAAACCTTAAAAAAAAAAAAAAAAAAAAATATATATATATATATATATATATATATATATATATATATATATATGCTCTACTAATGTTAGTATATTTTATTATGCTACATTGTGATAACATTAACAATGATCAATTGTTCACTTTGAACAATAGCTAATAAGTTAAATCTTTGATGTTTAATGAAATATATTTAGTATATATATAATTTTAATCTTTGTTAATTTAAGCAGTTGATTTCAACCAAAGATTGTGTTACCTTGGGTCAAAATTTTAATCATAAATAGAACTACATATGGGACTATTGATACATACAATAAATAAATAATTTATACATAAAGAAAAATGTATGTTATTAACCTTTTTTCAGCTGTCACATTAAAAATAAATAGTTATGCTTTTAAAATGCATTACACAGCCTAGAGGAAGACGCAGCGTTGACTATGTACAGTGTATATGCTACCCTCTGGTCAGAACAGCAGTGAATACCACTTGTAAATACCATTAACTATTCCTCTCTTGTTTGTGTGTCACTGGGCAATTACTTTATATTTATTATAATTAAAAACATAAGCAATTTATTTTTACATGCTTTTATGATAAAAACAAGTTGATTTAAGTTATGTACAAAAAAAAGCTAAATACTGAATACTGAAAAGACAGGAGACAAATTTAAATATAAACCGTTTCACAATAAAACAAAAGGCTAAATAAAGAAATAAAAGACTGGAGAAAAAATTAAATATAAATTTTTCAACAGTACTGACTTTCACAAATTTATTCTTTTTTTTTATGATCATAATAATAATAATCATAGCCAATATCTTTGTCATTATCATAAAAGTTCACCATTTTTTTTTTTTTAATTCTTTCATGATTATAATTATCACCATTATTAATAAATTTCACATAAAGAAATTTAATACAATTATATCTCTCAAAACACAAACATTGCAATCCCCCTACACATCCATCGGCTAAAGTCTTTCCATCAAACAACTACTGATAATATTAAAACGTGCAAAGGTTGCAAGGCATTTTCCATATTTGCAGCTGATGAAGGCCACTGTTGCACGTGCAATAAGACATCCCTTAAGTCCAACATCATTAGAGATCCTTCAAGTGTTCTCCATCATGAATTCGCTGGCAATGCATAACATATTTCTTTGGAGAATATCTGTAATTGGGAGGAAAAAGCAAGATGTCAATTAGGGGCCAAAGCCACATTTAGGTGAGTCAGTTACATGGCTTGAACATAAACAAAAAAAAAAGGAAGACATGAAGATATATCCAAGTGGGGTTGTGTTAGGCACTATAATGTTGTGTTGTACTGTGTTTGATTATGTCATTGTTTAGTGACTTGTATCCCATGAGCTGTTTGTTATTTCCTTTTTATGTATGTGAAATTTTACAAATCACTAGCAATATAATTCTATAAATAGTATTCCCCCAAATAAATACTGGCATGAGAAAAGAAAAGAATCAATTGCTGCCCAAATTTTCAAGCAAAGCACATGCAACTCCCTTCCCATCAGCTAACAAACCAAACCTGAAATACTTACTGAACTAAGTACTCTGATATCCCCGTATTTGGTGAGATGGAATTCAGGACGTCTGGATCGCCTGGCAACTTACACCCCAGAGTTGTGTGAATGTGAGTGTAGAGTTGCTTCAGAGCTGCTCCATGGCCCACTATAAGTATCTTCTCCACTGGAACGCAGTCTTTAAGTGACTGAAATCATTTTATTGCAGAGGTTTTAATAACAAATTGATCAATTAACATTAGATTAGTTATGTTTCACTGGTTAGGTACTAAAAAAGAACTGGGTGGAATAGCATGGCCCAAATTTTTTTCAGCACAGTTCTTATGATAAATCAGAATGTTGAAAAGGTGTAGAAATACATTCATGTAGAAATACATTCATGTAGAAATACATTCATATAGAAATATATTCATAATTAAACTATTTCAGGCACAAGAAATTCTTATTGGCTATAGTTGTTTGTGTTCCTCAGAATTAACTTAACTAGATTGTGTGGGCCTAAACTCTCTTAATAATATATATAATAAATAAGGTGTGTCATAATTTTTATACTCTTAATGTGAAAGAAATGACAGGTTTTCTCAAGATTACAAGTGAGGAACTTAATATCAGCAAGAATTCTAATATCAGTTTATTGTTTCATATGTACCCTTAACCACACAGACACATGCCACTAGTTGTCACACTGTTCTATCTCAGCAAAATGCAAAACTACAAAAATCAACTTACCTTCATTTCACCTGCAACTTCTGCTTCTTCACCATCTTCTGCAGGCAAATCTGAGGTACTCTCTCCCTGAGATTTATTCTTGTCATAGACTGACTGACATAATTCCTGAAAAAAGTAGAATCCACTGATATTGTTGAAAATTGTCTGTATTCAAATAATTGAATACCATGGAGTAATTAATACATTTCATGAAAATCACTACAATAAAATTTCAGTATGTGGTAATCTGACTATGTTTAGTCAGTGCAGCCATGGGCAGATGGCTTGTCTGTTATCTTGATCTATTAGGATCAGAAAGAGATAAAGCTTAACAATGGAGCCTTGTTGTAACCTGGCAGAACATTAGTTGGATTACACAAATGCTTATAGGCATAGTAATCCCACTGGGAAAACTTTGGAACCCTCTCAAGTTTAACTGCAGAACAAATTTGTTTAACTTTCAGACAATGATCAGATAGTCTATCTAAACCTGCATCATAAAGAAATTTGGCTGAGTGATGGAATGTGCTGTTAAGGAAAAATTCATGTGTTGAATACATCAATATATGATATTGTTGCTGAGTGGCAGGTGCCACTGTTGTCTCACTGTCTGTACGAAAAGCTCTTGGAGGAACACTAGACTCATTGGGCCTTTAGGAAGGGGCTCTTGCATTATTCCACATGTACTATCTCCGAGCCATGCCTGGAAGAGCATCAGTTCCAGCAAAGACACTACTTCCATGCACAGTAACCTACTACTAACCACTTTGACTAGTAGTACAGGGTGTGTTACAGGAAATTGTGTATCATGAAAATATTTTCAAAATAACACAAGTAACACAATGTTACTTATTGCTATTGTTTTTGCACAAGGCAGGAGATATAATATGGAGTCTGCTCAAAGGAAAAATTCCATTTACTTTTTGATCTAGCATAACAAATGAAAAATGAAAAAAATGACAAAATTGTGTATGCAGTATCAGCACTATTTGCATTGCAAAGAGGAGACAAGGAGTCCTGATACTGCACATAGGTGTTTGTGTGAACTATCTTGGTCAAGCCAGTGGCCTTAAACTGTTCTGGAAAGCCTGTGTGCATTGTAGTAACATTTGCTGACTTCAAGTGTGGGATGGTTCCTCAAAACTAAGTACAGAGATTGTGTATAGCAGCAATTTCTATTGTCTGTTCTACAGACATAGGTGCAAAATCTAAGTAAAAAAGGCTATAACTTCAAAAAAAAATTGGTGTTTTGCAACTCAAATCAAACATGTTCTGTGCTTTAGCATAATAGTTTTTGCTACAACATCTGAATTCAAATCATAAACCGTGTCATGGCTTACTGTCCCAAAACTAACATTTTTATGCACCAGTTTATGAAATGGACAATAGCACAGCCAATGATTCTTTCTGGACACTAAACACTGGCCTGAATCAATCCAACAAAATGTATATTTATTTTGTACAAAAGCTGTGAACTGAAACTTCCAGGGGATTCTCTACATCTATCCTAGGGAATCTGTTGCACTTGCTAAATTCAATTTTGTATAGGCTTGTATTACTCTTGGTATCTTATATACACTCGTAGACTGACAAAAATAAAGTCATATGTAAGATGGAATAATGCAATGCCACATTGATATAGATATATAACAATCCTCCCTGTCCAGGCTTCAACCTAGGTCACTCTGGGTATGAGAACAGAGGGCCAGTAATAAACCAACCATGCCACGCAGCCCACTAAAAGGAGTGTGCAACTAGTATCTAACTAGCTCCATAGACATTACCTATCTACTCATACGTGAGTAATGATAGTGAGGTTTTACACACACTCACTGTGGGCACTCAGTGGAAATTAATTTAGAAATTCAAAACCGAAGTCAGATATACAGGAGGTGTATATATATGAAAGATAGAATAAAGCAATGCCACACTGATACAAGATATATAACAATCCTCCCTGACCAGGCCTCAAACCTAGGTCACAGAGACAGACAAACAAAGAGAAATAGAGAGACAGAAAACAGACAGAAATGGAAATAGAGAGAGAGACAGAGAGGGAAATAGACAGAGACACAGAGAGGGATATAGAGAAGGAGAGACAAAGAGAGAAATAGAGAAGGAGAGACAGAGAGAGAAATAGAGAAGGAGAGACAGAGAGAGAAATAGAGAAGAGAGACAGAGAGAGAAATAG
>NC_061838.1:11522922-11532922 GCF_019202785.1 Penaeus chinensis | reverse complement strand
GTAATTTTTTTCTCCACCCCCCCCCTCCCCTCCCCTTCCACGCTTCGGTCCTGCGGGACAGCGGTTCGGAACCTTCATTCGCGCAATCTCCCCCTTATGCATTTTTCAACACCCATAGCGCTTTAAGTTGTTCATGCCTTTATTTCATAAAATGTTTAATTTTTTGCCATACCATACCATATCGATATATATATATATATATATATATATATATATATATATATATATAGTGTTGAGTAACATAATACATTAAGTCATCTCTTCTAATGCATGTAATAAAACTGCATTGCGCAAATTCAACGAATTTTTCCTTAAAGGTTTCCTATTCCATATTTGTACATTTTCTCTAATTCTGGAAACTGAAAACGCGACTTCTGGGGTGATTAATTTGATTTTATGCTTTGAATTTCTTTATTGGCTTATTTGTCTTAAGCATTAGTATATAAATTTTTCATATTCATGGTAAAGAATTGTGTATAAAGCCACACTATTTGGAAATGCGAATGTCACCTTTTCTTTCCCTTATCCTAGTAAATCATACAGCATTTTGTATTCAGGATTATGTAAAGAGAAAGGGAATGGATATTGTTGAAATTTGTAGGTTATGATAGAATAGAGATTTTTAATGGTGGCATCTACCCAATTAAGCTTTCTTTTCAAAAAGCCTTTGAATAATGTATTAATTCGGTATTTCTTACCTTTGTTGGTAACTGTTACCTTTAATTAATATTGTTATTTATCATCATTCATCATTTTATTGAACAAACTACAGCGAATAATCTAGAAGGGAGAATACGATTTGCTCCTCAATGCAAATCTCTCCCCGGGTATTGAGAATCCTCCTACTTCACCTCCTCCTCCTCCTTCCGCAGTCTCTTGGCTTGCATTGGGTTTGAGTCTTGGAGTAATGGTGATGACCGAGAGAGCTGTACATGTTATCGCAGTGTGTGTAAAGGTCTCTTGATTAATGAACACAACTGATTCAGGCGATAAGTAATTTTAATACGGTATTAAATTTTGTGGGGCGTATAGAAAACGTTCTAGTTTATTCATGATCATCTCATTACATATATTTCAACACCCACGGGGTAATTCCACATGTTAAAAAATACTTTATAGTGGCTCTTACCTTTATTTCATATTGCATTCTATTTTACCATATACTTTATCGACCCACTTATATGTATGTGTGTTTATACATATATATATATATATATATATATATATATATATATATATATATATATATATATATATATAAAGATACACAGATAGATGTGTATATAGATATTTATGTATATATGAGTATATATGTATAGATATATTTATGTTGATATATACATGCTTATATTTATATGTATATTTATATATATATATATATATATATATATATATATATATATATATATATATGTATGTGTGTGTGTGTGTGTGTGTGTGTTTGTGTGTATTATAAATGTATTAATATATTTTATTTATATGTATATTTATATATATGTATATTCATTTACGTATTTAAGATATATATATTTATATATATTATATTTATAGATATAAATTTATATATCTATATATTACCTCTTTATTTATGTATGTATATATATCTATAGATAACATATTTATTATTTACATATGTATGTATTTATATATAATATATATATTCATATACATATATTTTATACATATATATATATGTTTATGTATATGAATATATATATATATGTTTATGAGTATGAATATACATATATAAATATATATTAATATATATAAATATATTTTTAAATACATATATGTATATATATATATATATATATATATATGTCAATATATAAAGATAATCATTTATAATATATATATGAATATATATAAATATATATCGATATTTATTATATATAAACATATACGTATATATATACATAATATATATATATGATTATATATATCTTATATGAATATATATACATATATAAACCAATCAATAAATATATATCTATAAATATGTATACATCTATCAATATATAGATAATATATAGACATAAATATACATATAAATATAAATTGTGTATATATATATATATATATACATAAATATATATACAAATTTTTATATATATATATATATATATCATATATACGTATGTATGCACACATACAGACATACAGCCGTGAAAAAAATCATGTTGGAAAACTAAACCTTCATCATGTCAACTCCTCAGTTTGGACAAATAATTAATATGAATGGCAATGTTACTTAATAAACCAAAAAATATATATATATTTTTTTAATTAAAATGAATGTTTTGTAACTGTGGGATCTTTAGGTTAATAATGTTTATTATATTGTTTATTTTATAATCTGTGTGCCGGTATATACGCACACACACGTGTGTGTGTGTATATGTACATACACGTTTGTGGATATGCTAATAATGAAAACAGCGAGATTTATCAACAAATGCATTAACTCCCGGAACTATAAAAGAATACAAATGAAAATGTTGTTTTAAATTGAAGAAAAGCAAGAATATGGATGATTGAGTCTTCCTACTATTTTTTTCTTTCTCTAAGTTTGAATCAATTCCGTCAGTAATATATGTCACGTGTACACATACGTTCTTTTACTATATCATTCCTACTTGAATTTGTCAACTACTCAGTATGGATGAATAAGTAACATGAATCGCACTTAGCAAAATAAATTGTAACAAAGATCTGTTTGAAATCTGTAGAATGGTAGTACTTAATATCTGATATAAGTAATCAGACTCGTCTGCAAATCCTGGAACAGTGGTAATTGTCAACAAAAGGTTTAGCTCACAAAATTATGAAAGAATACAGTTGTGAATTCTTGTTAACAATTTTAGAAAAGTGGGAATATAGATGATTAATTCCTCTTCTGTATCCCTTTTTTCTCTAGATTTGAATTAAATCCGTCACTATATATTATTTATAGATATATTTCTTTATATTTATATATATGCATACTTTATATTTATATTTATATTTATGTCTACATATTGGTCTATATATGTATATATATTTATATATGATGCATATATATTCATATATATATACCTTTTATGAATATATACGTATATATATATATGTTTATATATAATAAATATCTTATTTATATATATTCATATATATATAATAAATATGTACCTACATATATACATACATATATTGACATATTTATATATATGCATATATGTATTTAAATATATATCTATATATATAAATGTATATTTATATATATATGCACATATATATTTATATATATATATAATATATACTTACATATAAATACATGTGTACGTGTATTATGTATGTGTGTGTATATATGTATGTGTGTGTGTGTGAGTGTATGTGGTTATATATCATAGATGTATGTATGCTCACATACACATATATATACACATTTGAATTCCTTGATAGCGAGCTTGGATGTGATCAGCAAAGGGCTGTCATGCGTTTGAATCTTACGCAGTATCGTTGTTTAAGTTTTGATAAAGAAAATGATTGATATTCCTCAAATAAAAGTAACAGCATTTCAAAAAAGATACCATGAAATCTTATATTCTAACAATTAATACAGCGAGATTATTCAGCAAAGGCTTTAAATCCTCGAATTATGAAAGTGGGAATTTTTGTTTTAAATTGTAGAAAGACAGGTCTATGGATAATTAAGTCTTATTACCGTTTTCTTTCTTTTTCTAACTTTGGAATGATTTTATAAGCAATATATGTCACATGTGCACTTTCCTGAAACTTGTCAACTCCTAGTAAGGAAGAATGAATGATATGACTTACGAAGTGTGTGGTAGCCTCCGAGCTAATACAGTGGTAATGTGTAGGTCTCTCATACGACGCGTCGGCGGTTCGCGCCCTGCCCGGCCGCGAGAAGTTGCAATTGTCGCCTGGAGATTACTGGTGTGGCTGGGCACCATGGCGGGTAAGGACTAAGCTCAGCCGAGTCAGCACCAGCTGACACACGTAAGCGAGTCGGTATTAATCGACACAGGCCAGGCTCACTTCGCAGTTCGGACTTATCCTTAAGTGTGTGGTAAGAGAAGGAGGTATTTTATATTTTTTTGGAAATATAATTGTGATCAGCATTGCTCAAGTTGAGATTTTCATAAAGAGCATCGAAGGTTTTCATCTGATTGTTTTGCATGGTAGTGAGGAAAATGTCATTACGGAATCGTTACACTTATATCGTTATCTACCTTTCTTTTTTACTGACACAATATTCATTAGTTTAGTAAAGATCATTGTTTTGGTGTTACCTGCAATCAAAAGCCTCGTCACTAATATTTTCAGGGTAGATATTTTTGCTAAATTTTGAAAATCCATCTGTTCTTCCACATTGATCTGGTTGTGGTTATTCTTTGATGAAATAAATGGATAAATAAATACAATGAATTCAGCTTTTGTAATGCGTATCAAATTTTTTTCTCTCTTCCCTCCCTCTCTACGATTCGGTCCTGCAGGACAATGGTTCGGAACCTTCATTCGCGTAACAGTGGTTCATGTCTTTATTTCATAATATTTTCCATTTTTTACCATACCATACCATATCGACACACACACACACACACACACACACACACACACACACACATATATATATATATATATATATATATATATATAGTGTTGAGTAACTCAATACATTTAGTCATCTATTCTAATGCATATAGTAAAACTACATTGCGTAAATTCAACATTTTTATCTTAAAGGTTTCCTAGTCCATATTTGTACATTTTCTCTGACTGCTTCTTGAAAATTAGAAAACTCAACTTTTGGGGTGATTAAGTTGATTTTAAGCTTTGAATTTCTTTATTAGCTTTTTTTTCTTAGGCGTTAATATATCAATTTTCCATATTTATGGTAAGGACTTTTGTATAAAGCCACACTATTTACCAATTCTTTCCCTTATCCTCATGATGCTACCAGGAGTTGTTTAGTGAACCATACAACATTTTATATTCAAGATAATGCAAAAAGAAAGGGAATGGATATTGTTGAAATTTGTAGGGTATAACAGAATAAAGATTTTAATGGCATCTACCCAATAAAGCTTTCTTTTCAAAAAGCCTTTGAATAATGTATTAACTCGGTATATGTTACCTTTGTTTGTAACTGTTACCTTTAATTAATGTTGTTATTTATCATCATTCATCATCATCATTATAACTACAGCGAATAATCTAGAAGGGAGAATACGATTTGCTCCTTAATGCAAATCTCTCCCCGGGTATTGAGAATCCTCCTACTTCACCTCCTCCTCCTCCTTCCGCAGTCTCTTGGCTTGCATTGGGTTTGAGTCTTGGAGTAATGGTGATGACCGAGAGAGCAGTACAAGTTATCGCAGTGTGTGTAAAGGTCTCTTGATTAATGGACGCACCTGATTCAGGCGATGAGTAATTTTAATACGGTATTAAATTTTGTGATGCGTACAGAAAACGCTCTGTAGTTTATTCATGATAATTTTCTTTCGGACAAAGGGTTAACTCCCGGAACTATGAGAGGATGCAAATGGGAATTTTTGTTTTAAATTGTGGAAAGGTAAGAACACGGGTGATTGAGTCTTCTTACTGTTTTCTTTCTTTCTCTAAGTTTGAATTAATTCCGTCAGTAATATATGTCACATGTTCTTTTACTATATCATTCTTACTGAAATTTGTCAACTACTCAGTATGGCGAATTTTCTTACTGTTTTCTTTATTTCTCTAAGTTTGAATTAATTCCGTCAGTAATGTATGTCACATGTTCTTTTACTATATCATTCTTACTGAAATTTGTCAACTATTCAGTATGGACGAATAAGTAATATGAATAGCAAGGTAACAAGATAAGGATTATATATGTAAAAATAAAATTTAAACTCATAGATCTGTTTGGGATCTTACTGTTAATGCTACTTATTCTTTGAAAAAATTATATCAAACTAGACTGGCGACAGCGAGATTTGTCAACAAAAGCTTTAATTCAGAAAATAAGGAACGGATACAAGTGTGATTTTTTTTCAGTTTTAGAAAGGTAGGAATATAGATGATTAATTCCTCTCCCTTTTCTCTAGGTTTGAATTAATTCCGTCTGTAATATGTCTCATGTACACGTTTTCTTTTTACTATACTGACTCCTTAGTAAGGAAGAATTATTATGAATGATGAGTTTAGATAAACTGGCAAACAATCAAAATTTATATTGGAAATGAAAAAAATAAAAAACAAGAGAGAGTTTCGCGATATAAAACTTAAAACCCCGAGTCAACCTTTCTATCATGTTGACGGAACATTCACAATTTAAGTAAAATTATTATGAGTGTTATTTGCAATCAAAATCCTCGTCACCAATATTTACAGGATGGATTTTGAATTTTTAGCTAAATTTTGAATATCCATTTATTCCACATTGATCAGTTTGCGTTCTCCTATAAAATAAATTAATAAGTGAATCTCTTTACGTATTTTTCAATACCCACGGGGATATTCCATATGTTAAAACATACTTTTAATGGCTCATGCCTTTATTTCATACTGCGTCTATTTTTACCATACACTTTACCGACCCACTTATATATATATATATATATATATATATATATATATATATATATATATATATATACGCGTGTGTGTGTGTGTGTGTGTGTGTGTGTGTGTTTATATAAGTATATTTATATATATATATATATATATATATATATATATATATATATATATGTATATATACATATATATTTATATATACAAATATATAGATAGATAGATATTCATGTATATGAGTGTATATATATATATATATATTTATATTTATATTTATTCAAATTTATATTTATTTATGTATTTAAGATATATATATTTATATATATATTATATTTATAAATATATATTTATATATATTATATTTATAAATATATATTTATATATCTATAAATTATCTATTATTTATCTATATATGTATATATATTTATTTATTTATCTATATATGTATATATATTTATTTATTTATCTATATATGTATATATATCTATTTATAATATATATATTTTCATATATATATATATATATATATATATATAATTTTACGAGAATGTGTGTGTGTGTGTATGTGTGTGTGTACATATGTATGTATATATATTTATTTATTTATCTATATATGTATATATATTTATTTATAATATATATATTTTCATATATATATATACATATATATATATATATATATATATATATATATATATATATATATATAATTTTACGAGTATGTGTGTGTATATGTGTGTATATGTGTGTGTACATATGTATGTGTGTGTATATATATCATATATGTATGTATGTATGCACACATGCACACATATATACACATTTGAATTCCTTGAAGTTGCAAAGTTACTAAGCTCAGCCGAGTCAGCACCAGCTGACACACGTTAGCGAGTCGGCATTAGTCGACACAGGCCAGGCTCCCCTCATGAGCATAGCCCGAGCGAGGTTCAGCTTTGCATATCGGACCTATACTGAAGAGTGTTAAGGGAGAGAGGTAATTTATAATATTTTCGGGAAATATAAATGTGATTAGCAATGATCAATTGAGATCTTCATAAAGAGCATTTATTTTTTTCATCAGATTGTTTTGCATGGTCGTGAGATAAATGCTATTACGGAATCGTTACACTTATCATATCGTTATCAACCTTTCTATGATACTAACGCAACATTCATTAGTTTAGTAAAGATTATTGTTTTTGGCAGTCAAAATCCTCGTTACTAATATTTCCAGGATGATTTTTTTTTTTTTTTTTTTGCTGAATTTTGAAAATCCATTTGTTCTTCCACACTGATCTGTTAATGGTTATTCTCAGATAAAATAGATTGATAAATAAATGAATACAATGAATTCAGCTTTTGTAATGAGTACCAGACCCCCCCCCCCCCCCTCAGGCTTCGGTCCTGCGGGACAGTGGTTCGGAACCTTCATTCGCGCAATCTCCCCCTTACCATTTTCAACACCCATAGCGAAATACCATGTGTTAAATAAATACTTTCAGTGGTTCATGTCTTTATTTCATACAATGTTAATTTTTTTTACCATACTATATCGACACACTTACATATATATACATTTATATATATATATATATATATATATATATATATAGTGTTGAGTATCTCAATACATCTATTCTAATGCATGTTATAACACTGCATTGCGTAAATTCAACATTTTTTTCTTTTTCTTTAAAGGTGTCCCATTCTAGTGTTTTCTCATTTTCTCTGGTTGCTTATTGAAACTTAGAAAACGTGACTTTTGGGGTGATTAATTTGATTTTACGCTTTGAATTTCTTTATTAGTTTGTTGGTCTTAAGCGTTGAATTATAAATTTTCTATACTTATGGTAAAGGATTTTGAATAAAGCCACACTATTTGAAAATGAGAATGTTACCATTCCCGTATCCTCGTGATGCTACCAGGATTTGTTTAGTGAACCATACAGCATTTTGTATAGGGAATGGATAGTGTTGATATTTGTAATGATAAAATAACGATTTTTAATGGTGGCATCTACCCAATTGAGCTTTCTTTTCAAAAACCCTTTGCATAATGTATTAACTCGGTATTTCTTGCCTTTGTTGGTAACTGTTGCTTAATATTGTTGTCATCATTCATCATCTTCATTATAGCGAATAATCTAGAAGGGAGAATACGATTTGCTTCTTGATGCAAATCTCTCGCAAAGTGTGTGTAAAGGGCTTTTGATTAATGGCCACACTTGATGCAGGCGATGAGTAATTTTGATACGGTATTAAATTTTGAGGCGCGTACAGAAAACGCTGTTGGTAAATTACATTATTCATTATTCGTAGTGGAAAGGGTCAGTTATTATTGTTGAACAAGCATTACTTTCTGAGTGCAATATATTAATTATTATGTTGTTTTCAGTAAAAATAAACTAAATAAAGACAAACTATACCAAAATACACAATAAACATACAAAAAAATTCTGTAAAGTATGGTAAACCTATTGAAGTCCCCAGTACAGGGAAGGCTACTCACAGTACCACAAAATGGCACTGAAGAGAAGAAAAAAATAAAGATTAAGTAATTGCATAAACCTGTATGTATATACACGTAATGAAATACCACTGATTACTTCTGCTGCATTTAAAACGCTGCATAAAAGAAGGCTAGACTATATATCGAAAGAATACCAGTAAAGAGCTGTTTGTCGGTGAATCAATTCCAACATCAGATTCAAGCAAAGGACTTCAGTACTCCATTAAAACAGGGAAGGAGCAGCTCAAAAGAAAGAATAACAGTTTCAGAATCTGTGAGCGTAAGTCAAGGTTCGACGCACATCCTCAGACAATACCCATAAGATTGAGGTAGCAGAGGACATTGAGGAGACAAACCGTCGAATACTCATGGAACAAAGTGAGTAAGTGAAAAGGTATTTCAATTATTTTAATTTTTAATTTCTATATCCATATATCACACAGTCTAAGGGTACATATCCTGTAATAAAATTACCAATTAAATAGGCACACGAAAAATAACTTTCCGATGACCACCTAAACCTGGTGTCTATGGCATAAGCTACCCTCCACCTTATAAAAATGTGTTGGATGAACTTTACAGTGTATAGCAGAGATTATACAATACTTTATGAATTTGATGGTCACCCTGTACTTCTGCCAGTTCAGTGCATGGAGTTCCTGCCTATTTGTATATTCTATTTTCATAGTATTTCTAAAGCTAGTTTTGTATATGCCCCAAACACTATAACCAGTTTTTTTTCCGCAAGGTCAAATATACTCACGATTTGATCAAAACCAGGAAAGGTAAAATAAGATACTTGTAAACATCCATGTTATAAAGCTTTGTTTTTCATATTATTGGACTGAGTTTTGCATTACACATTTTCTTCTCTTTCTCTATCGCTAATTATTCTGTAACAGGAAAAGTCCCTAGAAAGAAGCGAATCTATATTTA
>NC_061838.1:11482922-11492922 GCF_019202785.1 Penaeus chinensis | reverse complement strand
GTTATTCGCCACAACATTGTTCATGGTTTATTCATTTTTTTCTCGTCACAAGAACCGAAATTATGCTTTACTTACCCGAGATATCAAGGCCTTCAGTTGTTTCTTCTTCTTCATCGTCTTCTCCTCCTTCCTCCTCCTCCACCTCCACCTCCTGCTCCTCCTCCTCCTCTTCCTCTTCCTCTTCCTCTGCCTCTGCCTCCTCCTCCTCCTCAGAAAATGAAAATTAGACTGAAAAAGAGTAGATAGGGCGTTAAGAAAAGACAAAGACAGCTATATAGACATACAGACAAAAGACAAGAATGCACAAATAAATAAATACGGGTATCGTTATCAAAACCCGATAGTGAGGTAGGTGGGTAGAGAGACAGCAGACAGAAGGGTAGACATACTAATAGAGAGACATACAGACACTGAAAGGTGCTTGATTATAGTTAACATGCCTTAATGATGCACTCTTGTTATTATTGTTATCTTTACCTTAACTTCAAAAATAAACAACGTCATATATAAGATATATCTAAACTGAAAAGAAAACCAAAAGAGTGACACTCACTCACGTGTCACACTTGTCACTTGGCATCGCTTGGAATTGATCGTGGGACTCTCGCGTGAGGGGATGACACCCTGTGAAGACAATTTAGTAAAATAACTTTACTGTGATTCTTTATGTTTCTTAGATACATTATGGATACATTCCATTGTCATGTAAGTGA
Organism: Penaeus chinensis; assembly: GCF_019202785.1. Classification (NCBI taxonomy): domain Eukaryota; kingdom Metazoa; phylum Arthropoda; class Malacostraca; order Decapoda; family Penaeidae; genus Penaeus; species Penaeus chinensis. Next base: position 11,492,209 of record NC_061838.1, on the reverse strand, counting down.
ACGATTAACATAGTTATTTTCGTATGACTCATTTTGGAACGCAATAATAACAAAAATGTCTAGCAATCTGAAAAAAAATCTAGTCAAAATAAATTTTCAAGTTCATAGAAAAGCATTTGATTAGGAATTGACATGACTGGACTTCATTTGCTAGAATTTTCCTCGCTGTCTTTCAACATAAAAAAGATGTATAACACTATAATGCATGTATAAGAAGTACCTTCAGATGGGATGAATTATTACAATATGGTCAGAAATCAAGATATAACATGAAGTGTTTATTCTCATTACATATTATTCATTATCATACCTTCTCCGAAAATGAAGGTAACATTATTTGCAACAACGCTGTTTGCGGTTTATTCATACCTTGTAAGGAGAACGGATATATTTATATATGTAATATGTATTTTCATCAAACATCACCATGTATATGCACAGTCTGATCGGTAGTTTAAATAAATTTGTGATATTGTAACGGAAAAAGAAGCCGTTAATTTCAACAAGGCCCAGAGTGGTCATCCAAAGCTGTGTCTATGAACTTTATTGGCAGGTAGTTCTAGAGTACAAAGGTGCTTCCTGACGGAGCACTAGATTCTAGATATAACAAGAATTTAGCAAACTACACTGCAACATTGACAATTTGTATTTGTATTTTCTCATGGATGGATCATAGTAACATGAATACTGGTGTGCATTTCCTGTGTTTGCGTCAGCCTACATGTTGAGAGTACCTAAGAAACGGATGACACGACAGAAAGTGTAGTATTGTGTATTGATATATATGAAGCTATTGTTAAAGTGAACATGCCAGTAAATACCAGTATCGAAAATAAGCTTGGGAAACAATGATTAAAAGTGAATCCTAGAAAACTGTGTGATTAATTATATATACCAAAGACAATATAGTAAAATAAAAAAGAAAATTCAGAGAAACTTAAGAGGGAAAGAGAGAGAGAAACGGTATGATAAAAGAAGAATTTGACTCACTAAGAGAGACTTAATGAGACATGCATCAGCAAATAAACACAAGTATCATTATCTAGAAATAGAAAGGTAAGTAAACAGATGGATTGACATCTACAGTTGAAATAATAATTGTGTGAATGACTGACGCAGAGACATGGGAACAGGCAGGCAGAGACAAAATATTTGATCATAGAAAGCAAAGCTTACAGTAATGATGCCAGCCTGTTTCCTCCGTCATATCATTATTATTATTATTATAGTTATCTTCACAACTTCAAAATTAAACCATGCCATATATGATAGAAATATCTTAACTGAAAACAAAACCAAAAGGGTGACGCGTACGTGACAATTGCCACTTAGATATGGTAATTTCAACTCAATGTGTGTGTATATGTTGGCGCGTTTATGTGTGGATGGGTGTGTCCATGTGCAGGAAGCTCTGGATGTGTATTGGTGTTTATTTTCGTATGTTAGTATTTTCGAATGTTTTCAGTTCAATGTTTACTTAGAATTAATTATGCCAAACATTAAGTAGATGCGCACTGGAACTTACCCCTAAGTAGCTCTCATGCAGTCCCCCCATGATAATAACAGCAATAATAATAAATATAGTTATACAATTACTAATAGTAATGATGATGATAATGGCAAGAAGTTGCAAAACCAGTGAAGACGCGGCTCTCGGTCATATAGGGCAAGTCACGCTTGCAATGTTGAATTTCACTTGACACATTCAGCTGTGATTTTATTATGCGGATGATAACAGTATATTCTTGCACGATTGGCAGTCCTTCATTAATATTTTGATACTTTTTAAACACGTGTCTTTTATGGAATAATTTCAAATGTAAGATCATGATTAGTTTCGAATTGGATAAAGTGCAGATAGAGATCAAAGAATGGAGCATTGTTCTAATCATCCTGTTATAGAAGGAATGAAATGCGTTTGCAACGAGCGGGATCGGAATATTGCTTCTGGGGTGAGATGTGTGTGCGTGTGTGTGCTGTGTACGTGCGTATATGTGTACGTGCGTGTGTGTGTACGTGTGTGTGTGTGTGTGTGTGTGTGTGTGTGTGTGTGTGTGTGTGTGTGTGTGTGTGCGTGTGTGTACATGAATGTCACTTTGAAATCAACACGGGGAAAAAGACTTCTCCTAGGGTCAATGGACCCGCGATTTCGGAAGTGAAAAAACGACTCTGCCATATATCGATGTGTTTCTTCGACGGCTTAATTATTTTAATAAGTCAGTATGTCAAAACATGTTTGTGTAGAGGAATAATCGCAGTCGCAGACACAATTCAGGGTCATTAGTCGCCAGAAACGAATGGGGAATTAGAAAAAGGCAGAAATTCGTTGTTTGTTTTACTTCTACGTTAGTGTTGTTCTAAATCTACTTTTGCCCATTCTAACTTCTTTATGATTTACGAGAACCCAAGTCGTTCTACAGATACCTTCCTTTACTCCCGTGATTCATCAGCTGATAAGGCTGTCTCCCAGGCCTAGAGGGACCAACTCGATGTCCTTTTCGATATATAAAGACGAAGCGAAATAGTCCTGTCCTTGACCCCCCCCCCCCCCCCCGACTGGGCTAAATTATATAGGCGTGGCCAAGCTTTGACACACTTGATGCATGGCCATTAGAAAACGATTAGTTTAGTTTAGTTTAGTCTATTATTTACCACCCTGGCTAACTGCACAGGCGTGGGCAAGCTGTGGTACATTTAATGCATGGTCATAACATTACATAGTGGTGTTACATTTGAATTTTAGCCTATAACATTGCTATAGGTACTTTATCAGTTTAAGGAAAGGAACAATTGCACAGATCTTATCCACTCATCTGCCACGCCGGCATATAGCTTGGGCGTGGGGAAGCCTTAATACATTTTATATTCGGTTATGTGATACTACATTCCAAATTTAGGATACAACATAAGTATATCTTCTAGGGCATCAGATGATATGAAGTAGTTACATAGTTCTCCGTACCTCATGCTAGGTGGCCTGAAAGGCTGTATCACATGGCACTCTGAGATATAATGTACAAGTGTTCGCTTATATTCTTCATTACACAGTTCACACTTAGTTTCTTCGACATTACAAACTGTACTGACCTGCCAATACAATCTATATCCAAGCTTGATTCTTCCAGTCACAACATCACACTGTCTTGTTCTTGTTTTATATAAACCATAGCTGAATGAATCTTGCCTAAACCGGTCATAGTGCTTTATGCTACAGCTTTCAGGGCGTTGAGAATTAATCAACTCAGTCAAGTCCTCTCTGAAGGAAGCTTTAATGATGTATAAAATCCTTGAAAGAGGTATCCCAAGAACTATGTCCCCACTTTGTTTGTCACATGCTGACTTTGCTAGGCGATCAGCATGATCATGCCTAGGGATTCCAACATGCGATGGAATCCACACAAAACGTATATTATGGCCTCGTTCTTTTGCACGATACACGTTTATCCTGAAGTCATTTGCAATATTTCCCGCACCTTTGTCTAGGGTGTTCAGAGCCTGCAATGCATGGTAATCTATGACCGACCTTATGACAAGTAAAAGATAATATTGACAAGAAAACGATAATAGTGAAGCGCGGAGGCATTATCCGCAGGGTTGTGACTAACTAGCGCAATGGCAAAGAAAACCCCACAACTATCTCTTTACTAATCCTCCTGTTTTGTTAGTGTGAGATTGTGGGTTTCGTGTATATGCAGGCACCTTTCTGTCTGTCTGTATGTCTCTCCATCTCTCACTTTGTCCGTCTTTGTCTTACTTTTTCTATATTAATCTTCATTTCTGCGTTATTCCTTTCCTCTTTATCCTATTAAGGTTAATCAGTAATATCATGGAACATCATGCGAAAAAATCGTCGAGTTTCACGATATAGAAACATATTTTTTCACATTAGTTATTTATTTTCACTATTTTTTCATATTCCTCGTTACCTTTCCTCTCGTTTTTGATGTCACTAGATCTCTTTGGTTACTTTCTCAAATGTATGTGCGCTTTTATTTTATTTTTCCGTATCACTTCTATTATCCACTCTTAACTATTTAACGACTGCTTGTTTACCTTAATTGCCACCCATATCGGAACAATGCACACTATCAGTCGCTCCCTCGGTTTCCTTTAAGCTTTTGCCAGGGCAAAACATTTAAACTTCTGTGATTAGTGATAGAGGCTACGTTTGATTTTATATTTAAATATTATTCTATCAGTTTTATCAGCTATATTATCGATTTACTTGTGTTTCATTTGTAAATATTTGTGAATATACATTTGGGTTATGAATACAAATTTCCTATATTCCTCGAGTGCTAAATCAGCGCCACCCTCAACAAGATTAACTAGTCACCCCTATATCTTGATTGTCAAAGAAAACTTTAGTGTTTCATTACGTTCAAAGAAAGCGAATAACTGTCAGGAGACACTTCTTCCTAAAGTTAAATTTCTCTAGTGTGAGATGGAAATTCGAAACTAAAGTCACGTTGTTAATTCAAATTTACTGATTCACCTTCTGTAACTATGTCAGCATAATATTTCATCATCTTCATCACCATGATTATGGTTTGGATAATGACACGTATCGAGACTTTTCATAAATACTAGTTTTAGTTAACAAACAAATATCTCCACAAAGAAAAAATACTCTTGCTAATAAATACAATTTTTTTTCAATAATATCATTATTCCAATATAATCATGATTATCATTATTACTCTATCATCATTATCATTAAATTTGTGTTAAATGTAATTTTCATATTGTAGTGGGAAATTGTGGCTCTGTAGCCAATATTAATTTGTTTGCAATGGGTTCATTATCAAGTTGATTCCCAATGAGTGGTAGCATGAATGCTTATTATAGTATGTACCATCTAAAAACTGGTTTATATCTAATATTTAAGAATCACATCCAGCTCCTATGCACAATTGAAATAGCCAGGAAAACAGAACTTAACTTTTATTTTTCCCGTGTGCTGTGATGCCCAGACGTGCCGAGTTTTCCACCTTCCGCTCAGCAAGAAAAAAATCACCTAGGAGGAGAGCAAAACGCGTTGTTTTGAGGAGAATGAATCTATTTCCCGCTCAACGCGGCTTATATTTATAAAGTTCGTGACATCACAACCCACGCCAAACATCGTTCGCAAAATAAAAAGTTTGTACAAAAATCAGACAGACACTAAAATCATAAATAAAATGAGCATCATAACAAGATAAAACATAAAAAATACACACTTAAGGTGAAGTTGACAGAAAGAAGTACAATGGATAAAATATGACGTTAAAACAGATTCCTCTTAAAATGAGAATAAGCTTCCGTAGACAAAACAAAATGACCCCCCCCCCCAAAAAAAAAAAAAATACAATAAAAAAAAAAATTAAGATAATTTAAAATGATACAAGTAACTGTGAAGCTCACAGAAGACGCGATAAATAATTTGCGTAACGGAATCGCAGATGAGAGGACGGGGTCAAAGGGCAAACTCAAACAGAAGTGACATATAGAAACCAAAGTAAAGTGATACAATAAAATGGAAATGAGTGAACGTATGTACATATTGACAGAGAGGCTGTTGCTATTTCTACTATAATGATTATTACTATTGTCGCTACCATTACTCTCAATATTTGCTCCTGAACTTAAGAAAAGACCAATTCCTTATAAAGGCCTCTGTAGTCCAGCGGCCGAGTCGCCGTCCTCTGCATGGAGATGCTAGGATCGGTTCCTCGGTAGTATAGTTTTCATTTCTTTCTTTTTTTTTCTTCTTTTTTTAATCAAGAATCGTCTATCTCTGTATTTGTTAATGGTTTTCTGCTATTAATCTTGATATTTGTCATCTATATATTTCAATGATCTCCCCTGTATTATATTGTCCTTATTTAATCCTTCATAGGTCATTTGTTCATTCTACTTTTTATTTTCGTTTTTCCTTTATCTGTACATTTTCTTATTTTCCTCCAGCCGATAAGCGAACAAGCTGCTCTCGTCGAGGCTCTGGTCGAGGGAGACTTCAATGCGGCATCCGGCTGTCATTCAGGTGGCTACATGACGTAGTCATCTCCTTCCCCGGGACTCTCTAGGTCCCAGAGACTAAGGATTTTGACCGATAGTCTAAATCATGAAAAGGAAAATTGTTCATTTATGTAACTGAAATATGCTTATCATCAAGCAAAACTGTTTATAACATAACTATTATAAAGACAAGAGGTATAAATCTCTGAAAACGTCATTACCTTCATTGCATAATGCGTCTCAAAACTGGGTTAATGTTACCAAGAGCGACGCACTGCCATTTCATAGTGCATAAAATATAGATTAGGTAGCAATACAGTTACATCTGCAGCGGTGTCATATTTAACGGGAAATGACGAAAATAGGTTTTCCATGTCAGCGCTCTGATATAAGACCACCTTCATGCAGCCAGAGTCTTTAATGTCTCGTTTTCTATAGCTACATTTTATACATTTTCTATATGTTCATTTTCTATAATGATCGCATTCGCTGTTGACTTTGAGTCGCGTTTTCTGTTGACGAACCTGGAAATCATTTCCGATTAGTTATTTATTTTCACTATTTTTTCTTATTCCCTGTTACCTTTCCTCTCGTTTTTTTTTGTTTTTTTTTATGCTACTAGATCTCTCAAATGTATGTGCGTTTTCATTTCACTCTTCCTTATCGTTTCTATTATCCACTCTTAATTATTTAGCGACATTACTGCTTGTTTACCTTAATTGCCGCCCATATCGGAACAATACACACAGTCAGTCACTTCCTCAGTTTCCTTTAAGCTTTTGCCAGGGCAAATGGCAATACATTCAAACTTCTGTGGTTAGTAATATTGGGGTACGTTTGATTTTGTATTTAAATGTTTTATTTGATCAATATTATGTCGCTTTTATCATCATAGATCATTACAGTGTTATTGATAAATGTTTTTTTTATGGTAGGTACGGGAAATTTTTGCAACATTACGGCGGCCAGGCCGACCTCTTGCTCGAATCTGCATGGAGACAATTTGTGGCTGTGCAGCTCATCTTTAACCTCCACACTGACGGTATGTGTCACAATTTCTTTTCTTTAACAAATATGTCACTTGGCTCGAAGTACTAATAAAGCCCCCCCCCCACCCCCCGCTCTATGGAATAAATAGAAGACAGGTAAGGTTAGGTTGGATTTCTGGGTTGGCATGATACACAATATTTTCTTACATGCGACTAAACAGTTTATTATAATTGCATTGTTAGAAACTTGGCTCGCCTTTTTTGGGTAGAGGGAATATATAAAGTATCTGATTTTCGGACTTTGTCTGTGAAGGGAGCGTCACTCACGGAAACAATTACTCAAAACTGAATTTGTTTTCTATATTCCTCTTCTGTTAACGTCCTTATCAGTTTGGCAAGTCCACGCCCGTTCCGTTATTATTTGATCAATAGGTTTGATTATTTTTATGGAGAGGGCTTGCATTTTTCGTTGCCTTTTTCTCTATCTTTAACCTTTTCTTGCTTCCCTTCTTTTTTATCATCACCTCATTCAGAAACAATCTAAATTGATGTAAACTAATTCAGATAATATCAGGATAAGATACTTAATTTTATACATACGTGCATGGTTGTCGTACTGGGATATTAGAAAAGGATTTTCAACTAAAAGTCTCTTATTCTCTGTCTTTCACTTTCTCATCCACCCTCTCTTCAGTTCACTGTCTACTCCATTTTGTATACATTTGTTTAACTGATTTCTTTTCTCCTTATTTTTTTCGCGTCAACTGAATATTATTGTATAATACATATATTTTTGTAGAAGACTTCGTGTCTCTGAAACAACGTAAAAATATTTTTGGTTATTAAACTTTTCATTTGTCGTGAAAATTTGACATTTTGTAGGAAAACATACAAGTTACATCATAAATTTCGGTAATTTATAGCCTGAAATAAGTCATACGGATATTGTTTATCGTTTATTTGCCTAGTAAAGAAAGGCATCTATAAACATATCCAAATACACACGCACAGATATACCCACACAAACACATTAGACAAATTTAAACACATGGACATACCCATATTGTGTATAAATTTCCTAATCACTCTATATTCTAATACGTCCGAGTAGCATGGTTGGTAGCGTGACTTCCTCTTACGCGAAGGCCCCACGATCAACTCCAACCGACGCCAAGTGATACTTGTATCACGTAGGCGCTACTCTTTTCCTTTTTTTCCAACTTACTTTTTGCACGTATCAGGTAGCTTGATCTTGAAGCTGCTAAAATAATAATCATGGTAACATTAATAAATATTTCTATACGGCAGGGGGGAACGAGGTTGTACTCTGTTAAGTCATTATTCGCTCGCTCTCTCTCGGCTCTTACCTTTACTGTTATGTCTTCATATGTGCTCATCTCTCAATGATCTTACCAACTGTTTAAATTCTGAAGAAGCAATTTTCATCACGAGCGCATTCAGTCCCAGAATCTACTCTTGGTAGCACTAACAGCATTACCTTTTTTAACCGTTCATTTTTGTATCACTATCAGTATTTTTATCTACGAACTTTGGAATAATAACTGATTATAACCGTAATAATTATTTTAATAATGGCATGTACAAATATAAGTGATCATTTCGCTCTCATGTTTATTCCCTTTACGGGAGTCATCTATGTTCCATATTTTCAAATGTCTGATTATTCAAGAGTGATTAATTTGTTATACTAAACTACGATTAAGAAAAATCGAGAGATGTAGGTAAATGCATAAGAGGATGGAATATTAGAGAGAGGAAGAATGTATTTTTTCCAGATGAGGAAGTATAAAAAAATCCTAAACAAGAAAACATTAGACAAAAGTTGAAAAGCTTTATACATTATCCTAAGTTGGATCTAGAACGAAAATAAAGATAATAAAACTTATAATATCATTCATACATTGATATGTAGCACCTATCCCAATTGAGAGAGGATAAACAAGAATTGTTTTGAATGAAGCAAGACTAAAAGGAAAAAGAAGAGAAAAACATAGAATGCACGAGAACCTGTATGAAAACCCCTGAACTATTATATCAAATTAGAAATAAAAGGTAAACTATGATAAATTTTTTTAAATTTTTAAGAGTTCAACTTTTTACGTCTTCAATGTATTATTTAGTATTCTAGGATAAGTAGCAATTTGTTGATCCAGTCGTTTGTTCATTATAATATGCTTTTCTTCATTTTTTTTGTTTCTTCTTTGTATTAATTATCCCTTAGATACAATCTAATTGTATGTAAAGTAAATCACAAAACCAGCAAAAACATATATATATATA
>NC_061838.1:11475422-11477922 GCF_019202785.1 Penaeus chinensis | reverse complement strand
GTAGAAGTGTAAAAGAGACAGAGGCAACAACAAGCTTGAAAAAAAAATGTTATCTTAATACAATCTGAATTTATTTAACATTAATTTAGATTATTGTTTCTTAAGGTAACGATACACGATACACACATATAGATATATACTTGTATTTATGTATTCATATATATCCATATATGTATATATGTATGTATATATACATATATATAATATATATAAATAGGTAGATGTATAAAAGAGAGAGAGAGAGAGAGAGAGAGAGAGAGAGAGAGAGAGAGAGAGAGACCTGTAAGACAGGAAAAGCATCTTAATACTATTTGAATTTATCTTACACCAATTAGATTATTGTTTCTTCCTAAGGTAACGATAAAAAAGACAGAAAAAAATAAAAAGAGGTTGGAAATATATAGTACAGAAGAAAATGGGATTATCTAGGGGGACACCTGAATGAAATCAGTATTTTATATTACTGTGTGAAAATGGAAGCATATCCATAAAAATAATCCGGAAATAATGGGATTCTCTCTCTCTCTCTCTCTCTCTCTCTCTCTCTCTCTCTCTCTCTCTCTCTCTCTCTCTCTCTCTCTCTCTCTCTCTCTCTCTCTCTCTCTCTCTAAAATTGCGCGGAAGTCACAAGCCAGTGTGATTTACAGTGTTTCAAAGAATTTTAAAACATTGTGTGGGTGAGAGAGAGCGAGAGCGAAAGAGAGAGAACAATAGAAAGGGACAGATAACGAGATACATAGATAGATAGATAGAGAGAGATAGAAAGTAAAGAGTGTGAGAGGATAGACACAGAGAGACTTTTGGTCAAATATAACGTTATATTACAATACAACAGAAATATTTGTAAACATAGAACTGCCTATTTATTATGATATTAACCTAGATATTATATGTTATAAATATAAGTTCATATAAAAATACTTGTATTTCTGTAGTCATAAACAATCAACAATTTCAATTGAATGCTGAACTCATGATAGTTGCTCTGTGGCCTTTTTTTTTTTTTTTTTTTTTTTTTTTTGCCCTGTAATTAAGCAGGAATGGATAATACAAAGCAATTGCAGATTAATTGACGCAATGAGCTAATTAAAAAAACAAGAAACCATCGTCATTTGTTTTCTACCCACCTTAACCTGTGTGTTCCTTTCTCTTTCTTCTTCCCTTCCTTGTATCTGCCCCCCTCTCTGCTTATCTCTTCGTCACTCCGTCGTCTATACCTCGGTTTTTTTCCTTCTTTCAGGGAGAGGTAGACAGAGAAATAAAAACAGAAAGTAGAAAGACAGACACAGGGAGAGTGTCAGAGTAAGAGAGGCGATAAAGGGAGGGAGGGGGTGAGAGAGATAAGTGAGAAGTGTAAAAAGGGAGAGAGAGAGAGAGGTAGGTAAGTCAGAACTAAGAAAGAGAGAGAGAATTAAAGAGGGGGAGTAAGAGAGGAAAAAACGGAACAAGGGAGTGGGAGAGAAGGAAGGGAAAAATGAGGGTGAGGGAAAGCAAGAGGGAAACCTAGAATGCTCACAATAGAAAGAGAATAAAACAATAACAATTTTCTGCATCTCTTCTCCAGAGAGAGAGAATGAATATCAGTTGTAAGAACCGAAAAAAATAAACAACTACAAAAATAATAATAAGCAGTAGTAGCTGTGGAAATAATGTTAAGAATAAAAGTTGATATATATATAATCATAATGACACTGGTTAGCGGGACAACGACAATAAACTATTGCATAAGTACTATAGAGACAAGAGTCATTAATCTCAAAACGTCATTACCTTCATTGCATAATGGGTCTCAACACTGATTATTGAATATGTTTTCTATATTCTTCTTCTCTTAACGTTCTTATCAGTTTGATAAGTCCACGCCAATTCCGTTATTATTTGATTGATAGGCCTGAGTATTTTTATGGAGAGGCCTGCATTTTCCCTTCTTGTTAATTAACATTTTCTTTCGCATCCGCCTTTTGATAATCTCATCTTTAGCCGTTTTTTCTATCTTTAACCTCTTTTTTTCTTGTTTTCCTTCTTTTTTATCATTACCTCATTCAGAAACAATCTAAATTGATGTAAAATAAATTCAGATATCAGGATAAGCGACTTGATTTTATACATACGTGCATGTTCGTCGCACTGGGATATTAGAAAATGATTTTCAAGTAACTCTCTTATTCTCTCGTTCACTTTCTTATCAACCCCCTCCTTCTTTATCTACTCCATTTTGTATACATCTGTTTAACTCTGTATACTTTTCTCTATTTCTTTCCGCGTCCACTGAATATTTTTCTTATAATTTTTACACAGTGGCAGTAAATTTAATTTTAACTGAGTCTTGATGAGAATAAAAAGTATGTTTCTCATAACTATATGTGCGTGTGTATGTATATATATATATATATATATATATATATACTTTTGAAAGGAATTCGTTTACTGGTTGACTCAGTCATATTTGATAAAGTTTTTCTATAATTCATATACATTTGTAGACAATGCCGTATCCCTG
>NC_061838.1:11467922-11470422 GCF_019202785.1 Penaeus chinensis | reverse complement strand
ATTAACAATATTAATATTACGATTAGAGGCATCATTATCATTATCGCTGTGACTACGAACTCACTCCTCTCTCTCTAAAACTGTGGGAAGCCACTTAATCAGATGCTAATACGATCTACGGTGTTGCAGAGAATGTGAAAATGTAGGGTGGTTGGGAGAGGAAGAGAGAAAAAGATGAAGAATTGAAAGAGACAGAGAATGATGGAGTGAGGAAGGGATAGAAAAAAGAGCATGGGAGAGAGATAGAGAGCGAGAATGAGAACGAACTTCAATTATTACGTTATAATAGTCTAGTAAAATAGAAATAAATGTAGAACCTCCTATTCATGTCTCTTATCTTCATATCATCTTAGAGCAACAATGCAAAGCTCTTGTGGAAAGGGATAGACAGCATTGGAATGTCCAGTGTGGCAAAAAGAGATGAATAATCAGGTAAAGCAATGATCATCCGCATAGTCATGTGTATGTGAATGTATGAAGATATGCAGATGATAAAAGAAAATTTAATTACTATACAAAAAAATAATAATAATAAATTGTGGAAGAAACACTGCTCCGTTACTGAAGACTCATATATAAATAATAAATAATCATAATAATTTGCAAACAAATAACTTTTCAATATACATTCGATAAAGATGATAAAAGAGAGAGAGAGAGAGAGAGAGAGAGAGAGAGAGAGAGAGAGAGAGAGAGAGAGAGAGAGAGAGAGAGAGAGAGAGAGAGGGAGGGAGAGAGAGAGAGAGAGAGAGAGATAGATAGATAGATAGAGAGAGAGAGAGAGAGAGAGAGAGAGAGAGAGAGAGAGAGAATAACACTAAAACTCTGTGCACACTGTACATCATAGCATCTGACCAGAGAGAGAGAGAGAGACGAGTTCTCAATCACAATCCTATCTGCTTTCAGAAATGAAAGGCATAAAGTTGAGAAATAGAAGGAGAGGCACAGGAGAGTTACAATAAGATGACGGATCATGCTAATGATAACAATGGTAGTAAGGACAAAAAAAAAAGAATTTATATATATATATATATATATATATATACATATTTGTATATAAATATATATATATATATATATACATATTTATATATATAAACAGATCTAATAAAACTATTATGATAATGAACAATAGTCGTAAAATATTGTTATGAATAAAAATGGATATACATGTGATAATAATGATACTGGTAAGTGTAACGACAGTACCGATAATATAGATTTATGAAAAGGAAAATAGGTTATTTAAGTATAAAGTGTAAAGTCCGCAGGCAAAAGGTATACATTTATGAAAGCCTTATAAATTGTAATCCTAAGAAGGAATCTCATATTTTTTTTTTAGACTTCCAACTTTCTCATAATGTTATAAACAGCTTAACATATTCAGTCAACTTTAATAAGTTAATCGAGAGTCTTTAATATTTATTTGAATACTCCTGCATTTTCCCTTACTGTTAATTAACATTTTTCGTCGGATCCGCCCTTAGATGATCATATTTTTCAGCATTTTCTTCCCTATCATTTTTTTTCTCAATCACAAACAATCTAAGCTGATATCAGAAAATGATTTCCAACGAAGAAAAGTCTCATATTCTCTGTCTTCACCTTTTTCAGTCACCCCCTCTCTCTCGTCTTTATTTTACATATATCTGTTTAACTCTATAGACCTGTCTCGCTTTTTTCCGTGACCACTAATATTTGTTTCTATATAACATACTTTTATTCATATTAAGACTGGAATTTATCAAATTTTCTGCTACTTTATAAAAATATAATAGATAATGGCTAATGGTTTAAGCAAATAACAAATTTATTTGCTTAAACTGCTATCCATCATAATTCTTATACAGTGGTAGTAACTTTGATAAATTTGAGGCTTAGTAGGAATAAATCTTTTTCAGTATATTTCGATGATTCATATATATACTGCCTAAAGAAAGTAAGAGACGAAATTAGTAGCGCTTCATTGACTTACAGGGAATTTGTTCTTGCAACAGTCAAAACGAAATGAAAATGAAATTTAATTTAGTGTTCGACAATTCATATAACTCACACTCCATGTGTGTGTGTGTGTGAGTACATATGTATATAGATTTACTTCATATATGAATAAAATCTATCACAATATTAAGGAAAAGAAATGATAAATATAGTTTAATATGAAAAAAGAAGGATAAAGTTTCTATTGTTAAGAAAAGGAGAGAGATAAAGAATTAAGGAGAGAGTATGAGACAAAGGGAGAATGGGCAATGGAGGGAAGCAAAGATAGGTAATATGTATGATTATCTGGGTCATTTCCCCGTTTTATTATCCTTTTATTTCCCTATTAATATCTGTCTGTCTGTCTTTCGCTCCCTCCCTTTCTCTCCCCCCCCCCCTCTCCCTCCCTCTCTCTCTCTCTCTCTCTCTCTCTCTCTCTCTCTCTCTCTCTCTCTCTCTCTCTCTCTCTCTCTCTCTCTCTCTCTCTCTCTCTCTCTCTCTCTTTCTCTTTTTCTCTCTC
>NC_061838.1:11350422-11462922 GCF_019202785.1 Penaeus chinensis | reverse complement strand
TATAGATATAGATATAGATATAGATATTGATATAGATATACATATACATATACATATACATATACATATAAATATAAATATAAATATGAATATTGATATAAAATATAAATATGTAAATGTATAAATATATAAACATATAAATATAGACAGGTAGATAGATAGATTTATAGATATATAAATATATATATAGGCAGATAGATGGAAAGATGGACAAGCCTGGGCCTCACCCATGAAGGCGTCGCTGAGCGGCTTCTCCACAGTCTCGTCGTTGGCGAAGGCGTAGCAGAGTTCCTCGTGGCTCTCGGCGTCGATGACGGTGCCCTCGCCGTGCCCCGACACCGCCCTCACCGACGGCGTCCACACCTTCTGGCACGGGAAGTAGTTCTTCACCTCCGGCTTCAGGTTGACGAACTTGATGCGGGGGTCGAACCAGGTGAGGGTCACGCCCACGCTCATGGTCACCACGCCGCCCTCGGTCGTCACGTCCTCAATGCTGTACACGTCGGCTTGGTAGTCGAGGTCGAGGGGGACGGACTCGCCAGGGCGCGGGGGCGGGGGGTAGTAAGCGTCGTATCCGGAGGGTTGCTGCACCACCAGGCAGTTCCTCTCGTCGGACTGGTCGTTGCACTGAGCCACGTTGTCACAGCGGAGCGTGTGCGCGATGCACTGGCCGTCGTCGCAGGCGAACTCGCTGCTAAGGCAGGTGGTGAGCGTCAGCGCCAGGTCTCCGTCTTCCGTCAGCCAGTGCCTGCGTCCCGCGGGCACGACGGCGTCCTCCAGCGTCCACTCTTCCCCGTGCAGCTCCGACCCCAACACCCAGCCCTTCCCCCGCCGCGTGATATGGGATCCCGCCACGCCCCTCAGCTGCGGATCTCCGGCGCTCGCGTTCACGTAGAAGGTGTTGTCAAAGAGGCTCCCGTCGTGGCCGTAGAAGTTGTACATAACGGCCGGGGAAAGCAAGCACACGGAGCAAGAGAGACTCCGCACACAGGCCGTCCAGGTGGCGCCATTGAGGCCCAGAGCGGGGCATTCGTCTTCCACGGAGACGGTAAATGGGGACCAGACGTCCGCCTTGTCCCTCGCCATCCACGTCACCAGCCCGTCCTCGGTCAGACAGGAGTCGTTGGAGCCACGAGCGAGGATCAAAGCGGCCTCATCCGCCTCGTTCTGGGTCAAGAGAGCACCTCCCAGGGCGTGACACGACGTCAAGATCTCGGCATAAGTCCCTGCGGGCTGTATGAGCATCGGCCGGGGGGCGGAGGAACACATCTGGACCGTTTCGAAGTTCTGCAGGGACGCCCCGCGAAGCAGCCATCCCGTCCCCATGACCACCGCTGGAGGAACACCCCGAACACCTCCATCGCACTTCGACGCCTCCTGCGCCTCCTCAGAACCCAGGGCAGCTGTCCAGAGTCGCAGCGCCACCACGTCCCCCTCCAGTTCCAGGCGCCCCTCTCCGCCAACACACATCATCCCGGGCATCAGTGGCAAGGCAGACGCGGTGACGTTGGCATCGCTCCGTGTCGCAGCTGCTTTGGTTTTCCGTCGAGCGCCAAGGCTCCTACGCGCCGACAGTGTCTGCTTCTGCCCCTCCGCCACACACTCAGCCTTCCAATGCAAATGCACGGTTAAGACTTTGGATTCATTTTGATAATATTAAACGTTTAAACAGCGATATACGATCCTGGGTGAGCGTGGGACGGTTGGAGGGAACACGCAGGAAAAAATATCTGTATTGGTGGAATTCATATTCATGTTATCAAGTGACATTATTTTCTGACATAATTTTCAATTTTGATGGTTATCGCTCAGAGCCTCATTTTTTTGCGTACACAAAATAAGCAACATCAAGAGAATTGGAGGATTAACTAGTTGACCTAAATCCTTTGGTTTTCGATTCGTGATATGATGCGTACTGGGCAAACGAAATTAAATTCGAGACATAACCAGCCTGATCAGATTAATATGATAGTGGAAAATATAAAAAGTATCTACTTAGCCGTCTAGAAAAGTCGTGTAAAACAGAGTTTCCCAAGACCATGATTTCCTCTCACACACACCTAAAACGCAACCACCTACACATACCCACGTCCCCCTACCTTTCTCTGGCCGTCCTTGTACACCAAGCACACGTGACGCCAAACCCAAGGAGGAAGTTTGACTTCGAAGAAATACTCAACGTTTTCCCTGTCGCCTGCCTCGACCTGAAGACCCAACCCCTGCCTGTTCACCTCTGAAGTTAAAGCAGAAAAGGGGGAGAAATACGTTACTTTTGCTTATCACGGTGATGCCATGTTCATATTTTCAATAACTGATTTACGAGACTTCAGCATGTGCAGTTAGTTAGTTTTTTTTTTTTTTTTTTTTGTTTTTTTTTACACTAGCGTTTTTCTTTTTTTAATTCTTTCTCTTAAAACTGTGATTAAATATGAGATCATCTGAATTTATATGTTTAAGTCATACTAGAGTAAAAAATATAATATATCTGATATATATGATCCCTAATACAGTACCCCTCCCTAAAAAAAAAAATAATAATAATTAATAAAAAAAACACAAACGCCATAATGATTTTTAAAAGACACACCAATCGCCAACAGTAAATGCCCAATTCCCTTACCGACGGTGACATTCCTATCACGTCCTCTGTATCTGAAGAGCGTCGACTCCTTGCGTGAGGCGTGTAACCTGACGGAGGCACAGAGGGTGAAGGAAGTGATCTCGGCTGAAGAAGGGCCGTTGTAGCGCTCCTGTGAGGAACCGCAGGCGACTGAAGGGCCCGGTCCCGAGGCTCACGCCCACTCTCGCTACGTCTGATAAGGAGATGATAGAGAAGTTAGACGCTCGTGCAATTATGTCATTTTTTGTATATTGTTGCTGTTACTATTTCATCATTATTGCAGCTTTTACTACATTATTATGTTGTCAGTATTACCAGTATCATTATGACTGTCAGTATTATCAATATCGTTTTGATTGTCATAATTATTATTTTCTTTTACAATATCATTATCATTATCATTACCATTACTATTATTATGATTATTATTATCATCATTTTCATTTTCTATCTGTTTTACATATTGACTCTTTATTATTATTATTATTATTATTATTATTATTATCATTATTATATATACATATATATGCATACATATATACATATACAATATATATGTATATATATATACATATATAGATATAAATATATACATTTATAAATATATATAAATATATACATATATACACATATATTTACATATATATACACACATGTATACATATATATATACATATGTATACATATGTGTATATATATGTATACATATATATACATATATATGTATATATATGAACACATACATATGTATACATATACATATATATGTATATACGAATATATATGCATATACGTATATGTATATATATGCATATATATATGCATGTATATACAAATACGTATATATACATACATATATACACATATATCTGTACATATAAACACATATATGTATATATATAAATATATATGTGTATATATATACATACATATGTATATATAGACATATGTATATAAACATAAATATATATATATATATACATATTTATGTGTGTATATATACAAATATGTGTATATATACATATATATATATTATTCTTTTAATCACGGGAGGAGGTATCCCTATAATGAACAGCAAACAATAAAGAGCAATTCCACCATAGAGGGCCTCTGTAACCACGCCCGCAAATCAAAACAAGAAACTACAGGAGGTAAGGCACACTCGATAGACTTACCTGCGTCTCCAGTTTGTGTCGACACAGTTATAACACACGCCAACAAGTACAGAATATTCGTCCACATGGCTGGTGTTTTTTTAGTCAGGATGGGCATCTTGCTGTTGGATACAAGATATGTGACTAGTTACGATGAATTTATAACCACTGGAAGTGATCGAACATTCTACACGATGTACACGACAGAACGCGGAATTTCACAGTAAAACATATTATAGGCAATACAATGATATTAACATCTAAAACAGGTTACAATTTACATCCACTGAAAATGGATACCTCTAATACCAAATATAGATGACATGAGATCTATAGCAAAGCGCCTGTATATGTAATAAGAGGAAGCAGACTGACAAAAGTAAGTTGATCTTTAAGCAAAATGTATTCGAAGTTGACTCACAGAAGTCTGGTGGACAATTAACTGAGGATCTTACGAAAGGTTCTCACCAAGACATTACGTACATACTCGTCCTCCTATTGGTCGAGACAGATAGCTAATCATTTTGCGTTTTTTTTTTTTTTTTTTAAGGTTCTCTCTCTCTCTCTCTCTCTCTCTCTCTCTCTCTCTCTCTCTCTCTCTCTCTCTCTCTCTCTCTCTCTCTCTCTCTCTCTCCCCTCAACTTCCTTCTTGCATTTTTAGTTGGTTTAAAAGATCAATCCGTGAAAAAGTCGTCTATATCGACTTTAGATTTTTCATCGGTTCTTCGGTCTTCGTCGTGGAAGGTCAGCATGGGTCTTTTGCTTAGAAATGATGACGATGATGATAACATTTAGTGATGATCATAGTCATAATGATGAAGATGATGAGAGGCTAAATAATTGTATACCTAATAATTTGTCTTGATAAAGATAATGATAATGTTTAGAAACAAATTGATCAAGATAATGATGAGTATATATTATTCTTTTAATCACCTTTTTTCGGGAGATGGTATGATGCTGAAAGAACGATGATAAATGATAGATAAAGAAAATTGATTATGTATATAATCTTGAATACCGTAATGGGCGATTCTGCTGCTAAGATAACCCGACGGCTAAATATCAGCTCTCTTTACCCAATAGACGTATTTTCTATTCAATTATATCAATCAGGAAGAAGTATACGTCATTGTTGTTGATTATGTTTTTTACTATATTTTGTACTTACAAAAGAAATCAGTTTGGAAAGTAAAACAAATGTCTTTATCTTATGTAAATAGTCGTTTTCCCAGAAAACATGAAAAGCTCCTTAAGGGACCTAAACATTCCTAGCCTCCATATGTCCAGCCAAGATCTAAGTAAGGGAGGATGAAACACATTCACAATAAAGTGAAGCCTACACAAAGATAAAACAAAAGAAACGCCGACAAAACATATATATAAACTTCCTCATTCCGTGGTTGTGATTCTTTTTAACAGGAGAAAGAACTCTTAGAACATAATATTCTAGTACACCTTTCTTCTATGGCTTTTTCTTTGCAGGGTAATAGAGAGGACGTAAAACTCGAAATTTCCAAGCGCCCCATAATAGTACTCTTCCAGCGCCGAGAGAGAATGCAAAGTTGAGAGAGCGACGAAATAGTCAGACGGCATTGTAGCGGATGACGTAAGCGAAGGAAATCAAATGAGCCAAAAGGAATAGGCGGCAGCCTCCCCTGAATGTGCTTTTACTATGCAATATCCCTGATAGCTATCATGCCAACTATCGGGATCGACCGATATCGTAGCTGTGCTTCGCTTGCGAGGAGAATGAGTGCTAAATCTGTTCGAAACACGTCGAGAGCTTTAAAAATAAAAAACAGTTTTCACCCGGAAATCAGTGTTAGGCCCCATTTCCAGATTTACCCATGGCTGTAATGTCTGTATATTATTAAATCACCAAACGGTAGTTTTTTTCAGTCCCGTTTTATCGTAATTCGGATACACTAAATTATGAATTAGTATATCCGTATATGACATTCAAAGAAAACGGAAATTCCTTATTGTATTATAGAAAGGGAAATTTGTAAGGAGGGACTTTTACCTTTTGCTAGATTTTTCCAACATCGAAACACGCTCTTGAAGTTTACAAACAAAAACCAGAAATATATATGACATAGGAAGTAACAATTGCAGTGTAATACAGAAACATTAATTACTGCACAATAACGAATCGTCTAAACAAAAATAAACATTAAGAATAAGAACCATTAACATACAGTGGCGCGCCCACTGTATGTAATCCTTGCAATCTAACAATAATAAGTTCAAAGAAGCGGAGCAGAATTTCTTTGAGATTACACAAGTTTTATTCTTTCTTTCTTATTACCGCATAAACCTAACAAAAAGCTTTCCGCTCTTAGAAAATAACTTTCGGTTGTTTATGATTTCTTATGTTCAGTGTGTATCACAAAGCTGCGGCGAATGACTTTATCTGTACTGTTATTTTAGTTTGATGTTTTTGCCGCTGCGATCGTTATGATTATCACATCAATCAGTTCACACCTAATAATGTTATAAGTGACATATATGATAAATGTTATCATATTTCTGCACATTATGTATAGGCTTCAGATCAACATTGCTTAACAATTGCCGTTCAGAGTGAAAATTATCACTTATCCAAAAGTCCACTTCAAATATGTGGAGCAGAATATACTGTATATCAAGCAAATTGCTGTGTGCGCGTTCGCGTGTATGTGTGTACGCGCGCGCCGGTTTGTGAGGGTTTGCATATGTATTATATTTTGTGACAAAAAGACTGACAGACAAACAAAAAGTGATACAACCAAATAGTAGCAATAGTAGTAGCAGTTGTAGCAACATCAATAATAGAAATAGATGACAATGATGACAATAGTAATAAATATAAAAATTATATTGATAACGAGCTGTAACAAAGGTTCATCATGCTGTGCATGTATTTTTCATAGTACCCTTGAGATCAATTGCCAGAAATAATAACTCAGTAGTTTCGGGTAATCTAACTGCAGTGGAATAAATATACAAGATGGGTTTTGTCCTTGCGCCCCTCCCCAAACCCTCTCTATCGCTAATTTCAACCTCAGAGTATATTATGCTAAAATTATAAACATTATTATATAATTTGCTCAGCTGCCGAAGAAAATTACGGGCATCTGGCGTTGATAAACACATTCACATTACTTTGAAACATTATACATCGGCTATGAATAGTAATCCCGCGAATCCGAAAATGAAATGAAACGTTAACCATCGTACAATCCGTTCGGGAGGCAAGTGGCCTCAGGTCTAACTGCCCAGTTTTCGGCGTAGAATTCAAGACATCGCGACCTCTCGTTCACTCGTCCAGTATAGAATTATCAGCAGCGAAGTCACGCTGTCTCTACGCGCTGCTGTGAAAGTTAAGTAACACTGAAACCCTTACGCAATTGTAGATACAAATCTTTCTACATATTACAAGAGTATTTGTGCAATGGTATGAGTTTGATTTTTCACGTTTCTCGGGCAAGAAATCTCGTGACTTTTTTTTTGGGGGGGCAGCAACTTTTAGAATGTCTTGCTTTCCTTCGTAAACCACTGCTTTAAAGAGTATATGCTTCTTCATTTAATATCTGTAAATAGGGGATTAACTTCAAGAAAACACTAAAAGTTTTCATTAATCCCCCCCCCCCCCCGCCATATCGGAACAATACACGGTCAACCACCCCTTCATTTACCTTTAAACTCTTGCAACGGCAGAACTCTCCAATTTCCGTGATCAGTGTGACATGGGGTACGTTCGATTTTATAAAATTATTTTGGTTAATTTTTCGACGATAACAATCTGGTCTTCCCGGACAATATTTATATCCTCAGATTTGATCTCGTGAGATGAGAACGCACCTGATGCTCATTTGTCGCATTTACCAGCCGTGACAAATGACACTTTTAATTTATGGCAAAAGTCGAAAATTAAGGAGATGCAGGGCAGAGAAGATAGGATTGACCCATCGTGTTTACTTTGCGATGATCAAAACAAATGTAACGCGTAACTTCTTACTGCGATCTATCAATAGTCCATGTATTAGTACGCGCTTGTGAGAACGATTGTTTTGTAGTTACCACCGTTTTTTGTATTCCAAATTCGTGTATTCATTCCATTCTTTTAGTTTTATTACATGGTCAGGTAATTATTTACGTTCTGTACAATAACCTGCGCATGCGCGTTTTACCGCCGGGAGATTTGACAAGCCGTGCGACGCCATTTGTTGACAGACGCCGGTGAGAAATAGATATGGGTAAATTTTCAACCAGCCATCTTTAAAACAGAAAAAATGTTTATATTCCTGTGACAGAACGATTAAATCTAACAAACTTATCTTCTATCTTCCGTCGCAACTCAAAAATGTAAATTTCAAGTTTCAACCAGCCTCCGACTTTCGAAACACTTTTGAAATGGAATCTTCCTTCGTAGTTTAACGCTATTATACTGTTGATTTCGGTCACATTTGACTCGTTAATGAGTGGCGTAACTTGTATTCCCCGACGGCAAAGTTGATAAAATGGTACAAGTCTGCCTCGTACAGTATTTTTGGTTGGAATTGGCATAATTTACACAGGGAAACGGAACAAAAACGCTAAACTAACTTTAAATCGGGTTTGCTGAAACTCGAAGGAGATGGGAGCCAGGTTTCACACACAATTACAGTATACAATTCTTCTGTTGGTTATGTTACCGAGAGCGACGCACAAATAGAAGGAATGGACACTGCCATATTATAGAGTATACATAAGCATAATAAACACCACAGGTACAGTTACAGTGACCTCGTATTTACGCGAAATGACGAGAATATCCGCTGCATATCACTGCTCAGACAAGTCCACAACACCCTCACGCAGGCAGTTCTTAATGTCGTGTTTTCTTGAAGTAGGCACGAAGTGCTAATAGAGGGGGAGTACAGGGGGCTTGCCACTCTGCCTAGGGAATAAATAGAATGTACTAGGGAAGGTTAGGTTTGGATTTTGGGTTCGCATGAGGGTGCGTCGCTCTCGGTAACGAATAACCCCCAAAATGATACATTTATTTTTATTTCGTTACTAGATAAACTCCGTATAAACCTGCATGGTGATTTTGTTTCTGCATAAAAGAATGACAAGAGTAATACCATCAATATATCGCGTATTTACAGTAACTACGACATTTCTTACTCTGCGCAAGTCGGTGTCTGGTCCATATTACGGACAAGAGGGAACTGTAGAATTGCGCGCGATTTTCAAAACCCGCATGAACTACGCACGAACCTTTTTGAAACTTATTGTATACTACATGCGCGTGACAATTGTCACGAAATACAGAAGTATTACAGGAAATGGTATAAACCAATCACATGCCACCACACGTATGTATAGTGAAAAAAATCAAATGTACAAAATATTTGCATAAAATAGACCTCGGGTGCGCAAGGTATGATCCTCACTACTATAGTTATGATTATTTTTAAGAAAAAATAACGCTATAGAATTCCTGAGAGCACACGGTGTTTTGCCAAGAGCGGTAAATTGCCCACATTGCAATTTACCTTGCAAATACCGTGAAGATCGACATGTGTTATTGTGGCAGATGGAAAAAAAAATAGCAAAGACGAAACGGCGTAAAGGTTTTCTCGACCAGCGATTACAAAGGCACGTTTCTGCAGAGGATACATTTGAAACCTTTTGAAACATTTTTATTTATGAATCATTGGCTGCAAAATTATTAGGATCATGCTCAAGTTATCAAATGTATTAGTATTTCTAAAATTGGTTACAAATTCAAAATTCAATAGGTGATGCCAGTGTAATCGTTGAGATCAACGAGACACTGCTCGAGTTAAAAGAAATTTGTTGCGTCATTGCTTGGCACTGACCAAAGTGCCGATACGCTCATATCCCTAATTAAGAAACACAACACCAAGCAGTGTGATATTCAGTGATGGATGTGCTGCCTAC
Source organism: Penaeus chinensis (assembly GCF_019202785.1). Classification (NCBI taxonomy): domain Eukaryota; kingdom Metazoa; phylum Arthropoda; class Malacostraca; order Decapoda; family Penaeidae; genus Penaeus; species Penaeus chinensis. The sequence continues at coordinate 11,453,214 of NC_061838.1, read as the reverse complement.
GTAACCTACATCATGGTTACAAACATCCGTGTATAAATCATTCTGAAAACATTTTAGACCCACACGACCCACAGATACACACAGAACACTGAAAGGTTGTGGAGAGACATGGAGTGGGTCAAGTGGCCAGGTTTAGAAGTGTGAATACATTCCACAATATCTGGCGCGCTATTTACTCATAAAATAACTGACCCATGCCTTTCTCCTACAAGCGGCAGCATTATACCATTCGCAAGGCGGGAAAGAATTCAGCCCCTGCCAGCCCTAGTTCCTCTCGAGAAGGAAAGCTCTTCAGAGAGCGAATTAAATCAGGTAAGCGTTCACAATTACCTGATTCTTTAAGTAATATAAAAAAGTACCATTTTTTCGCGCACGTAAATATCTTCTGAAATAGCGATAATAAATTGTCTGAAACACTAAGACAAGGGTACCATATAACGGCCAATTATTCGACAACTTAGCGGTTATACGGTGTTACAAACCGCGACAAATCCTAGCCAATGAAAACTTGACAATGACGTCAGTTTTCTAACCACTTTTTTTTTTTTTTTTTTTTTTTTTTTCCCCTCGCCCATGAAATACGTTGTGTGTCCGCCTCCAAAGTAAGTGCACGTATGAAGAAATCTCATAGAAAGCTGGCTGAAAGTTTTGCGAAATACACCTATCGCTGGAAATACTACCACGTTGAGGACGTATTATGGTGAAGCGTATTAACGGAGGCGCCACGATATAAGGTTAGTACATTTTAACTAACGTTTAACGAGAACCGGCGAAATCTACATATTTATTGCACGAAGTACATTTCAAGTACTAAGCAAATTAATGCAATATAAAACTTACATCTAATAGGACAATAATACACGAGTATCAATAAAGAAATATTACCGATTTGGCTATTGCAAACCACCGCAGTTGCATGATTGAGTGTGGCGTCATCGCGCGACAAACTCGGTGGAGCTAAAGCATCCTTAGTTACGTGGGTCGAACAATAAGTTTTAGCTGCGCGACATGAAGTAATTTTGGGCTCAGGCAATGGTCAAGAAATTCCATCTTACATATTTAGACAGGTCTGACAATCAATACTAAAGTTTACAAGCTCCGTTACTAAAATGTATTCAGAGTTTGTTGCTTTGCTTTGTACCATTATTTGTTAACGCAACCAATAAATTGCCGTTGCTATTTGAGGAACAATGGTAAATTTCAAGTTTTAACCAGCCTCCGACTTCCGAAACAATTATTTTTGGAATTTAATCTATCTTCGTGGTTTTAACACTGTTATACGGTTTTCCGTCGCATTTGACTCGTTAATAAGTGGCGGAACTTGTATTCCCCGACGGCAAAGTTGATAAAATGTGTAAGTCTTCTCACTGTATTATGGGGAGGAATTAGCATGATTTACACACTGGAAAACAGAACAAAAGCACTAAAATAACTTTAAATCGGGGTTGCTGAAACTGTACGGGACCGGGAGCCATGTTTCACCTGAGGCCTGACACACCCGGCTCGGGTGTGCCAGGCGCTGCGGTCACCCGGTCACCGCTACTATGGGGGGAAACCGCAATGTAAACAACGAGGATGAGGACTCGGTGGATAACTGTCCTTCCCCTCCCACGGCTGAGGAGTGCGTTTCAGTCTGTAGTTCAGTGGATCCATTGCCATGCAACGAGCAGGAGCTGAAGGCAATCCCGACCCCCAGGTGAGCGACGCTGACGGAGGAACTGACGTGCTTCACATTAGTTAAGTCGAAAGATAAGAAGAAATAGCTCAATAATGCCGGTAAAAATAATTGTCTGCCTCGCCTTTCCTGAAGGCACGACGAAATCGGAAAAAATGAAGTAGCTACAGGGCTCAGCAACGACCCTCCGACCCGGTGGTACTCCCTCGACCTTTTGCAAGGGGGGACTCCACACGTGTGTGTTATGTCGCTCGCTCAATAAAACTCTATTGACAACCTTACTGAAGGATTATTTGGAGGTATTACCTTCAAACTGTGATTCGTAAGCACTTGACAGAGTTCACAAGGCCATAAGAGTGCACAAGGATGGGAAACCACTCAACCGTATCCGTATAATATGGAAAGGAGAGCAACCACCTCCCAGTATATACCACTTCTTTGGGAAATACATGCCTGTCAGCCACGTGTGGCCGTGGAGGGCATCTCCTGTGATCTGCTATAACTGCATGGCCATGTATCTAAGTACTGCAAGGGGAAGGCACACTGTGCGGCATGTGAACAACATACTGCCGGGGAGTGTCTTCGCAGGGCTGCAGGTGAAGAGAGCACTGCAGATGCACCAGCCTTTGCCCCATCATGCTTTAGGTGTGGGATGACAGGTGTGACTGCCTGGCAATTGGGGTGCACGGCCGTCCCTACCCTGGGCCCTCCCCTGGACCCTCCCCTTCCTCTCCCTATGGTACCAGCACCGAGTATCACCGCGGCCCTCCCAACCTAACCCGCGGCCAGTGTGCCGGGGACGCGCCCGACCCTGCCCTGTGTGACGTCATCAGCCGCAGAGATTTCCCGCGGTTGCCGGCGAGTTGGGATGCAGAGGTCACCGAACTACGCGACACGGTTGCGCAACTAGAGAACAAGGTGATGCTGATCCTCAGAGGATGTCTTGGGCCTCAAAGCTCCCATACTCTGAATTAAAGACCACGCCCCCCCCCCTTCCCTCACCGGGCGCCAGCCGAGGCAACCGTCCCTCACCCTCAGGCAGGGATGACCGCAGGCCAGGCGGAGGAATCCCCTGCACAACCACGTGCCAGAAGTGAGGTCACTCCAGCTGATCAAGGCGACATAAATGTGCTTGAACTTTTAAAGGAAATGAAAGCTCTGCAAGAACAAAACAATAACTTAATGCAATAACGACGCTGAGGCAAGACATGGAAAAAAAATAAGCGACTGCCATTGTCGTGATACTAGTGTTACCATTAGTGCTAAAAAATCGAACGAGGAGAATCGATGTCAGACCGCCAGTGCTGATAACCAGAGCGGGCGTGTCAACGCTGACTGCAGCTACGAACAATATCAGGATCCCTGTTACATAGTCCAGTGACGCAACCAGCCACCAGATGCATCTGGCACCACCGCCGAAGGGACTGTGCTCAGAAGTGAAACAAAGCTAAGACCAAATGTTTGAAATGGTTAAAAGTACTTTTTAAGTTTAAGACTACCATCTGTAATTAAATCCATAATCATAAAGTTGTTAGTGAATCTATAATGGCATGAAGTACAAATTGCCTAATAAAACACTTCACATAAGGATAAATGTACAATCAAATTCATATTATGGAATATGCGTAGTATTAAGCCTAGACTGAATGACGTAGTTTTACATCCGTAAATATAATATCGATATTTGCGTGCAAAAACCTTTTGCTGCTACTGCTAAGATGAAAATGGCACCTGCAATTAAAGGATATTATTCATGTGTGAATACAGCCATGACTGGATTACTGATATGTGTAAAGGTAACACTGCCACACAAGTTAGTTTAAAAAATCGGAGAACATTGATGTTCAATTTTATCATTTAAAAATTCAGACTGCCTCTGGGTATTTTTCATTGTATGATGTATATGCCAGATAACTTCTGGCTAGTTCTCTCCCCATTTTCACAACCAAGAAACGTTATGCATAGGCGACTTCAGTGCAAGGCATCCACACCTTGGAAATCACCAACATAATAGTAATGGGAAAGAGTTCAAGCATTTCATCAATAGTAGATCACCGACAGTATATGGCACAGCAGACTCTCGTTTAGGTGGCGGCAGGTCAGACTATGTATTTGGCAAACATTTTGTTCATGGTAATGTCTGTACTTCACTGGTATGAGAGTTAGTGACCACTTTGCAATACGAATAGAGTATACTGTAGATAGCGACTCAGCCCCTAAATCACCTAGGTTCAGAATAATTATCCCACTGGGCCTGGAGCATCACTTCAAGGCACTGGTCTATGACTGGTATAACATTTAAGAAATAACTGTTCAATTTTTTTCTCAGTATATAATCAAAGTTGTCATTGACTCCTATAGCACATGGGTCTGTTCACGAAAACTCTCAAAGAACAAGAAGCCTCAGGCCTCCCATACACCGAGGTGAATCAATTGCCCAATTCTAACCAAGGGACAGGAGCTTGCTAATTGTTATAAAGATAATAAGACATGTAATCTGCAGTTTTTTAAAGCCAACAATTCTGAGCATTAAAAACTCAGCTCCGTAGTAAACAATGAGAACAATTCTTACAAAGTATCAATAGACAATTTTCAGAAGTTGATGTATGAAAAAAAAATAAGCTGACCGGTAAAGCTCTCACAATACCGCAGTTCCACAGTCCACAAGAACAGGCTAATATGCTGCCAAAGTATTGGGCCGCACATTGTTAAACTCGCTTCCATAAATTATAAGATCAGCGCAATTCGGAAATACATAGACATTTTAATGTAGCAGTAGCCTGTGCTGCTATTGATACCTCCGACTTTGCCGAAATAACCGAGTGGGAACTGAGCAATGCCCTTCTACAAGGTAAGGCAACCGTCCCTGGCGAGTATGACACTTAAAGCGTCCTTCGCCACATGGCTCAGGTACCAGGCAACCCACTTTCACACCTGTATAGACCCGGCCTATCACAAGGAATCCTCCCAAGCTCCTAGACTAAAAGCTGTCATTCCTATACCCAAACCCACTACTGACAAATACATATTCATTCCCTTGATCTGTCTATGCAAAATACTAGAGAGTAATTCGGAACAGGCTTATGTATTGCATAAATGTTAATTTCTTCCCTAGACTGTATGGATTTCTCCCAGGGCGTAACAAATCAGTGCTGTTTTGCAGAGTACTTGACAAACTAAAACCCAGGCATCCAAACCGTATTTCTTGATCTTAAATCTTTGATATTGCAAACATAAATTATCCTTGTGCAACTAGCTAGCTTTGGTATTCGTGGAAAACTGTTAACATGTATTCAAATGTATCTGAATAGATCGACTCGGGTTCTCTTCTGGGGCATTAAGAGTACTCATGCAAAAATATTTGAACTCGGCACACCTCATGCTATTTAATATCCTAATGCATAGATTACTAGACGATATATACACTTAAGGGCAAAGACTCGGTTATTTGCTATGCTGATGATATTTACATTAAATCTTCATCCGAGGAGAGAGTGTAAGAGATTCCAGATATACTTTAAGCAACGGCTTCCAAGTGTGACTTGATAATCTAGACTGAAAAAAAACAAGGCACTTAACCCAAAGACAATCCCTTTCATATAAATGACAATGAGCTAGATCTATGCCACCTCGGGGTGATTGTAAATGATGCAGAGTTCATCAGAAACTGGAAGAAAGGGCTATGGTAGTGGCTGAAGCCACTTAGGACACTTGTTGGCAAAAACCCTGGTATTAATGTCAATATTGTGAGACTTTTACTTGTCATACATTGTATTGCTCAAGGAATCAGAGTTGACTAGTTTAGAAAATGTACAAAATGAAGCCATGCGGATCATTCTTGGTGCCCCTAGAACAAGAATTATCATTATGAGAACAATGTAATTTACCATCTGTTTATGAAAGAATGGTTTACATAAATACCACATTGTGTCAAATCAAATTAGAGAACCCTTCCAGTGTACATAATTCCAAAGACCACTAAATCACAATAGAGGGGCTAACTTTGAATGACAACACCGATTCATACTCAAATCCATGGGTACAAATAAAATGTAAATACTTGGCTCGGCTAAACATACCCATAACTGAGACCCTACATGGATGTTATGTGCCACTGTAGAAAATGTCTGACCAAAGTGTATATTATACGACTGCCCCCAAAAAGACAGTGTCCCCCCTACTATACTTACGCAGTATGCACTTGCAATTATAGATTAGCATCTAGAAATTGTCTAATGCATATTAATGCTACACTGACGGATCCTTGCAGTCTGGGAGCAGAGCAGGATGAGCTTTTGTTGTATATAAAAACAATATTTTGCAGCACCAGGATTGTACAAGGGTTCATGACTGAGTTGACAAGAAGACTCATGGCCACTGAGTTTTTACTGAATCAAGGCTCAGGGGTCATTTTCTGCGATTCAGAGTGCTCTCCAGTCTTTGAACACTCTAGACAAAGGTGCAGGAAATATTGGAAATGGTGACAGGATAAACGTGTATCGTGCAAAAGAACAAGGCCATGTTTTGTGTGGATTCCATCGCATGTTGGAATCCCTAGGCATATCATGCTGATCGCCTAGCAAAGTCAGCATGTTGGCAAGCAAAGTGTGGATATAGATCTTGGGGTACCTCTTTCTAGGATTTTTATACATTAAAGCTTCCTTCAAAGAGGATTTGGCTAAGCTGATTAATTCTCAATGCCCTGAAAGCTGTAGCATGAATCACTGTGACCGGTTTAGGCAAGATTCATTCATCTATGGTTTATATAAAACAAGACACTGATATTGTGACCGCAAGAATCATGCTTGGATATAAATTGTATTGGTAGGTCAGTACAGTTTGTAATGTCGAAGAAACTGAATGTAAACTGTAATGAAGTATATAGGCGAACACTTGTACAATATACCTCAGTGCCATGTGTTACAGCTTTCAGACTATCTTGCAGGAGGTACGGAGATCTATGTAACTATTTCATATCTGATGTCTTAGAAGATATACTTATGTTGTATCCTAAATTTGGAATGTAGTATCACATGACCGCTTATCAATGTAGCAATGCTTTTCCACGCCCAAACTGTACACCGGAGCGCAGCTTAAAAATTATTGCTCGTCCCACGTAACTACGAGAGCTTTAGCCCGATTTCGTCGCGCGCGGTGACGGCACACCCAGTTGCAATAGCCAATTCGGTAATAATTTATTAATACTGCGTATATTATTATCCTATTAGAAGTATGGTTTTTTGATTGCATGATTTGCTTATTACTTGAAATCTACTTCTTGCACTAGATATGTACATTTTGCTGGTTCTCATTAAACGTCTCTTAAATTGTACTAACGTTATTAGGCTTCACCATAATACGCCGTCCTCAATGTGGTAGTATTTGCAGGAGCAGGTGTATTTCGCAATTTGTAAAACTTTCAGCCGGGTTTCTATTTTATAATTTTTTTTTTTTTTCTTCACAAGTGGACTTTTTCATGGGAAGAGGACAGGGATTCCCGGAAAAAAATGACTAGAAAACTGACCTCATTGTCAAGTATTCATTGGCTAGAATTTGTCGGTTTTGTAACACCGTGTAATCGCTAAGTTGTCAATAATTGGTCGTTATACATGGTGTCCTTGTCTTAGTGCTTTAGACATTAACCATTAATTATCGCTATTTCAGATTATTTTTTTCTTTACGTGCGCGAAAAAAATGGTATTTTTGTATTACGCTATCCTCGTCAAGAGGATTGGGGCTGGCAGGGCTGCATTTTTTCCCGCCTTGCGGCGGGTATAATGCTGCCGCTTGTAGGAAAAAGCCACAGATCAGTTTTCATTGTTTTTAATGAATAAATAGCGCGCTAGGTATTGTGGAATGTAATCGCTTCTAATACCTGGCCGCTTGACCCATTCCTTAAGTTCCCTCCACAACCTTTCAACGTTGTGTGTGTGTTTGTGGGTCTACAAAGTTTTCAGAATGATTTATACACAGATGTTTGTCGCCATGATGTAGGTCACGATAGGCAGCCCATCCATCATTGTATATCACACTGCTTGGTTTTATATTTCTTAATTAGGGGTATGAGCGTGTCGGCACTGCGGTCAGTGCCAGGCAATGGCGCAACAAATTTCTTTTTACTCACACGCTCAATACCCCCAATGACCCACAGCTGGCTCACCTGTCTGATTTTAAAAGGTTCCAAATGTGTCCTCTGCAGAAACATGCCTTTGTAATCGCTGGTCTAGAAAACGCTACTTATATGCCGTTTCGTCTTTGCTATTTTTTTCCATCTGCCGCAAGAGCACACATGTCGATCTTCATGGTATTTGCAAGGTAAATTGCAATGTGGGCAATTTACCACTCTTGGCAAAACACCCTGTGCTCTCAGGAATTCTATTGCGTTATAATTATTTTCAAAAACAGATATAACTATAGTAATGAGGATCGCAACCTGAGCTCCTGAGATGCATTTTATGCAAAGATTTTGTATGTTTGCTTTCCTTGCCCATTATACAAACGTGCGACACAAGTAGTAGCATGTGATTGGTTTATCCTATTTCCTGTAATACTATTGACTCTCGTGAAAATTGTCACGCGCATGGAGTGCGCAGTTTATGCGGTAACAGTTGTTTTTGAAAATCGCGCAATTCTACAGTTCCCTCTTGCCCGTAATATGGACCAGAGACGTCTATTTGAGCAGTGTAAGAAGTTTCAAAGTTACTGTAAATACGCAGTATTATGGTGGTACTTTTGTATTATTCTTTTATGCAGAAACAAACTTCATTTAAGTTTATGCGGAATTTATCTAATTACGAAATATTACAATAAATGACAAAATAGGACGTCATTGTTTTGTTTACAAAAAGTAGGAAAGGGTATCGGATGGCGATTTTTTAAATATTAACCCACATTAATGACAAGAGGGACATGAAGAACTGAGCGGAAATGTTTAAATGTCGGACGCTACTGCGCTTTTAAAGTGTTTTAATGTTTATATTATACGTACGATACCTATAACCATCAGTGGTGATTATATCATTTCTTATTCGGAAGTAACCCCTTCAGATATTAGATATCCCACCAATATTAACAGAGAGCGCAGGCCAGTTAATTGCCTTTGAGGATATTGAAGACAACGGGAAATCGTGTCGTTAGTGCTCCAAACTTCTTGCATAGCAGACTTGCTCATCACCTAATTAAATCAACCGAAATCCATCATAGCAACAGCTGACATGCAAACCGCGCATTAAAGGATCGCGGGTATGCTCGCCATTTGATAAATCCGTATAATCATACTCAAAATATGGAGACCCCTGGCTTTACCGTAAGCGTCTGATATACGTGAGCTTCATTTATATCATTTCGGGTATTGTTTGTTAAGCAAAATAATCGCTCAAGATTTTATTGTAAGGATGTCGCCCATGCCACCTTCAGATTCCTTTTGAGTGTTCTACCGAGAGCGACTGAGGGTAAGAGTTTACAAAAATTAATATTCAGAATGTTTATTAAAACAGTTTCAAAAACTATTGCAAGCATATTAAATATTAATGATATCTTAACGTGTTGAAATGTTTTACTCTGGGTCAACACACAGCACCTGAAATGACGATAATAAATGCTTTATAAGTGAAAACATAAGAAATGGACACTGTAAAGGCTCTAAAGACGCCTTAAAGATTTGGTTAAGCAGTAGTAGTAAAAGGGGACAGTGGCTCTAACTCTTTATTTTAGAAGAGTGCAAACAACACAGATATAAAACACACGACAAAGTCTGGGTAATGTTGAGTGCGGGTAGTCGCGGTCAGCCCAGTGAGGGGGGGGACGGTTGGCGAGAATGTCCGGAGCCCTCCAGGGCGGCCGATATTGACCGGACAAGCGCGGGGCAGGAACTCTCCGTGACCTGTGTCATCCTTGGCCTGGTGATTGGCGTTGGGGCGCCATCTGGCCCACCCGCGTGGGCACGCCACGTGGCAGCCTGGGATATGTGGGAGCCATAGCTTATACGTGCTTATGTACACAGTATATTGCTCGGTTACCTACTAACGCCTCGCCCTCGAGGCTCCTTATATGCATCTTCGTGGCTGCTTGTCTTTGTCGTCATCTTCATCCTGGTCCCTGGTAAATCCGTCCGTCCTCGACATCCACACGTCCTCGAAGGTCTCGCACAGGTCCTCCTTGACTTGGGACTCTCCAGACTTCCTCGTAGTCCTCGACCAGGCCTAACTCGGCGACTCACTCGCACAATGCACGTTCCCGCAGATCTCATCAAAGTCCTCGGCTGCGTGCTCGTACCGACGTCCTTGTAGTCCTCATCAGGATTACGTGCGTCCGGCAGGAAGCGTCCTTTCGGGTGACGAGCTCCTGGAGTTTGAGTAGACCTGCGGCGTCCAGGCAGGCGACGCCCATCCACAGCAGCATGGGGCGACTGGTACCTGCTCTGGTGAGTTGCTGGTCCTTTACTGGATCTACGGGCGTCCTGGCAGGCGGCGCCCTTCCACATCCTGGAGCGGCTTGATACCTTCCAACGACATCCTGGTGTCCAGGCTTCTGGCGAACTTCCGGTGACCATTTCTGCAGCAAGGCCTCCTTCGGTGCCGTGTCAGATATCGTGAACCAGATTATACACATAAGGGCCAAGATAGTAAGAAAAAAGAGAGACAACAGAGAAGAGGGGGTGTTAAGCGCCACTAGCCGATTATTTATATAATTTGCAGTATTTACATCTGTAAATACGACAGCAACAAACCCTATTAATGGAAGGCTTCGGTATCTTTTGTTCTGTGTGTGTGTGTGTGTGTGTGACAGTTAATGAGAGTGATTAACGGAAATTAACGTTCATTTTACAAAAATCCAATTAACTAGCTATAGAAGTAATACAAAATTATTTCAACTACCACACTGAATTCAACATTTAATGATATGCGACAGAATGACGCACTAATGAACGGTGACGTGAACACAATATTCGCGAGCGAATCTTCTCGGGGAATAATCTGCTGAGGTAACAATTTGTCCAGCTACGAATGCAGACTTCATTGACGGGGGGGGGGGGGGGGGGGTCTGTACCCAAAATACCATACCTTACGAAGCAAAATGAGTTGGGGAAAATGTATAACCAACCCATTCTAACTGCGAGTCTGTGATGGGCGCTCATATCATGATTCACAAATCGATGGGATCTACCCAAACATGGCAGTGACGTTTAAAGTGTGAGCAAGGTGTGATTCCTACATTATTTAACGGACGTAACAGTGGGTCACACCGGCTCAAAAGTTGCCGAACGAAATAACGTCAGAGCGCAGATCTATTAGGATTATACGCAACCCCAGGTAATAAGGCACTCTGACACTATATGGGGAAGATCTCTGGCGCTGTATAAAAATGTAAATGTATATAAATCGCGTTACGAGCTCCGTTCTAGCGCCGATAGAACGTGTCACCAATGAACATGTAACGGTTGCTATGCGTTATCCCTATATCGTAACAATTTTAGAAAACAATTTATAGGAAATGCTAGATGTTCTCACAGCCATTTCAGTAGGCGAGAATGACCGGAGCCCTCCCGGGCGGACGACCTTGACCGGACAAGCGTGGGGCAGGAACTCTCCGTGACCAGGGTCATTCTTGGCCTTAAATACTGGTGAGTGGCGTGGGGGCGCCACCTGGCCCACCCGCGTGGGCACGCCACGTGGCAGTCCGGGACACGTGGGAGCCATAGCTTATATGTGCTTATGTACACAGTATAGACACCATTTATAATGGCTAATTACTGTTAAATTATCAGATTATTTTCTTTAGCAAACAGCAACAAATACTAGCCAATGAAAACGTAAGTCTTTTCTGACCATCATAACTTAAGTGGTATTGACCCCCCTTAGGATCAGTGCCACACCTCGCCCTCTGAAAGATGGAATAATGCAATACCGCATTGATAAAGATGTATAACAATCCTCCCTGACCTGGCCTCGAACCTAGGTCACTCCGGGTATGAGACCGGAGGGCCAGTACTAAACCAACCATGCCCCACACGACCCACTAAAAGGAGTGTGCAACTAGGATCTAACTAGCTTCCATAAACATTACCTATCTACTCATACATGAGTAATGATAGCGAGGTTTTACACCAACTCCCCGTGGGCACTCGGTGGAAATTGATTCAGAAATTCGAAACCGAAGTCAGATACTGAGGTGTATATATATGAAAGATGGAATAATGCAATACCGCATTGATATAGATGTATAACAATCCTCCCTGACCTGGCCTCGAACCTAGGTCACTCCGGGTATGAGACCGGAGGGCCAGTACTCTGTTGAAACTGCCCTTCAATTTTGGTTTTGAAAAGCTTATTCAATATAATATACAATTGTACCTATTTGAAAAGGCATAGGAACTATGCTTAATTGTTTTATACAGTGGTATCATTTCAAGTACATTATCATATACATGGAAGTAATTTACAGAATACTGATAAACCTAAATCATGCATTTCTTGGATTACCAGGTACATTTCTCCGCAACCTAATTACATCATAAGTGAAGCCATCCATCCCAGGAGCAGTGGATTTTCCTTTTGAAAGAGCGGCATCAAGCTCCGGCCGAGTGAATAGCGCATTGCAGTCATCTCTTCAATCGTATACCTTCTCTCAGTAAGATGCATTTAGACGAAATTCATTCTTCACCTAACGACTCGTGACTCGAAACTTATTATTAAATAAACTAGCTTTTGTTTGTCAGTCTGGATGTGCAACTCTAGACATCTTTTGATTTATATTTATTCCTTTTCATGCCTTTCCTAGTGGTGTTGAATTGCAATGAGTTTACAAGAAATCCCATTTTCCTTGTAATACAGAAACCCTATCCCTGACCTTCTGAAGAGCTTGCTGGAAAAGCTTCAGTATGGCGGGTGTTCTGTTCTCCATATACGATATGCAGATCTATCTTGCTCTTTCTTTTTTTTTAATGTGGTCAATGGTGGATTTGTATTTTTTATACCAAATCATCACTGAATGTAGTAATGACATCAGTTTATAATCTTTGTACCAGCCAGAAGTTATCTGGAATCGTTGTTCTTTTGAAACCTGGAGCCTGTGATCGGAGTATAATGTATTCAGATCTCGGACAGTAAAGCAAAGTGATCTGATAAGAGATCTGGAATATTTGACGTGCGTTGTGTCTCACTTAGATTAAAACCTTTACACCTATCGAGTGTTCCAAATATATGTTGGTTCATTACCTATCAGTTGTACACATTCAGGGGAAGCTAACAGGTGAAGAACTGTAGTCTCATTTTTAATTGTACAAAATGTATTTTTTTTTCTTTAATTTTTTTTTTTTTTTTTCACTAAAGGAATAGACCTTTTCATGAGTGTTTTTTGTCCAGTTATTATATTTTCTTTGATTTGCACATTCACATTTTCCTTTTCTGCAACAGCTGTGGTTACCCGCTTTTTGCTACTGTTCCTCTTGGTCCATCCTGCATTGCCACACACTGCTTTGCCATTCTTACATTCGCAGGAAGAGGTGCTTTTGATTGCAGCCTGAGTGATGGGAACCCACAGGTCCCAATTGTTGTCTTGTGCGTTCATGGAGGTTCTGAGGACGTTTAGGATCATTCAGTTGAGTCTTTCGACAAGGCCATTTGCCTGATGTCTGTATGGGAGTATATAAATAAGGTCGATGTTAAGAAGCTTGCATAGGCTTTCAATTACAAGATAAGTGAATTCAGTACCGTTGCTCAGGGGCGCCATGGCGACAGATGACGAAAGATGACATGAGAGGGGAAGGTGTGAGCGACTGTCTCCGCACTCTTGTCAGGGATAGGGGCAAGGTCAGTATAGTGGCTAAACTGTCAGTCATGACGAACAGGTAGCGATTTCAGTTCTATGTGGAAGTGAAACCAGAAATGTCCATACTCTGTTCTGGTATATCGCAGGTGAGTGCAGGCACTGGGGCGATGGTGTGTCCTTTGTAGAGAGGCAGAGCTGGTAGCTTTTGATGTGTCCGATAACTCGTGGGACAAGTCTGGGGAAAATAATAGCGAGAGTGAGCCAACTGCAAAGTTCTAAAATACCTTGTCCTGAGGTATGAGAATCATGGAGTAGCTTGAGCACCATAGAGATGATGCATGGATCCATGCAGTTTCTATGAAGCTGATTTCCGGAAGGTAGAATTCTACAATGGGGAGGTTTCGCTTCGTTGGCAGAGGCTTAGTATTATCCTCGATAACAACATACTGTGGGTCGTCACATTACTTCGCCTGGAGTTCCGAGGGGCTGAGGACAGAAACGTGATTGATTGAGACATTATATGATAGCGTGTCAGCTACCTAGTTAGCTGAGCCAGGCATGTAGTCAATCTTGGGGCGTTGCATTATGGAAGCCCTTAACCCTATTGACGAAGCATCTGTGGCAAGATAGAAAGTCTCGTTAAAGTCGGGAAATGAAAGAACTCGAGCTTCGGTGAGGCATTGCTTGAGGGTTTTGAATGGTTGTTGCTGTTCACTGGACCAGGTGAACGAAGTGTCTTTCCTCAAGAAACAGGGTCTGAGGTTCTTGATGAAGGAGCGGTAAAATCCTGCTACACCTAGGAAAGATTTTACCTGAGTGGCTGATGAAGGCACCGGGAAATTCTGTACATCCCGTATCTTTTTGTCGACGGGGTAGTCCGGTCAACTCGACATGTGGCAAAAATACTCAAGAAATGCCAATTCTCTTGCAAACACTTACTGTCAGGTTCGTGTCGGCAAGGTGCTGGAAGACTAATTTTAATTTATGTTCGAGGTCTGCAATGTACTTGAAGGCGATAAGTAAGTCGTCTAAGTAGAGGAAAGCTACATCACCAAACAAGCCTTGCATAATCACTGACATCAATCTCGAAGGTAACTGGCGAATTCCTAAGACCAAAGGGCATTCTAGGGAAAGCAAAATGTCCATGTGGGGTAGAAAAAGGTCCTTTTGAAGATGGATCCATCTTGACTTGCAAGAATCCATATCGACGAAAAGAGCATGACCGTCACCTACTTCTTGAAAAAGAGTATCGACGATATATGGTAGCGGTCTGGAACGGTGGCTGCGTTAAAGTGGGTAAGAGGAGCATTGGTGTTGACCACTGACTGAGAAGGTTGATGCGGTGTCGAAGTACATCGGTGCGGCCCAAGAAGCGGTATTTGGTTGGAAGTAAGGAGGGGAACTCCTTCAGTAGTTGTCGAAGAACATCTGCAAAGTCCTTAGTCGAGAACTTGCAGTCTCTCTCTTCAGGTCCGGATGCGTCAGGGGCATTTGCAGTAGCTGACATGTTGGAGATAGGTGCGGTAGGGGGCTCTACTTCGACAGGGAGGTTGTTGACCTCAGCCACACTCGTGTCCCACAACGCAGGTGAACAAAAGTGCAGTTTGTGTTGATCAGGCGCAACGTACTTTCCGATGGTTACCTCGTATATCGTGGGGAGAACAGTCCCTTCACACGGATGCAATTGGGTGTGACACGCACGGAAACCATAGAATCTGCGAAAGGGGGAAGTGCGAGATTTGAGGAGACAATGCAGGCAGGCATGTCCGTCTGGGACGCCTAAGAGAATGAGGAGGAATTTGTTTCTGTGGGAGACTTGAAGTTCGGTGTCGTCGAAGTTGTATAGCAACGATTTTAGAGATGCTATGTAGGGGTATTGGTGGCAAAGAACGAACGACGAGAGAGTCGTCCAGCGTAGGGTCGACTGCAGGGGATTGCGGCGGAGACATGACAGCTGCAATTGCACTAGCAGAGTTAGAAGAGGAATGCTAAACAGAACTCTGCGTGGTGAGACGATAGACGTTACCTTGGTGAGTGACGGTATTTGTCAGGTTATTGATGAAATTGTCTTGTGCATGAAGTTGCAACCTAACAAGAAATCACCTGGGAGATGAGCATCGTCTACGGCAACGAATGGAAGCGAGTACACCTTACCAGAGAGGGTAATGTTGAGTTTGACTTCTCCCATTATATTGAGGGAAGTTCCACTTCCGGCTCGCACGCAGCACTTTGAAAAGCAGACTGGAGTAAAGACATTGAAATCCACAAGCGTGGAGAGAGGGACGAGGCTGACGGTACTGCCACTGTCAACCAAGAAGACTGTAGGGAGGAGAGGTGTATCGCCCGCGATGTCATCGTCTACAGTTCTGACAGTTGCAATGAGCAAGGTTCTTGTAGTAGGGCATGGCTTCTAAAAAAATCGAGTTTATGTAGGTTTATTCTGAGATTGCATTGCGTCCTTGGTTTTCTTAACTAGATGAGGAAATCCTTTGCACGTACAAATTACCTAGAATATGGTAAGGATAGAAAAGGGTACTATTACACTCCCTAGAGTGGTGCCCTGAACGAAGACAACGCCAGCAGATAACATCTTGAACCCAAGTGAAGTCCTTTGTCGTCCCGCGGGGCTGGCTAGACGTCTGCTTGGTGACCGGATATTGTGCATTTACAGGTGGGGTTGACACTGACGAGGCTGCGACTGGCGAGAAAACTGCGGCTGACGCGGTTGTTGTACTTCAGTGGTCATAACCTGGCCTGTCGGTGTACTAACAGGCATGTAATTAGGTGACTGCAAAGAGGCAGGAGCGAACACAGGTGTAGCGTGAGGGGAAAATAGAGTGGCAGAGTCAAGCGGTAAGGGGAGAGTAGAGGAGAGCAATTGTCGGTCAGTGTCTAACGAGTCTGAATTAGTTTTTACTAAGATGAGGGAGCTGCAGTCTCTATGCCTGACGCAGAACGAGTATCGCGGTGGTGAACCTTCGCGGGGCTGGCCCATACGGCTTCCTCCTGATCGCGTCCTGCGTCGTGCGTACTATCGTCGGCCGGGGCTTGGTGTGTCCTGCGTCCCTTGCATAGCTGCTCCAACATTTTCTGAAACGATTACACCGAGGTCAGACACAGGAAGACACAGGGGGGGGGGGGGGGGGATTGTGTGACAATAAGGGCAATATGCAAGATATAATCAAATATATTGCAGTGATCAGTATTTCATATTAAATTTTCATTATATATATATATATTGTGAATAATCAATCAATGACTTCATTAGGTGAGAGTTGGTGTCACGGACGTAGAACAGGCGCCGTCCAGGGCAGCAAGAAACCGGCCAGGAGCAAGGGGGGTCGCACCGACGCGCCCGGGTGCCGTATCTGGAGCGATAGAAACAATAGCTACCTGGAGTCGGGGAGCAGCGGCGATTGTAGTTTTGACGGTCCTGAGGCGCGTAGTCTCGTCCGCTGTCGCGGTAGGCACGTGGCGATGCAGGGCTGCGATGGCGGGACCCGGGACGCGGTGAAGGCTCGCGGGCTGCAAGCCGTCGAACGGCGGTTGTGAGTTCGGCGACCTGCATAGCGAGGGACTCCAGGATTAAAGACGGTGTATTGGATACGGATGAGACTTGTGGGCTAGCTTGTATTGCGAGGATTTCGTCTGCTTTCAAGGCTAGTTGCTCGATGGGGAGTTCTGATGCTAAAAGGACGGTCTGAACTGCCGCCGGCAGACGTTGGAGGAACATCGAGCGCAGAATATCGGGAGGCAGGTGTGTGTCGGCACGGGCGAGGGTGCGCTGCATGTGTCGTAGTATTTCTGAGGGCGTACGGCCGTCCGGTGACGTTGACGTGAAGAGAGCGCGCAACGCGTGTCGTGGGGAAGGCGCCGCTCGCTGTAGGATTGCTGCCTTGAGGAGTTCATAAGAATTGTACTCGGGGTTGTTGATGAGGTCGCCGACGGAGAGTAGAAGTTCCGGTGAGAGATTTGTCACCAGTATCCGATATTTAGTGAGTGGAGAGGTGACGTGGCGAAGGAGGAACTCCTGTTCCACCTCCAGAAACCATTCCGGAAGGCAGGCAATGGTGCAGGTGGGCAGTGGCTTCAAGGTAGTTGACAGGCTCATAGCTATAATAGACTCTTAACTCCGGAGGTTACCAGTGTGGTTTAAGGTAAACAGACGGTAGTCAAATTAACTCTTTATTACAGCGGGTGTGTTGCGGTCAGAGTCCAGCCGATGAATGTGTGTTACCCCTTCTTCTTTATGATTTGCGAAGTTCTAGCTTCGCCCGGGCCTTCTAAATATGGCCCGGCCTGTGTCAGCTTTTTACGGCTGTCTCATTGAGTTGTCTGACACTCGGTGCTTACCGTGGCGGCGGGATTACCAGCAGGCGCTCCTGCCGCCATGGTGTATGCATTTCGCATAGCCTCTTTACCAGCACGGCCGCTGTTGTGGGCGGTCCATGTCTCAGGAATTGTGTATGGTCACAATTTTCTAGGTAGTGGACTAGTGTGGCGTTCGGCTCGCCGCAGTGCTTGCAGCACCTTTCATCGCGTTCGATTGTTAGGATAATCTGCCATGCACAGTGGAAACCTAGGCGCATTCTGTGAAGAATGACTTCGGTACCTCTGTTGCTTACTTCAGAGAGTGCCAGTGGTTTATAGTCTGTGGCGTCTTAGTACCAGCTGGCCGAGGGGAAGGTTCTCGTTTCCTCTCTGTGGAGCTGCCGTAGGAAGGTACGACCGACCAAGGCACACTTCTCCATAAGTAATTTTTGGCTCGGTTTTATCGTCATGGGATTTGGGGGCATACCCATGCCAGCGACGGCTAGTCTGTCAGCAAGCTCGTTCCCTCTGATGCCGATGTGGCTTGGGACCCATTCTAATTCCACTCCCTGGATTTTCAGTCTTGTGCCTCGAACTCTGTCTCAGAGCCATGGCTCTGGATTTGGCTGCAGAGATCTTTAGTCCTGTCCTACAACACTCCTCTGACACGAGGTCCAGACAACGCTGGGCTTTATTCTGGCTGTGTGGTCCAGTGGAGATGATAGCGAGATCGTCTGCATACGAGATGATCTGGCACCCCACTGGGAGGTTTATGTTGAGGATGCAGGACATTAAAGTGTTGAATAGGGCTGGACTGAGAAACCCACCCTGTGGCGTTCCATTTTCGAGCGGCATGTGCTGCGATAGGTGACCCTGGAATTTGACATCCAAAGGTTGTTTCACCTCAGTGAGGGGGGGGGGGGCGGCATTCGGAAACCCTTCCGAACGTCTAGACGGGAGCGGTCGCCTGTGTGAAGGGCAGGGCCACAAACCGACCGAGAAGCGGGGCGGCACGGGGAATGGTTACCCCGGCGGCCCCCGGCCGGCTGCGTGGCGCGAGCCCGCGACCTTTGCTGTGCGCGGGGTGTTACCCCCTGGATTCCACGGCTTAAATGGGCCAGGCACGATGTTTACTCGCTGGTCAGGTCCGGAGAGCTAAGCGGTGATTGGCGGCAATCGGCGGGGACCTAAGTCGCCAAACGGAATAGGTAAGGTCATACGGTGTGCCAAAGCTTGTCGCGAGTTGGTCACCACAGGGTACTACCGGGACGAAAATAATACGCAAATTGGGCATCCCAACCCGGATAAGAGTGCGTCTGAGCACGTGTAAGAACAACATTCGACTTAATACTAAATACATGTCCAGAACCCAGCTTGGGGTCGTTACTAAGGACCATATAATAATGATAAAATGAAGTTTGCGATTAAGATTATTAATGGAAGAAACGAAAATCAGTCAGCATCTTAATGATTGTCCTAATAGAGGAAAGGAGGAAAATCATTAGGATGACCAAGGCAATTTCACTGAGTTGATGAATTATGATAACAGAAATCACTATCAATATGAAATTGTAGTAGCTGATATAATAAAAATAATCTGTAACAGAGATAATTGAAATAAAAATAGATCCCATTTCACCTGCGTGAGATCGAAGTTAGGTTCATACCCAAGTGTTCTACACAAAATATCAGAAGCTAGTAATAAAATGCTTGAAAAATAAACGTTACCGAGAAATCAAATACACGAATCGCAAATAATTGAAATAAAGAAGTTACCACGATAAGTATGAACACAGTAATAAATACGGGGAAATAACTGTCGATAACGAAAAACGATGATCGTGAAAATTAACCCTGTCAAAGCTAAAGTAACATTATCACTCTATCGTAAATTGTTAATTCATATTATCAACATCAGTTATATGAAAAAAAAAAAAAAAATACTTGATTATGGCATTTCACACAGGTCAAAAGAGGGGGAGATGTCCTCACTTGACCTGATCTGAATTGACCTTGAGTACTTGATGTTAAATGGACCATAATTAAGATATACGAGTAAAACATTTGTACACATAAGACATTTACGTTTTTGTAATAAGAAAATACTAATAACGTCGATTTTATAAATATATATACAAGTGAAAGAAAGATCTCAAACGTTCGAAATGTAACACCAAGATAACGAATCGGATAATTGACCTGAGATTCACACGGACAAAAAGGTCAGGAAGGCAAGTCACGCGCGGTCAAATTCGGTCGTGAAAGGCAAGTGTGAAGTCAGAAGAGAATCACTTACAAAATATAATTTCTATTCACATAAAAATGAATTTTATACAAATATCACACAAGAATATTAGAACGTTAGTTGACCTTAACAGACATATTGAAAATAGGTAGAGGGGGAGGGGGAAATGAGGAAATCAAGTCAGTCAAAACACTTTATTCCATTAATTACAATGGTTCTTCTTTTTACATAGATTGTGGCATCGTACAGTGATACAGAATAAGTAGAAACAATAGCAAATACATTGGTGGGGGAGATATAAAATAAAATTAAATAGAATATGGTGGTCACATCATTAGAGATAGTTACATGGTTTGGTTTTGCTTGTAAATGCCTTATGTTATTGATAATTTAAGAGATACTCCTTTAATTTCTTTGTGAAAGTAATCATGTTGGAGACGGTTTCTAATGTTTTGCAGTAGGTTGTTCCAGATCTTGGGTCCTCTGATTTGCATTTGCCTTGACCCTGTTTCCGTATATGATCTTTTGACGTGCAGAGAGTTAATCTGCCTGGTTTGCAAGTCTGTTTTGTTTCCAATTGTTTGTAGAGGCATTAACCAATGAGGATTATCGCCTTTTATGAATTTGTGAATGAGGATACGTGTATCAAATGGACATTTTCGAGGAACTTTTAACCATTTTATTTTTTTTTAAGTGGGGGGTCATATGGTCATGTTTATTCATGTTGCCTATTGCCACTCTTGCGGCAAAGTTTTGTAGTTTTTGTGCTTTTTGTACTTGAGTTTTGTTGGTTGAGCCCCATATGTTGGAGCAGTAGTTTATAATGCTTTGTGCAAGTGTTTATACAACAATAATTCTCGTCTCAGTGGGGATTTTGTTTGTCATTTAAGTATATCAGTGTGCCCATCACTTTTTTGTGAATGTTTTCTATGTTTCGAAAGTCATGTATCTGTCTGTGTACTCATAGATTTTTCACGGAAATGCTTGGTGTATTATGATGTCCTTCAAATTCTCTGATTGTGTTATGGGGATTTTGGCTATGTTTTGCCGACTGCCTATAAAGATGAATTGAGTTTTATCGGGATTTAGTTTGAGGCCGTTGTTGTCAAAATACATGTTTGCTTCTGTAAGAGTCTGTTCCGTATTTCTTATCAATTCATATAAATTGCTTACAGGGGCAGCGTGAAGAAACTGAGTCTCATCAGCATATTGGACAAGGAGACAGTTATTTTGATAGATCGTTTATGAATATAGTGAACAGGATTGGGCCTAATATGGAGCCTTGTTGGACACCGAAAGCGACTTGTTTTTTTTTAGTTGACATATTGTTACGAATTTTGACTGACTGCGTTCTTGTAGATAAATAACTTCTGAACCAATAGTTGTCTATTCCATGATTTTTAATTTTGTTAAGCATGATTTTATGGCTGACACTGTCAAACGCTTTTGATAGATCACACAATATGAGTAAATTTGATTCTTGTCTATAGTAGCATAAATTTTGTTTGTGATTTTTAGTAAAGCTGTTTCAGTGGATAACTTACTTCTAAACCCATGTTGCGTTTCGGAAATAAGGTTATTGGATTCTAAGAATGTTGATAGTTGATTTGCAACAATTTTTATAGCACTTGGAGTAGAGTAATATGACGATAATTGTTCAGTTGTTCTGCATCTCTTGATTTGAAAATGGGTGTTATGATGCCATGTTTCCACAGTGATGGGTAGGTACCGGTGACTATGGATTTGTATAATGACAGATAGAAAGCTATTGCGGGTAAGCTTTCTTTGATGAATCGAAAAGCAATGTTATCCACACCTACAGCATTTGTTTCACGTAAGTGTTTTAGTGTTAAAACTGTTGTTTCCACTCCTATTGGCTGTGGTCTGAAGGCATTTGTTGAGAGCCTTGTCCTGGTTGTGTTTTGTGGGGCCAAGGAAGCAGCTGTCTGTTCATAGGTGAGTCTACCGATATTTGTGAAGTAGTCGTTTAGATGTTCTATACTATTTAACGAATCTAGGGACGTGTCTGTGTGGTGTTTTTTGTCTGGTTGGAATCTAGGGACGTGTCTGTGTGGTGTTTTTTGTCTGGTCCTAACGTTTTAACTATTTTCCATGTTTCTTTGGCGTCGTGTTTACAGTCATTGAACTTGTTTTGAAAATAAATTGTTTTTGCTGATTGGATTAATGTTTTTAGTACGTTTGAGAGAATGTCTACTTGTTTGTTAACGTCATCTGTTGTAAGAATCTCTAAGAGGGTCGACTGTCTGGCACTAATATTTTGACAAAGTGATTGGGGGTCGTAATTTGTCTGGTCAGGGGATGTTTTTATGACTGGTTGTCGTTTGTTAGTCTCTAAATCTACTGTCATAGTTAAAAGTTAGTGGTCTGTAATTTGGCAAGGGATAACGTCAGTATTCTTAATGAGGTCAGGTCTGTTTGATATAATGTCTAGCATGGACGAGGTGTGTTTTGTGATCCTGGTAGGTTTATTAATAAGCTGATTTAATTTATTTTTCTTAATAATCACGGCTAATTTTGCATTATATTTGTTTAGGTCATTGTTTAAATCACCCAAGATGAAAAAAGGTTTTCTTTTCATTGACATTTCTCTAAAAACATCTCCGAGGTAGTCAAATGATTCAGCTGTAGCATGCGGGTGTTTATAGATTGTACCAATAATGAAGGAGGGGTACATACTAATTTGTACCGTTATCCAAATGTCCTCTACAGCTGTATTAGTTACAACTATGGTGGAAATGACATTTGATTTAAAGGTTTCCCTTACGTATATGCATACTCCCCCACCTCGCCCTGCATCACATCTATAAACATTGAAATGTTGAATGTTAATGAAATTACTTGACATTTCTTCATGAAGCCATGTTTCACTAATGCAAAGGATGTCGCTATTTCTCTCCGTGATCATCATTTCAATTTCTTCAAAGTGACCGAGGAGGGATTGCGCATTGATATGTTCTATTTTGATTATATAGCATGATGTGATGTGATTGTGTGAGTGCGTCAAAAAAGCGTTCTTGTACTTGTTTTTGTTCAAAAATACTTTAACATTTTTAGAGAAAACATTTGAATCTGTGAAGAGTTCTGGGTGTATGTCTTTGCCTCTGATAGTTACTGTGAAACTACAGTAATATTGATGTGTCATGTTTGTTTTATATGCTTTTGCATTTGAAATATTTTCAAATTCTTTAATAAGGAAGTCTTCTATGCCTTCTTCCTCTGTGACAACTGGTAATGTTTAAGTACACTACCTGGGGACGTTCTACACCTTGTAGTGGATTGGATGTTTGGCGCTCCACGAAGGTGGGGGTGGGGTGCTTGCAGGGGTGGTGGGCACAGGCGTAGAGGTTGTATGGGGGGGGGGGGGGATGTTGTGAGTGTTCATGATTTTGCAGGATGGAGGTATAAAACGTTCTCACAGGGTGTAATGCACTAGTGGTGGACTTGTCCTCTCTTCTTGTATGGGACTTCTTGAAGTGAAATAGAGTTGAGTTAAAATTGTTGCAAGCACTTTTATTTGCACGGGAATATGGTAGGTGGTGTACAGAGGACGGGCGTGGCAGGTACGCTCATGGAGGAGGAGCGAGGCCTCTTGCCACGCCTGCGAGACGAAGCGGTCTTGGAGATAGCTTGATGTTGCCCGAGCCAATGCTGAAGGCAGTGACTTCAGCTCTGATTTTTTGAGGGTTCACAAAATATTCACTAAACATAAGAATATGGCAACATTGTTCTTTCGTGGGAAATGTCAATACAGACTGTTTTATAGCAGTGTAAGGGTCCTGTGGTCACAGGTCTGGTCGGTGACACTGGATATGTCAATACAATTAAATCGTGAACATTGGATAACTACAATATCGTCAATAATAATGATTACAAACATAGTGATTGAGAATAAGGATTTTTTTACAAACATTTTGAGTATAATCAAGATATAAGTTCACTTGTAGTTATAAAGTATTCGACGGTAAGGGTCGGAATCGCTTGCTCTAGAGGCACTTCACTATTATCGTTACTTTCTGGGCGCAGGTCAAACTTGGCACAGACGAGTAGGGTCCTGAGTACCGTGGGAAGTCGAGGGAAAGGCCATTAAATCGTCGGTAAGGGTCGGAATCGCTCGCTCTGGGCACGTCGGTGTCGTTTTGTTCTGGACGCTGGTCAATGTTGGTACAGGCGATAACCAGCAGAGTCCTGGGCACCGGGGGGAGTCGAGGGTATGAAGAGGGGGAAGGTCATTAAACAGGGGGAGGGGATGCGAAAGGGAAGGGTTGGTAGGAGGACTCGTCGTGGGCAAAGGATATCACTGAACGTAAAAACACTAAAAGAACACATGAACGTAAAAAGCTAAAATAACACATGAACGTTAGGACAGAGACCTTACGCGTTACTGAGGCACCGGTCTATAAATCTTTACTTAACTAGAAATGCACAAGTTTCTTCGGCGACCTAATTTCAATAATTCCCACGACCACTTAGCTTTTGGGAAATGCCCATTCCGGGGTTCCACAGCGATTGCTCGCAACCAATGACCAATCTGTCGCCATGCCCCTCTGGTCTCCCCTCTATGCCTCGTGGCGCGCAAAGTATATAATTAAGGAGGGGAATCTTTCCTTTAATTGAATTTCAAAAATTACCTTAGAAAAATTAAAAGTTACGAAATAAACATTTAAAAGTAATAAAAGAACTAAAATGATAAATACTGAAGTAAAAGAGAGATAAAATAATAGATTCCCTCCTACTCATTAATTTTCTTATTCGTAATGCGTTTCCTTCGTTCTTGTGTTCATGTGTCCGGGTATAAATAACAATATAAAATAAAACTTGATAGTTATAAAAACAACAAATACAATTAAACAATAAAAGGATGGAGGTAGCCGCGTTTTCTTTCCGGGGGAACGTTTTCTATGCGGGTGTGGAGCCGGAGGGCGAATGTAGAGCATCCTCACCCTCGGGAGATAAATAGTTTCCTAGAGCGGTCTGGAGATACCCTTTTTCCCTCTTTTTGAAAGCCTGCGGGATAGTTTAAGTGAGAGGGAGTATGAGAACACTTCACCGTCGTGGTCACGGTGAAAACCGTGATTCACGACACAGGGGAGGGGAGGGAGGACGGGGTTTGGAAGGAAGGGGATGAATCTGCAGTATCTGCTGTGAGTGATGCTTCCTCTCCTCATTCCTGCTTCTGATTGGGCATCACGTCTTGGCCAAGCAATTTGTTGATGGTGGACTGCTGGTCACAGGACATTCCAATCAGCAAGTCTATCTTGTTTTCGATGATATCTTGGTTGATCATAGCTGGCTCGTTGTGTGTCTGGGTGCCTTGGTGACTGACGGTTTATGGAAAAAATTTCTCAAAGGGTGTGGATTTTTTTGGTGGTGACCAGTCTTTAGTTGGAATGTTTGTTATTGTCGTTGCGAACACTAATTTGTTATTGTTCAAACACTAATCAATCATTGTATGCACGATGACCATTGTCATCCTTTTAATGTCACGTGTCGTGTTCCTTGGTTTTCTAGATTCCGATATGTCTAAAATGATGATGTGAGGCTGATTAATTTCTTCAGGGCTGTACAATTTCTTTGTGGTCGCACAAGACCATCCTTGCCCATGCTCTCTTTGTTGCAATAAAGCAAAGGATTGTGTTCAGCACTATTGTTATATTGCCTATTTCATACACTGCTTTTTTGTTGTAATCACTGTTGTCAATGTCGTCACTGTTGTCACTAGATGCACTGTTTTCATTGCTGTGTTTGGAAGGGATGTCAGGGTTGTCAAATAGCCCTGTACCCCGAGCGGAGGGGCAGCCTTGACCCCGGTTGTCGAGGGGGTGCCCATTATCATGGGCGGGGGGGCAGCTTTCACCCGCGCTGCCGTGGGGCCCGTTGCCTTGGGCGGAGGGCCCGTTGCCTTGGGCGGAGGCCCCGTTACCCTGGGGAGGGGGCACGATACCCTTGGCCAAGGGTCCCCGTTCACTCTGCGGAAAAGAGCTCGAGCTAGCTGCCCGAGGAGGCACCGGGGAAGCCCCCTTCGACCCGGGGAGGGTAGTCAGGTTGCCTTCTGACTTTGCGGGACCATGAGACGGCATGGTTTGCTGAGCTGTTTGGCTGCGGCGGAGAGGAGGCAAAAACACGTCCGAGCGCTACGGCGGCTAGACTCAAAGGGTTTATGGAGAGGAAAAGTTGAACTAGGGTAGGTGGGGAGGTCTGAAGAAATTAAAAAAAAAAAAAAAAAAATGCGGATAATTCCAACCAAATCCTAAGTATTTCGATAAATGATCCCACTAATGCATAGTAGCCGAGCCGAAATATATGCACGAAACAACTATAAATAACGAAAACTACGTCAATAAGGCATCAGTTAATGCAGTAGGGACAAATGATGATAAAATATGCCTAGAATATGGCAGTACTCTTGTGTATACCCATGCGAGCATAGAGCATTCGAGAGAGAGAAAATAATAATTTAATGAAAAAAAAAAAACGCATGAATATACCTACATAGTGCTTTAGTATACCATGACCGAGTTAGATTTAAAAAAAAAAAAAAAAAAAAAAAAATACATGCCTAAGAAAATTACTCTCGCAAGTGAAGTAAAGATAATTTACCATGGCGAGGAAATTCGAAGAAACATGGTAGATAAAAGGGGAAAATGCACTAGCAAAGGGGCGAGTTTCGGACGCATAGTCACTTGTGAGTATCTTCCGAAATACGAGGTCAGCGACACCTATTGACTTTGCACATGCAATCTTGTGTTGGCATGAGTCTGATCCCTAGATTTTGAGATACTCCTTCACCTTCTGGAATGCGATCTTGTTTCTATTCAAGAAATATTCTGAATATTCAGGCTGACTTCTGGTCTGAAAAAATTGAAATGGTAATCTCTTGTCTGTGCCATACAGGAGAAAGTGTGGTGTCCCCCCGAGGGATGAATTAAATGTGCTATTGATAGCGGATTGAATGGTTAGAAGGGGGGAGTCCCAGTTATCGTATGTTGTCTACCAGTGATTGCATGAAGGATAGGATGGATCCGTTAAGGTGCTCGGTTATTCCATTGCTCTGAGGTCTCCAGTTTGAGAACCTGTGCACACTGAATCAGGCACTCCATCTCTCTAGACTTCATACCTTTCTATCTTTCCTATGCTGCTATTCCACCAACTTTTCCTCATGATCCCTTCTTCCTTTCTTTTGTTTCTTCTCCATGTTTACCGCCTACTTTCTCCTTTCTCATGGATATCCTCCTCCTCCCATTCCCCCTTTCCCCATCTCCGACCTCTTCTGTTTTCTGTCTATTCCGTTCCTCAATGGCTCATACCCTACCCCCGTATTTGCTCCTCTACTTTCTCCTGACCCACCAAAATTAGAAGTCCCCCCCCCCCCCCCCTCCTTCTGTCCTCACCCATTTCTCTGACCATGTCCCCATTCATTTCTCCAGTATTCATGTTTACACTGATGGCTCCAAATCCACCTCCAGTGCTGGTTTTGCAATAACCTTCCCAACTCACTTTTAAATACCAACTCCCTCCTGAATCCATTGTCCTTACTACAGAACTGTGCACTCCTTTTTGCCTTCCTCTTTTACTCTTTTTACTGACTTGTAAATCATTAACTCTGTCTATGCACTCCCCTTGTCTGTAAGATCCAGAACTGTCCACACGCCATAAGTCTCTCAGATTTTGCTGGGTGCCCAGCCATGTTGGAATCCCCGACAATGAACAGGCAGATACTCTAGCACGCTACACTATGTCCATATTACGCCAATCCTGTTTCTCGTGTATTCCAGCCACGGATTATTACCCCCAATTTGTCCTTCCTGTATACTTGATGGCAATCTTTCTGATAAAGTCTCTGCACTGATATATTACATAGTGTAAAACTATCAATATCCTCCTGGTCAGCTCCAGTTCATTGGAACAGACATTGAGAGATGGCTCTCGCCTGCTTAAGTATTGGCCACACACACGTCTAACACTATCTGATGTCACGTTCCGATCCGCCCCATCTTTGCTACACCGACCTTCCAACCTATCAGACATCCTTACCGAATCTTTTTGACAACCTGTTCTTCCTCACTCATACATATCCTTCACTTGATCTAATCACCTTACCTAACCCTACCCTAACCCAAACACTCAACTCCTTTACCCATCTTTAACCTTTTCAATATTAATCTATATAACTACCTCCTATATTAATATCTCTAACTACTAACTCAACTGCCCTTCACTACCCTTAACTGTACCTTCTATAGTTCTACATGACCTAAGATGTCTGGCACATTTATTTTGCTTTTAACCATTAACCATCACAACGCAATGTTCTTTAAACTAAGGCTTGCTTTCGAGGACTCCACTCGTCCCTTAAACTATCCACATGCATCGAAGTTGGTTAGCTAGCACATTAAAGGTTTAGTGAGGGCAATAATGAGCAAGAGTGATGGGAGAATGGGTGTGGGCCGAAGAAAGGAGGAGGGTCAGATCAGACGAGTCAGAGATGGAGTTAATAGGGAGAGAGTTAACAGAGGAAGGGTGGGCGATGTCATGTCATGTTCGTTTCGTTATGTCCCATCAACAAAGCTAGTGGGTCGTGCACTTTATCCTTTAAAACTTTACAGGTTCTAGTCGTAGAAAACATGTAAGGTATTAATACTCGATTAGCCAGGTTAGTTATGGCACATGGGTAGTGAGTGAGTGACTACCACTGAGTTTATGAATTATCATTATGCACTCTACATATTTCACTGGATTCGTGGAACATGATTGGGTGCTACCTCGGTCCATTCGTTTTTTTTTTGTTTTTTTTTGGTCAGTCTCCATCAATATACTCTCATTAAGCAAGAGTATGATGTAACACGACATTCAGGCCTTTCCTTCGGTCAGGTTAGATATAGCTTTTATGAGTATGCTTTTGTGCTGAAACAGGAAGCGCGAGATTCACTCACACTGGGCCATCCAGGGACCCCTACATGGAAATCTTGTTGTCTACGGATATGACTATTATCTTGAATAAATGTCCCGTTCCTCTCCCTCTCTTCCTACTCGAGTGAAAAATAATCCATCTACAGTGCTTGAACGTATTCTCGTACCTGAAATATACAAATTAATGACTGACTGTCACCTGCCCCAAACAAACCTTTTCCCATGACGGGATGATCACGTCACTCGCCCCTCAGCCAAATTTCTTCATGGCGGGATAGTAACGTCACCCGGATCCAAGGCTTAACAGTAACAACAAGGAGTTTACGCAGATGATTGTCTGAAATGGAGAATTCATTGTATAGTCCCCGGCATGCGCCCCCATGGCAACGATAAATAGAAATATTTTTTCAGGAATGGTTGAACCCTATGCCATGTAAATAGTCTGACTCGCCATGACTGTAGACCGTCTTATAATTCTAGTTGAGAGTACTGTTGTATAGATCTACAAAGAGCCTATTTCGCTGATTATATGTGCATTAGCATGGTAAGATGCTGAAAAGTGTATTTTCACCACTAATTACCCGAAAATAGTAAGGTTACTTTCTAACATGCAACCCCCATATCTATCATGGTAAATGAAGTATGCGTTCATCTATTTACGTCTTCTTTATATTGTAAAAACCCACAGTGCAAAACTAGATTAATTGTAAGTGAGACTACAATTTAGAAATCCACCTGGATTCTATCCTCAGGTCTGAAGAGGAAAAGGAGATAAGAGGCAATGCGTAACACGGGGCAGGTGAGGACAGACGAATGGAAGCGAAGGGAGGTCTGATCAGGACGGAGGATCGGGCGTACTATGCGCAGGGTTGCCTACATAGGGGAGAAGGCGGAGGATGTGGGAAGCGAGGAGACAATCGCCAGGAGGAAAGCCGCTGTTCAGGTTGAAATTAGGCAGCAACTTTATTAAGGAGGATCCCACGAGTTTGCAGGCATGGACATCAGCGAAAGGAAAGACAATTCGCACTGCTGACCAGTCAATCTGATGGCCTGTGGCCTGTTGATAGCAAAAGAGGGCGTCGTTGTTGTCCCTTGGATACAGTGTACTTGTATTGAGACAGGCGCTTAGTGAGACTGGCGCCAGTCTCGCCAAAGTATTGCTTATCACAGGAGGTACAAGTAACAGGATAGGTGCCCACCTTCGAGGAAGAGGGAGGACTGATGTGGACTAGGTTGCGACGGAGTGTTCACCTGGTGAAAGATCAGCCTGCAGTTGAGTGTGTGAAGAGGGCGGTGGAGAGAGTAAATCTCCTCAGTGTAGGGCAGGTGAGGAGTCTCTTTAGGAGAGGAGTCGTGGCAGAAGGTACGCCGTGCCCTGGATAACGCGACGTCGAGAACATGAGGGTAGCCTAGTTTGGAGAACGAACGACGCTGGAAGTCGATCTCTCCATCCAGATACTGGATGGAGAGGATGGCATGAGAAGTGTGTGTATATACCACTATGCATAGGCTTCCTGTATATGGAGAAGTGGTGGTCAGCAGAGCAATGAACTAGGGTTTCCAAGAAGGGGAGCTTGTCAACCTCCCATTCCACCTTGAAACGGATGGAAGGAGAGGGGGGAGTTCAGCTGAGTCAGGAAGTCCGAGAACAGGGCAGGGTCATGAGGCCAGAGAGCATACTTCAATCAAACCGACGGACAGAGGGAGGTGGAAGGGAGAGGCTCAGACTGGAAGAATTCCATAAATAGGTCAGATTCAAATTCAAATTCAAAACTCTTTATTCGATTAATTACAATGGGTATTACAGTTATAAATGTTTACATTATGTAATAGGATGTTATATACATAGATATACAATGTTTAACTAGATCATCATCATTTTGGGGCTAACGCCGGCAGGGGCGCATAGCCGCATCCACCTTTTGTTTCCACCTGCGAGGGTCCCTCGTGGCGAGCCGCCAGGCAGGGGCCCGACCCGGCCCATCTCTAGTTCCTCACGACAGGTTTGATCGATCTGCCCAAGCCACGACCTTCTCGGTCGTCCCACAGGCCTCCTCCACCCAGGGTTGTCTCGGACAGAGGCAACCTGATGGGCAGGATCATCCTGTGGGAGTCGAGCCAAGTGGCCATATAGCCTGAGTTGGCGATCACGGATTGTGCAAGTAACAGGTCCTGTACCAGGTCTCACGGTGCAGCCGTTGGTTGGACACATGGTCCCGCCAACTGTACCCCATGATCCGGCGCAAGGATCTGTTACAAAAGGCATCAAGACGAGATTACAGAGCACAAGATAGTGTCCAAGTACCATAATAAAACTGGCAGTACCAGGGCCTTGAAAACACGTAACTTGGTCCTTCTGCATAGGTACCGGTGTAGTGATTGACTTTAATATTACTCTAATTACTCTTGCTAATTAGGTCATTAGCGCTGCCACCACCTGGTTAGTACGTCCAGGAACAATTATTGTACCGAAAGGGGAAGACGTGTAGAAGGGTGTAAAAAAAGATAAACAGGAAAGCATGTATGTAAGAAAAGGAAAAATTACCTTAATCAACAAGAGTGTATGGTAAGCGTGTTTAACTCCAAGGGGAGTGCGTGTCAGCCTTAAGGGCTGATAGGAGGTTGTCAATTACTTGTCACAGGTAGTCTCTTAAAAAAAGGTAAAGTAATAAGGAGGAATTTCACTCACGAATTAAAATACATTTATTCAGACCAAAATAAAACATTCCTGTAGTATCAACTTGACAATAAAAACCCACAGGTAAAATGCCAAAAACACAACTTTAAAACAGACAAAAAACTAAGAACGTTAGCCTTTAAATAAACGACAATGAACAAAGTAAAAGATGCACTCTGCTTCAATTATAAATCAGGAAAACCTTAAAAATCCCACCTTACTGCCGTGTTAATCCGGGTCCTTGCGACCGCAGGGGAAACCAAAAATCACACCCAGAGCTTCCGCCGGGTGTACATCGGCCGCTCTTAGAACCTACACCCCCTGCGTACCCTGTTCAATTCCCGAGCTATATATAGCCGACCCCCAGCAAGGATCGAATGAATGGGCTAGTAAGTAGCTCGGGAACGAACTAGCAAAGTTTTCCCCCCCCTAGATGGCGTGGCAGGTTCCGCCGATAAGGTGGCGGCTCATTAAAGGGATCATTAAAGGGTTGTAACCCAAGCTACGGGCTTGGGTTACAACCCTTACTCCCTATTAAAAGTTTCTTTTAAAAACCCTAAAAGCTTTAATAAAAAAAAAGAAAGGGAGGCAAACTCTTACCAGCTTGTTTAAAAAGAGTGCATAGTACAAAAAACAAAGAAGATGGCTTTGGTTCTGTTAAAAACAAAGATAAAACAAAGAATAAAGTAAAAATAATATAAACAATAAAAATACTTAAAATACATCTAATCTACATAGGCGGCATCATCCTCCACGTGCGTGCGCGGTCTTTCGGTCTCTAGATTCAGGGGAGACTAGTATTATCCGCGCTCCGGCGCGGCTGGCTTGGTATGGGTCACTACACTGGCATCTCCAAATACTCTTGTCGAGAGATTTCATGACCCCTGCCAGGCCAATCCGTCTACTGACTTCCGGGTCTGACAGCCCAGAGACGTGAAATGCACTACCGAGGTATATAAAGCTCTTTGTGACTTCGATGTTTTCACCGCAAGCGCGTATCGACTGGACAGGGTCTTCCAGCAGGCCCCCAAAATCCTGGATCTTGGTCTTGGTCCAGGAGACCTCTAGCCCCAGGGGCTTCGCTTCATTGCTAAATGCATCAAGAGCCGTCACTAGGGTTTCTTGAGATTCAGAGAGCACGGCAACATCATCAGCAAAGTCAAGGTCTGTAACCTTAATATTGCCCAGAGTTGCTCCACAGTGACTTTGGACAGTAGCTCTACCCAGTATCCAATCCATGCAAGTGTTGAAAAGTGTTGGTGCAAGAACACAGCCTTGCCTCACGCCTGAACTAACAGGGAAGAAGCTCGACAGGCCCCCACCACTCTTTACAGCACTCTCAGGTCCTGTAAACAGGTTTACTATTAATCCAAGCATCCTTGTTAGAATTCCTCTTAGCCTCAGGATCACCCAGAGAGATTCGCGATGCACTGTGTCAAACGCCTTCTTGAGGTCGATGTAGGCTGCGAGCAGCCCATGTCCGAACTCACGACGGCGCTCCATAATGATTCGAAGCGCCAGGATGCGGTCTATTGTGGACCTACCAGGAGTGAATCCAGATTCCTCCGGCCTTTGGTGCCTCAACAGGTGGTCCCTGATACGTCTCAGTAAGATGTGCGCGAGTACCTTGCCTGGTACACTGAGTAGTGTAATGCCTCGGTGATTGCTGCAGTCCCACCGATCCCCTTTCCCCTTCCAGAGAGGGATGACCACACCCCTCAGCAGGTCAGGGGGAAAGGTACCAGTCTGCCAAATGACAGGCAGGACTGCATGGAAGCCCCTTGCCATAGGTTCTCCACCAGCCTTTAACAATTCAGCTGGGATGCCACAAACACCTGCTGCTTTACCATTCTTCAGCTTGGAGATCGCCCCCCTGATTTCGGTCAGGGAGGGTGGATCCCCGCTGATGGGTGGGTCTGGCAGAGGAATCTCAACATTACCAGCATCCATGTTAACTGTTGGTGGATCAACCTTATACAACTGCTCAAAATACTCAGCCCAACGCACACGCACCCCATCAGGATCTGAGATTATCTGGCCACTTGCTGAGCGGACTGCAGTCGTCTGTGAGGATGGCTTGGAGTTCAGCTTTCTCAGAGCTTGATAGGCAGGACGAAGGTCATTTACTAGGAAATGGCTTTCGACCTCCTCTGCAAGACTACTGATAAACTGTTCCTTATCCCTTCTCAACAGTGACCTAGTCCTGCGCACCAGAGAACGGTGCAAGTTGCGATCCCCTGACAGTCTAGCCCCACGACAAGCATCTGTGGCTTCCAGTGTCTCCTGCGAGATGGAATTCTGTCTTTTTCTTGGGCATTCACCAATGGATTCCTGAGCTGCATCAATCTGTCCAAATGAAACACCCTAGGGTGTTCATTTGGGCGACGGGGGGTTCTAAAGTGGACCCGGAGAGTAGCCACAACTAATCTATGATCAGTTCCACAGAACTCAGCGCTTCAATGCACCCTGCAGTTCTGGGAGATCCTCCACCGAATGCTAACGAGGATGTGGTCGATCTCCTTGGCCACTCTACCCGTACCGCTGTACCAAGTCCAACGATGCGGGTCAGAACGCTGAAAACAGGAGCCAGAAATCCTCAATTTCTGGGACCTAGCAAAATCACGGAAAAGGAGGCTATTCTCACTGCCAGCATCAACTCCTGAGTCATGAGGACCGACAGACATCTTAGCCAGCTCGATCACAGCCGGATACCACATTGAAGTCGCCCAGAACATTACGAATATCTCGCCGAGGACATCTGTCTGCCACAGATGCAAATTTGGCGTAAAACATCTCTTTCACCTCAAGTTTACATACATCCGTAGGAGCGTATACAGCAACAAGAGACATGAAGCCAAATGAAACCTTCAGTCTCAATACCATGATAGGCTCATCGACTGGAGTGACCTCAACTACCGAGGGTTGAAGTCTGCTGGATATGGCTATGGCTACTCCCTGGAGATGGTGGCCATCGCTGCGGCCCGACCAGTAGTAGGTGTAGCCACCCACACTAATCGTGCCGCTGCCACGGTCTTCTCACCTCCGAGAGAGCAGCCACCTCAACTCTCAGCTGCTTCAATTCCCTCGATAGTAGTGGTAACCGATCGTCCTGTCGCAGGGAACAGACGTTCCAAGCCCCCACCCTGACAGTCCGCCTGAGGTCTAACCTCGGGTAGTCACTCCGGGTGGGCGCCACCTCTGCCACCCCGACCGACGCCGCCCCATATAGAGGAGGTTGGCTGGCTGCAGGCCCCCTAATCCGCCTGCAGGGCTCCCTGGTGATTTCCCCCACAAGCATCACGCCAGGTTGGCGGCCGCTGGGATCCAGCTGGGATGGGGGGTAACCCACCCTCCCCACCCGAGTCCCAGCGGTCGCCGACCAAGAGGGACCCACAGCCCGCTGTACTTGCTGGGTGGGAGGGACTTTAGCCCTCCCCCCAGCACCAACAACAAAATGGTTTGTTGCCAGTGGTTATCTCGGGGGGGCCGACTGGCAAGGCCTGCCTCCCCACAGCCACCCATTAACCCCAGGGGCCGCGGGGGCAGGAGTTAGTACGAAGCCAGGGCGTATCCACACGCCGGTGGGCCATAGCTCCGTACCTTTAGGGCCTCCTGCTGCTCCAAGAGCCTCCACAGTTCAGCCTAGGACCGCAAGGTACCTAGTTTCCATGGGTGGCACTGCAGAAGTCTTGATGATGGAGAGGCTATTAGCTGGCAGGGGAGTCTTATGCATAGCTGCTCCCTTTTTCGCACCAGGCTAGCCAGCGGTGGCAGCTGAAAGCGGGAAGGCATGCAAGCACTTGACGCTAACTAGGCTACCACACCATCGCTTCACATCACCCCGAGCATGAAGCTCAGAGAACTGAAATTTCGCACTTGGCTTGATGTTCAAACGCCTGATGTCATTGGTATTTCAGTAGATGTTCTTTCACTGATTTTAAATGTTTTTTGGTTGGAGATATTTTTAAAATTCTGGTAGATGGTTCCAGATCACTAGTCCTCGGATTTGCATATTTCTTGCCCCGGTTTCTGTATTCGATCTTTTGATATATAAGGGATAATTTTGCCTTGTAAGGACACCTGTTATATTACTTGTTATTTGTATAGGTAATAGCCAATTTGGGTAATTTCCTTATATTATTTTTTGGATCAGACTATACGTGTCATATTTGTAGTTCTGTTGTACTTTTAGCCATTTTAGTTTGTTTATATGTGGTGTGATGTAGTCATATTGTGGTTTAAGGTAAACACACGGTAGTCAAATTACTCTTTATTACAGCGGGTGTGTTGTGGTCAGAGTCCAGCCGATGAGTGTGTTACTGCTTGATTCCGCGGCTTAAATGGGCTTGGCACGATGTTTACTCACTGGTCAGGTCCGGAGAGCTAAGCGGTGATTGGCGGTAATCGGCGGTAATCGGCGGGGACCTAAGTCGCCAAACGCAATGGTCTGGTCCTACGGTGTGCCGAAGCTTGTCGCGAGTTGGTCACCACAATATTTATTTATATTTCCCAGTGCTATTCTTGCCGCGAAGTTCTGTAGTTTGTGTCCTTTGTATTTGTTTTGTTTGTGGAGCCCCAGATGTTTAGACAGTAATTAAGGATACTAAGTGCTAGTGTTTGTATAAAGGCAGTTCTTGTTTCTGTGGTTATTTTATATCAGTGTGCCCATTACTTTTCTGTAGATGTGATCAATGTGTGTCTCGAATGTCATGTATATATCTACGTGTACCCCTAGTTTTTTTACTGTTGTGTTGGGCTTGATGTAGCAACCTTGGAAATCTATAACTGTATCTGTGGGTATCTTTGCTATGTTCTGACGGCTGCCTATGAAAATACATTGTTTTTTGTGCGTGTGTGTGTGGATTTAGTATCAGGCCATTCATATCGAAGTATTTTTTTTTTTTTTTTTTTTTTTTTTTTTTGCTTCTGTTAGGGTCTGTTTGGTCTTTTCTATCCATTCATTTCGATTAAAGGATGAAAGGAAAACAGCCACAGTAAGAAAGTGAAATTGAATTGTAACGTTTCGAACTCTTCACGAGTTCCTCTTCAGACGAATGATAAACCAAAATGGATACAAGGAGAGAATTTTGACAAGAATATATAGTGGTTGAGAGACCGAACGAACAAGTGCTAAATCAGATCTCGGAAGGAGGTTAAGGTCGAAGAGTCTAGGGAAGGCTTTGCCAACCAACGAGGAGGTAAGGTCATCCAAGCCCCATTGACCAGCACTCATGTTAAAGTTAGGCATTTTTCTAATTAATAGATTCTGGCATTTTCCTTTCGTACGAATTAGCTGACTTATGAATTTAGTGTTTTTTACAGTTAAGCTGGTGACCTTCATCACGCAAATGAACGAAACACGCATTTGAATCTCTGGTATATCTAACGTCACGTTTATGTTCACTTATTCTTTTCTCAAAAGCTCTACCGGTCTCACCTATGTAAAACTTAGGGCAGATATTACAGGGTATAGTATAAATACCGGGAGAGTAGCTAGCTAGTCGCATTATGTTTAACCAAACTATTACGCAACGTGTTCGGGTACGTAAAAACAATGTCAATTCCAACGCCTTTAAACATGTCGTTTCTCATCGAGGGACGGGTTATACGGAATAATTAAGAGATTATTGTCACTATCCTGTTGAGTATTACGGGAATGAGTGTAAAACTTCCATCTCGCAGATGAATGAGCCTGCTTTAAGAAAAATCGAGGATATCCTAATTTAGAAAACGTTTCAAATATGACGTCAATTTCTCGATCGATTAATTCATTATCACAAATCCTGTATGCCCTTAGAAACATGGGCGAGACTACTGACTTCTTAACATACAACGGGTGATTCGAGAAAAAATGAAGGTAATTAGCGATGTGTGTAGGTTTACGGTAAACCGAAAATTTAAGCAAGCCATTTACATTGAATAAAAGGATGTCGAGAAAAGGTAATTTACCTGAATATTCCCATTCTACTTGAAAATTAATAGTACGTGTGAGGTTGTTGAGTTTACCGAAAAAATCATCAAAGTCTGAACAGTTTACTTGCCACAGAGGAAAAATATCAACATAACGAAACCAAATCGTGTCGGGAGGGAGAATAGACGGAAGGAGTTCAGATTCAAACATCTCCATGTATAAATTCGCAAGGACCGGACTTAAGCTCCTTCCTATCGCGATACCATTGATTTGTTTATAAAATCCGCCGTCAAAAATATACATTATTCGTGACACACAAACGGATGAGCTCGATAAAGCAATTGACCGGAATAGGGATCTTCTCATGAGATGAATAAAGTTTCTTTCAAGGAAATCCAGCACATCGGCAAGGGGGACATTAGTGAACAAGGAATCTACATCAAAACTCACTAATTTCTTACCGTGCGTCGGCAAGTTTCTAACCTTATCCATGAAATCCATTGAATGTTTGATATGACTATCAGAAAATGATCCCATAAAAGGAGATAAAACGCTCGCTAGCCAAGAGTCTAAAGGACGGGTAACGGAGTTGCAAGACGAAATTATAGGCCTTAGAGGGACACCCTATTTGTGAGTTTTAGGAAGGCCATAAAAATACGGAATAGAGGGATTAACCGTTCTAAAGCGATCGAAAAATTTGGGGTCGGGACATTTAGCAGCAATACGCCTGAGGTTTTTACGAAAAGATTCCGTGACTGATGGATAAGGGTTAGAGCGCAGTTTTTGATACGTTGAGTTGTCGTTCAGGAGGGAATGAGCTTTGCTTATATAAACTGATTTATTAAGGATAACTACGTTATTACCTTTGTCGGCTTTGTCTAAAAATAACGTCGGGGTAAGCCTTTGAAATCGTCAAATAAATCAAGAATCGGATTTAACATAACACCTTTAAGGTAGCTAAGATCTTTCAACGAGGATTTGTTATGCTTCGCAATGAAACTATCAAGACCTTTAATATAATCTAAACAATGATTAGCGCCGGGTTTGGTAGCAAACGATAAACCAAAGCCTAAAAGTTCGGTTTCATAACGTGACAGGGAATAAGACGATAGTTTTACGACCGAGTCAGTAAGCGAAAATTTACACCACGCGCTACGTGAACAAAGATTATTAAGTTTATTGTGGAGGGATCTTTTATGACGTTCGCTTTCAAAGGAAGATCTACGCGCTGCAATGGCTAAAAGGTCGTCGATAAACTGAGCAGGGATGACTTCTCTAAGCAATCTAAGACACTTACGAACTTGAAGAAACGCATCATCGACATTTAATTTAGCGCAACGGATACTATCGCATAAACGGTGACGTTCACAATCAGAAAAAGGAATGTCTAATCTAGAACTAAAAAAATACTGGCCAAAAGAAGGGGGACTTACCTGCTCGTGTAAGCAGTCTTGTAGAAGCTTGACCTGGTTCCTCCTCCTCCTGGAGGAAATCAGAGCTTGCTTGTACTGTCTAAAAGGACGTGCAACCGCCGGGCACGTGGCTTTCATATAATTGGCACAAACACAGTAACGTGTACACAAAGAAGAAAGGAAAACTGTTTTCCTTTCATCTTTGTATACACGATACTGTGTTTGTGTTTGTGTCATTTAGATTGTCTACAGAGGCTGCATGAAGAAATTGAGTCGTCGGCGTACTGAACAAGAAGTCTTTTTTGCAATTGATGACAAATCCTTTATGAATATAGTAAATAAAATTGGGCCAAGGATGGAACCTTGTGGAACACCGAACAGGTAACTTTTGAACCAAAAATTATCAATTTCGTGATTTGTTAGTTTGTTTACAAGTAATTCATGGCTGACACTGTCAAAGGTCTTCGATAAATCACATAGTGAGCAAATTGATCTGGTTATTGTATATATTATTATAAATTTCATTTGTGACTTTTAGTAATGCCGTTTCGGTTGATAATTTATTCCTAAAACCGTGTTGCGTGTTAGTTATAAGGTTATCCGCTTCTAAAAATGTTAATTAGTTTGCAACTATTTTCTCGAACTTTAGATATTACTGGTAGTATAGTGATGTGTCGATAATTATTGATTTCGTTATGATGCCATGTTTCCAAAGTGACGGATAAACACAGGTGACTATATATGTATTAATAATTACTGTCAGATAGTATGCAATTGCTGGTAAACTATCGTTTATGAAACGATGTGCAATTCCATCTGTTCCCACGGAATTTGTCTTTTTTTTAGTGTTTTATTATTAGGATAATTGTTTTTACTCTTGGTTGCGGTCTGAAGAAGTTTGTTGTAGTGTTCGTTTCGTTTGTTATGTGGGGGCGGTTGTCTGCTCAAAAGTGCGTCTACCTACTTCTGCAAAGAAGTTATTAAAGCATTTTATATTATTTATGGAATTTTGGGAAGTGTCGGTTTTGTTTCTTCTTAGGCACTCATGTATTTACTAGTTTCCATGTTTCGGCAGAATCGCTTCTGCATTCATTGAACTTATTTTTAAAATAATTAGTTTTCGCGCAGCGGAGGAGTGTTTTCACATTTTTCCTCTTTTGTTTGTATTCAGCCTGTTTATCTTGAGAGCTTTGTGAGTATTATTTCTATCATTTATGGCCCTCTTGATCGTGGGCAGGGGTTGGGAGATCAGATATTGCGTGATGGGATGGGGTCGAGGATGTTGTGACGAAAACTTCCTTTCCGCATTCCTGCGGCTGAGAAGGCATCGCACCTTGGCGAATTAGACTGTTGCTTGCAGATTGTTGTCCGGAGAACATTCCGATCAGCAAATCAATTTTATTTCCAATAAGATCTTGATTGACATAGGAGGGTTCGTGCTGCGTTTGTCTATTTTAGTGTTTTGATTTTTGAAAGATTTTAACAAATGGTGTAGAGATACCTGTTTTCTTTGGTGGTGGAGACCAGCCAGTGGCGGGGAGTGTCTGTTGTTGTTGTTGTAGCAAACACTATATAGTTTTTTTTTAAGCACTGATCGATCATGGTATGCACTATGGAGTTTGTCATCCTTTTAATGTCTTTAGTTATGTCTTGTCCTTCTTGAGTCTGATATATTCAGAATGATATTGTAGGCATTTTCGATCTCATCCGGGCTGTACAGATTCCGGATTTGATCACACATCCGAGCCCATGCTTTTTTTGTTGCAATAAAGCATAGGATCGTGTTTAGCACTATAGTTATGCTGCCTACCTGATAGACGGCTTTTCTCTCTGCACTGTATTCACTGTTTCCATTTATCTGGTTTCAAAGTCAAAACATTTTATTCCATTAAATTACAATAATTATTCTTTGCATAAATATATA
The DNA here is from genome assembly GCF_019202785.1 of Penaeus chinensis. Classification (NCBI taxonomy): domain Eukaryota; kingdom Metazoa; phylum Arthropoda; class Malacostraca; order Decapoda; family Penaeidae; genus Penaeus; species Penaeus chinensis. Next base: position 11,412,362 of record NC_061838.1, on the reverse strand, counting down.
TATATTTACATTTGAGTATTTAAGAGGTCTTCTTTTAATTTTATTTTAAAATTACAGAAGTTGTTAATGCCTCTTAAATTATCTGGTAGCATGTTCCATAACTTGGGTCCACGTATTTCCATTTGTCGTGCCCCTGTATTGGTATTCGATCTCTTGACAAAAAGGGAATTTACTTGGCGTGTCTGGACACCTGATGTGTTCCCTACGGTTTGCAAGGCCATTAACCATTTCGGATAATTCCCATGAATGAGTTTGTAAATAAATAAACATGTCATAGCTGCATTTAGAGTGAACTTTTAACCATTTTAATTTTTTGATATGTGGGGTGATGTGATCAAGTTTACTGATATTGCCTAGTGCTACTCTGGCATCAAAATTTTGTAATTTTGCACTTTTTGCATCTGGGTTTTGTTAGTCGAACCCCAAATGTTTGAACAATAGTTAATTATGCTTAGAGTTTGTACAACCAAGATTCTAGTTTCAGTAGTGATCTGATTTCGTATGTGATTAAGATATACCAGAGTACCTACTACTTCCCTGTGTATTTTGTCAACGTGTGGTTCAAATGTCATGAATTTGTCTATTTGTACTCCTAGATTATTCACTGAAGTGCTCGGTTTGATAGAGCAGCCTCAAATTCTATGGTTGTGTCACTGGGAATTTTAGCAATGTTCTGCCGACTACCTATGAATATACATCGAGTTTTATGTGGATTTAGTTTAAAGCCATTAGTGTCAAAATATAGTTTTGCTTGTGTTAGAGTATCTTGCGCGTTTCTTATTAATGTATTTAAGTTGTTTACTGAATCACTATGAAGAAACTGAATCATCGGCGTACTGCACTAGAAGGCAGTTATGGGCTATTGTTGATAAATCATTTGTGAAAATTATAAATAGGATCGGACCTAAAATAGATCCTTGCGGAACACCAAAAGGTACTTCTTGTTTTGATGTCATACTATTATTGATTCTTACCGATTGGGTCCTTGTATATAAATAACTTGTAAACCAAAAGGTACCAATTTTATGATTTACTAATTTGTTAAGGATAATTTCATGGTTAACACTATCAAAAGCTATAGAAAGGTCGCATAATGTGAGTAAATTTAAATCTCATCAGTGATTTGCAGTAAAGCTGTTTCAGTTGATAACCTATTTCTAAAACCAAGTTCTTGGCCTCCAGGAAATTCTTCAGTTGATTTGCTACAATTTTTTCAAGAATTTTGGATAATATAGGGAGTATAGTAATAGGGCCATAATTGTTGACATCGTCTATATCCCCCGACTTGAAAATTGGTGTTACTATACCATGTTTCCAAAGCGATGGAAAGACACCAGTGACCAGAGAGGTGTTAATAATGACCGTCAAATAATGTAGAGTTGCGGGTAGACTATCTCTGATAAAGCGCAAAGCAATACCGTCTGCTCCGACAGCATTTGTTTTCGCGAAGGTGTTTTATTACTAAGATGATTGTTTCTACGTCCACTGGTTGTGGTCTGAAAAAAATAGTTGTAATCATTTCCCGATCTGTATTTTGTTGTAATGTAGAAGCAATTGTTTTCTCGTAAGTTAGTTTACCATTTTTTGAAGAAAAAAAAGTTATTAAAATGGTCTGTTCTTTGTATAGGACTTGTGCAATCACTAGTTTTCTAACAATTTTCCATGTTTTATCAGAGTTGTTCTTATATTCTGTGAATTTATTTCTGAAGGAATTTCTTTTTGCACATTGAATTTGCAATTTTACAGTTTTCTGTTTTGCTTTGTAATCTATCTGAAAGGCAGCCCCATTTCTGTTACTTTTTTTAGAGTTTGGTGGGCATTATTTCTATCGCTAATGGCTCTCTTGATGTCGTCGTTTATCCATGGAGCAGGGGGACGTCGGACGATTCGTGTTACGTAGGGAGCTGCTTTTAATAACTTCCGTTAGAATAGTTACTTGGTTGTTTACATTATCTGTCAATGAAATATTTGATAGTGACATTTCTTTAGACAAGATAAGCTCGCAGAAAGATTGAGGATCGTAGTGTTTGAAATCGCGAAAAGTTTTTATTACTGGTGGTCTCTTTTTCTTTATATTTAACGTCATCGTGATGAGTTCATGGTCAGCAACATGGCACGGGATGACATCGAAGTGGAGGATGAGGTCTGATCTGTTAGTTATTATTAAATCTAATAGAGAAGAGGTGTTTACTGTAATTCGTGTAGGTTTATCTATTTGTTCTAATTTTTTTTTTTTTTTATCATCTTGGCTAACTGGGCATTAGATTTTGTTAAATCATCATTTAAGTCACCTAAGATGAAAAGCGGTTTCTTTTTAAAGACATTTCTCTGAAAACCTTTTCAGTGTATTCAAAAGATTCCGAGGTATCATGGGGGTGCCTATAGACAGCGCCAATAATAAAGGAAGGAAGCATGTTGCTTTGTACGGTAACCCAGACATCTTCTGCGGCAGTATTGTTAACTGCTGTAGTAGATATCCTGTTTGACTTCAGGGTATCCCGTACATGTATACATATTCCTCCTCCTCGCCCTGCATCACATCTATAAACTTTAAAATTTAGAATATTGATGAAATTACTAACCATTTCCTGGTGGAGCCATGTTTCACTTATGCATAATATGTCTGATTCTCTCTTCAACTAGCAATTTAATTTCTTCAAAATGTCCGAGGAGAGACTGAGCATTGATATGTTCTATTTTTATGGCATTATGCGATCTAGTTACTGGTAACGCTGACGGCATTGCCTTGTCAAACATTCTGATCTCGCTTGTACTTGTTTCTGTTTAAAAACACTTTAACATTGTCGGGAAAAGTATCAAGAGTCTATAAACAACTCGGGCTTTATGTCATTTCCCCTTACTGACACCGTGGTGTTGTAGTCATGTGTCATCACTGTCTTATGGGCTTTTACACTTGAGACGTTTTTAAACTTTTCTGATAAGTGTTGTTCAATGTCCTCTTCGTTAGTGTCTGGGTGACAACTGGTGATGTAAAGGTAGACTGTGTCTGGACGATCTGCTCCCTTTAGCGGCTTTGGTGTTCTCGGTCTTGTTTGTCTTTTCTTCTCTGGTTTGTCGATATGTCTTTTGTGTAACCGTCTTCATTAACAACTTGTGTGGACCGTTCTGCATAGTTGTTAATGATGACTGGTGGCACTGCTGGAGGAGGGGGGCATTGGGTAGGGCGGTAACCCCTTGCGCCTGCTGCTGAGCTGTTTCCTCCCAGTGGCGGTTGGGGTCGAGTTGTTCGGTTTGCTTGTTGTTGTTCCTGTTGTTCTGTTTTTTTCTAAAGCTCCGTTTAGGTGTTACTTGTGTAGTAGCTTCAGCCTTGTTCTTCTTTGGCGTGTTGGTTTTGGGTCTAACGGCAGGAGGGCTCTTTGTGGACTTAGGGGAGGCAGGGGAGTCTGTATGGGCCGGGGTCTGCTGGCTAGGAGCGCCGGGCGAGAGGGGCACGTGGGTGGCTCAGCAGAGTTGAAGGCCGGCGAGTCAGCAAGGGCGCGAGGCAGCTGGCTGGCCGCGGGCAGGGAGAGAGGGGAAGGTTGTGGGAAAGGAGGACTGCCGATCGTGGGTATTGGCGTGGAAGGTGTGGAGGAGGGGTTTGGGGTGGAGGTAGGGGGCGTTGTGACTGGGGGAGATGTGAAAGGGAAGGTTTCGTACGTGGTCTGATCACGGGTGGGGGATGGGGGGTAGGGGGGTTCTTGGGTGACCGATGTGACCTCTGCTTGCCCAATGATTTTATTTATGGACAATTGCTGTTCGGAGAACATTCCGATCAACAAGTCAATTTTGTTCTCGATCAGATTTTGATCAGTGAAGGAGGGCCCATTACAGGTCTGTTTCTAGGTCTGTACTCTTTTGGAAAAAATTAACAAAAGAAGTAGAAATACCTGATTTCTTAGGTGGTGACCAGTCTGTTGGTGGGAGTGTCCGTTGTGGTTGTTGCGAACACTGTTTGGATTACCGACACACTGTTCAATCATAGTGTGCACGATAATGTTTATCATCCGCTTAGCGTCCCGTGTCGTGTTCCTGGGTTTTCTAGAGTCGGACAAACTGATCACAATGTTATGGGCTTGTTCAATTTCAGCCGGCCTGTAATATTTTTTTTATTTGATCACAGATGAACGACCTTGGCCTTGCTAGTTTAGTAGCAACGAAACACAGAATTGTGTTCAACACTATTGTTACACTGCTGAATTGAGATATTACTTTTATCAAATTGATTTACACTGTTTGCACTTGTATCATTGCTGTTACTGTGAAGGGGCCCCTCACCCTGGGCCGGGGGGCAGCCTTGACCCTTTCTTTATTGTTCTCACTGTTATCACTGAAAGTACTGGTTTTGTTGTAATTACTGATCGGGCTGATGTGGTTGTCCGGGTTGCTGAGTCGCCTTTTGCCCTGGGCGGAGGGGCAGCCATGACCCTGGCTGCCGTGGGGGTGCCCATCGCCATGGGCGAGGAAGCAGCTTTGACCCGCGCTGCCAAGGGGCCCGTATCCTAGAGCGGAGGTCCTATTACCCTGGAAAGGGAGCACGAAACCCTGGGCCAAGGGTCCCCTTTTACTCTGGGGATTAGAGCTCGGGGTGGCTGTCCGAGGAAGCTGAGACTGGAGAGAGGGGAGAGCCCATGGCAACACCGAATGTCGGAGCAGAAGCGACCCTCAAAGAATTCGAATTCGACTCCACACACAGACGAATCAACTGGAGGAAGACGTCGGTGGGCAGAGGAAAGCGAGTACGTCATCAAGCGGTACCGTGGTAGAAAAACCCACCGTGGTGAACAAGGGGGTCGACACGGGAGATGAAGTCCTGAGAATGGCAGAGGTGAGCAGGAGAGAGGATGCCGAAAAGGGGGGAGAGACTATGCCAGCCAAGTCGCAAAAGGGTGCGTCACAGATCCCCGGGAAGAGATGATGGGGCGCAGAGGCACGGTCGCCTTGTGGGTTTTAGGAAGCCCATAGAAATGAGGGAGACGAGGGTTGATGACCTTGAACCCCTGGTAGAGATTCGCCTCCGGGAAACGGGCTGCTATCTCCTTCAGGCGACAGTGGAAAGTAGCAGCATTGCGTTCACGGGGGTTCGCTGTCAGGAGGGCATAGGTAGTCGTCATCCAACAGGTCCCGAGCCTTCTGCAGGTAGGTGGCAAGGTCGAGGACCGCTACCGAGTTGCCCTTCTCAGAAGGCAAAATGGTAACGCCTGGGAATGAAAGGTTAGGATGGAGGGGAGATTCGAGGGCAGGGATGAAAGCACCGCGAAAGACACATCAGACAAGGAGTTCCTATGAGAAGAGATGAATCGCTCAAAGGATGAAATAATGTCGATGGAGGTGAGGGGGTGAGGGCGGAGAGCAAAGGAAAGATCGAAGCCATGGGGTTGATGCTGGTAGGCGGTCAAGGACAGGGAAGTTAGGTTTGTGACGACGTCGTTGAGGAAGAAGCGGGACCAAGGACTGTGAGCGGTGAGGCTGGAGAGTTTCCGGGAGAGAGTGACCATTGTGTGTGTGTGTGTGTGTACACATATATTTTTTGTGTGTGTGTGTACACATATATTTCTTGTGTGTGTGTGTACACATATATATTTTTGTGTGTGTGTACACACATATATTTTTTGTGTGTGTGTGTACACATATATTTTTTTTGTGTGTGTACACATATATTTAAAATGTGTGTGTGTACACGTATATTTTGTGTGTGTGTGTACACGTATATTTTGTGTGTGTGTGTACACGTATATTTTGTGTGTGTGTGTGTACACATATATTTTGTGTGTGTGTGTGTACACATATATTTTGTGTGTGTGTGTGTACACATATATTTTGTGTGTGTGTGTGTACACATATATTTTGTGTGTGTGTGTGTACACATATATTTTGTGTGTGTGTGTGTACACATATATATTTTTGTGTGTGTGTACACACATATATTTTTTGTGTGTGTGTGTACACATATATTTTTTGTGTGTGTGTGTACACATATATTTTGTGTGTGTGTGTACACGTATATTTTGTGTGTGTGTGTACACGTATATTTTGTGTGTGTGTGTACACGTATATTTTGTGTGTGTGTGTACACGTATATTTTGTGTGTGTGTGTACACGTATATTTTGTGTGTGTGTGTGTACACGTATATTTTGTGTGTGTGTGTGTACACGTATATTTTGTGTGTGTGTGTGTACACATATATTTTGTGTGTGTGTGTGTACACATATATTTTGTGTGTGTGTGTGTACACATATATTTTGTGTGTGTGTGTGTACACATATATTTTGTGTGTGTGTGTGTACACATATATTTTGTGTGTGTGTGTGTACACATATATTTTGTGTGTGTGTGTGTACACATATATTTTGTGTGTGTGTGTGTACACATATATTTTGTGTGTGTGTGTGTACACATATATTTTGTGTGTGTGTGTGTACACATATATTTTGTGTGTGTGTGTGTACACATATATTTTGTGTGTGTGTGTGTACACATATATTTTGTGTGTGTGTGTGTACACATATATTTTGTGTGTGTGTGTGTACACATATATTTTGTGTGTGTGTGTGTACACATATATTTTGTGTGTGTGTGTGTACACATATATTTTGTGTGTGTGTGTGTACACATATATTTTGTGTGTGTGTGTGTACACATATATTTTGTGTGTGTGTGTGTACACATATATTTTGTGTGTGTGTGTGTACACATATATTTTGTGTGTGTGTGTGTACACATATATTTTGTGTGTGTGTGTGTACACATATATTTTGTGTGTGTGTGTGTACACATATATTTTGTGTGTGTGTGTGTACACATATATTTTGTGTGTGTGTGTGTACACATATATTTTGTGTGTGTGTGTGTACACATATATTTTGTGTGTGTGTGTGTACACATATATTTTGTGTGTGTGTGTGTACACATATATTTTGTGTGTGTGTGTGTACACATATATTTTGTGTGTGTGTGTGTACACATATATTTTGTGTGTGTGTGTGTACACATATATTTTGTGTGTGTGTGTGTACACATATATTTTGTGTGTGTGTGTGTACACATATATTTTGTGTGTGTGTGTGTACACATATATTTTGTGTGTGTGTGTGTACACATATATTTTGTGTGTGTGTGTGTACACATATATTTTGTGTGTGTGTGTGTACACATATATTTTGTGTGTGTGTGTGTACACATATATTTTGTGTGTGTGTGTGTACACATATATTTTGTGTGTGTGTGTGTACACATATATTTTGTGTGTGTGTGTGTACACATATATTTTGTGTGTGTGTGTGTACACATATATTTTGTGTGTGTGTGTGTACACATATATTTTGTGTGTGTGTGTGTACACATATATTTTGTGTGTGTGTGTGTACACATATATTTTGTGTGTGTGTGTGTACACATATATTTTGTGTGTGTGTGTGTACACATATATTTTGTGTGTGTGTGTGTACACATATATTTTGTGTGTGTGTGTGTACACATATATTTTGTGTGTGTGTGTGTACACATATATTTTGTGTGTGTGTGTGTGTACACATATATTTTGTGTGTGTGTGTGTGTACACATATATTTTGTGTGTGTGTGTGTGTACACATATATTTTGTGTGTGTGTGTGTGTACACATATATTTTGTGTGTGTGTGTGTACACATATATTTTGTGTGTGTGTGTGTACACATATATTTTGTGTGTGTGTGTGTGTACACATATATTTTGTGTGTGTGTGTGTGTGTACACATATATTTTGTGTGTGTGTGTGTGTGTACACATATATTTTGTGTGTGTGTGTGTGTGTACACATATATTTTGTGTGTGTGTGTGTGTGTACACATATATTTTGTGTGTGTGTGTGTGTGTACACATATATTTTGTGTGTGTGTGTGTGTGTACACATATATTTTGTGTGTGTGTGTGTGTGTACACATATATTTTGTGTGTGTGTGTGTGTGTACACATATATTTTGTGTGTGTGTGTGTGTGTACACATATATTTTGTGTGTGTGTGTGTGTGTACACATATATTTTGTGTGTGTGTGTGTGTGTACACATATATTTTGTGTGTGTGTGTGTGTGTACACATATATTTTGTGTGTGTGTGTGTGTGTACACATATATTTTGTGTGTGTGTGTGTGTGTACACATATATTTTGTGTGTGTGTGTGTGTGTACACATATATTTTGTGTGTGTGTGTGTGTGTACACATATATTTTGTGTGTGTGTGTGTGTGTACACATATATTTTGTGTGTGTGTGTGTGTGTACACATATATTTTGTGTGTGTGTGTGTGTGTACACATATATTTTGTGTGTGTGTGTGTGTGTACACATATATTTTGTGTGTGTGTGTGTGTGTACACATATATTTTGTGTGTGTGTGTGTGTGTACACATATATTTTGTGTGTGTGTGTGTGTGTACACATATATTTTGTGTGTGTGTGTGTGTGTACACATATATTTTGTGTGTGTGTGTGTGTGTACACATATATTTTGTGTGTGTGTGTGTGTGTACACATATATTTTTTTTGTGTGTGTTTATATATATATATACATGTGTGTTTATATATATATATATATATTACAAATATGTTTGCATATATATTATGTGTATACGAATATATATATATATATATATATATATATATATACATGCACATTGTGTGTGTGTGTGTATGAATGTATGTATATGTATATATATATGTATATATATGTATATATATGTATATATATGTATATATATGTATATATATGTATATATATGTATATATATGTATATATATATATATATATATATATATATATATATATAATGAAAGGAGGAAAAACACTACCGTGTTGATACTATGATTTATTAAACTAGATTTATTAAAAGTGAGACAACAGTTTCGGAATCCACCTGGATTCCATCTTCAGGTCTGAAGAGAAAAGGGAGAGGAGGGGGTATAAAATAGAGAGAGGTAAGGCAACGCGGTTACACGGGGCAGGTGAGGACAGACGGACGGAAACGAAGGGAGGTCAGATCAGATCAGGTCGGAGGATCGGGCGGACTGTGTGAAGGGTGCCCGGCATACGGGAGAAGCGGAGGATGTGGGACGCGAGGAGACTTTCGGCAGGAGAAAAGACGCTGTTCAGGTTGAAATTAGGTAGCAGCTTCATTAAGGAGGATTCCACCAGTCTGCGGGCGTGGACGTCAGCGGAAGGAAAGATAATTCGCGCCAGCTGACCAGTCCATCAGATGGCCTGTATCCCACTGAATGCAGAAGAGAGCGTTGTTGTTGTGTCCCCTGGATACAGTGTACTTGTATTGAGACAGGCGCTTAGTGAGACTGGCGCCCGTCTCGCCAAAGTATTGTTTGTCACAGGAGGTAAAAGGAATAGCATAGGTGCCCACCTTCGAGGAAGAGGGTGGGCTGCTGTGGACCAGGTAACAACGGAGTGTTTTCGCCTGGCGAAAGATCAACCTGCAGTTGAGAGTGTGGAGAGGGCGGCGGAGAGAGTAGATCTCCTCAGTGTAGGGCAGGCTGAGAACGGGCAGGTGAGGAGTCTCTTTAGGAGAGGAGTCGTGGTAGAAGGTACGCCGTGCCCTGGATAACGCGGCGTCGAGAACATGACGAGGGTAGCCCAGTTTGGAGAACGAACGACGCAGGAAGTCGATCTCTCCATCCAGGTACTGCGGGTCACAGATACGGAGGGCGCGGAGGAACAGCGAAGTGGCAACACCTCTCTTTACATGGAGAGGATGGTATGAGAAGAAGTGTATGTACATACCACTATGCATGGGCCTCCTATATATGGAGAAAGAGAAATGGTCAGCAGAGCGATGTACCAAGGTGTCCAAGAAGGGGATCCTGTTGTCAACCTCCCATTCACCTTCTAACGGATGGAAGGGGAGAGAGAGTTCACCTGGGTCAGGAAGTCCGAGAACAGGGCAGGGTCATGAGGCCAGAGAGCGAAGACGTCGTCAACATACCTCAGCCATACCGCCGGGACGAAGGGAGACGGAAGGGAGAAGTTCAGACTCGAAGAATTCCATAAACAGGTTAGCCAAGACCGGAGAGAGGGGAGAGCTCATGGCCACGCCGAAGGTCTGGGAGTAGAAGTGACCCTTAAAGGAGAAGGAATTCGACTCCACACACAGACGAATCAGCTGGAGGAAGACGTCGGTGGGCAGAGGGAGACGAGGATCCCCTGGGGGAAGCATTCTCTCAAGGAAAGCGAGGACGTCATCAAGCGGGACCTTGGTGAACAGGGAGTCGACATCCAAGCTCATCATGGTCGCCGGCGGGACTCCACGGACATGGGAGATTAAGTCCTGAGAGTGGCGGAGGTGAGCAGGAGAGAAGGTGCCGAGAAGGGGAGTGATAGCCTTCGCCAGCCAAGCTGCCAGAGGGTGCGTCACAGATCCCCGGGAAGAGATGATGGGGTGCAGAGGCACGGCCGGCTTATGGGTTTTAGGAAGCCCATAGAAGTGGTTCGCCTCCGGGAAACGAGCTGCTATCGCCTTCAGGCGACGGTGGAAAGTAGCAGCAATACGTTCGCGGGGGTCGCTGGTCAGGGGGGCATAGGTGGAAGCGTCGTCCAACAGGTCACGGGCCTTCTGCAGGTAGGAGGCACGGTCGAGGACCACCGCCGAGTTCCCCTTGTCAGAAGGCAAAATGGTGACCACCTTCCTGCGCAGGCTTTGAAGGGCCTCGCGGTAACGCCTGGGAATGGAAGAGTTAGGATGGAGGAGAGATTCGAGGGCCGGGATGAAAGCACCACGAAGGAGAGACATCAGGCACGGAGTTTCTATGAGAAGAGATGAAACGGTCAAAGGATGAAATAATGTCGATGGAGGTAAGGGGGTGAGGGCGGAGGGCAAAGGAAAGACCGAAGCCAAGTTGTTGTTGCTGGTGGGCGGTCAAGGACAGGGAAGATAGGTTGGTGACAGCGTCGGTGAGGGAGAAGCGGGACCAGGGACTGCGGGCGGTGAGGCTGGAGAGTTTGCGGGAGAGAGAGCGGCCATGGTTGGTGGAGAGGGACCGGGAAGAATCGTGGGCAATATCGGCAATGAGCTGGAAAACTTGACTGGGGAGCCTCTTCTTCAGGAAGTCCGAAAGTACTCGTGAACGGTAGAAGGCATGTTCGACATCCTTCCTACCAGCTCAGATACGTTCGAGGAGGGGGGAACGAGCATAGGCCGGAAAAGGAGATCCTTCCTGTGAATGTTTCAGAATATTATAGATAGAGGAAGGAAGCACCTGCTCCTCGAGGCAGTCACGGAGGAAATGAAGTTGATTCTTCCACTGGGCCGTGGCGATGACAGAATCCTCGTAAGCACGAAAGGCAGGAACCAGGTCAGGGAAGGAGGCAAACAGGAACGACAGGAGATTTCTTTTAACCATGGGGTCCATTATGAAAGGAAGAAAACACTACCGTGTTGATACTATGGTAGAAAAACCCATCAGACATGAGGTGATGAACTACCTGACGACTGTGACCTCCCACTTGTTGTTCGTATAATTGCAGCTGCGACCTTGGATAGTTTGAATCTACCCGACGCTCCGTTGATGTTTTTCACCGTCGCGATGTAAGCAGCTTCCATGACCTTCCTCTTCTGTATGTACAGTCCTCCATGGACTATTTTTGCTTCCTTCCAATTGGGTAGATGTCCAGCTTCATCTACATGTACCACCATGACGTTGGAAGTTCTATGGTGACGGATATCAGCTCGATGTTCGCTGATCCTGGTGCTGAAACCTCGGCCTGTTTCACCATAGTATGCTGTATCGCAACTGCTGCAGGGTATGTGATATACAGCACTGTTAGGGTTGTTTCTGAGCTGCTTCTTGTCCTGTATTATGTCATGTATGTTTTTCCCGGATGTGCTGGCGATTTTCATAGTATTGGCAAAGTATCTGTTAATCGTCTGGGAACTGTTACACGACGGTAATACGAGAATATCATTAGAAAGTGCAGGGTTTGGTTTTGTAAGTATACTCTCTGCCTTCTTCCTGAGGTTTAGTAGGAAGCCTCTGGGGTATCTATGATTCATAATGGAATTAATTATATAGGCAACCTCATCCTCAAGAAATTCGGGGCTGCAGATCCTCAGTGCTCTGAGGAAGAAGCCGATTACAACGCCAGATTTTTTGTTGCTGTGGGCGGAGTAGTAATGGTTATAATCATTTTTATTGGTAGGCTTCCTGTACACAGATAAATGTAGGCCGTTGTCACCCCGATGGATCCGTGTGTCCAAGAAAGGTAATTTTTGATCCTCTTCCTCCTCCACGGTGAACTGGATTTTCTCGTGGACGGAGTTAAGTCACGTCAGTGTATGTTGTAAGCACGACCTTCTGGGGACAATGACGAGGACATCATCTACGTATCGAAGCCAAGTTGAATGTCTGCTGATTATATCCTTATAATTATTCCTCTCCAGCGTCTCCATGAACAGGCAGGCCATGACTGCGCTCAGGAGGGAGCCCATTACAAGACCACTTATCTGCTGGTATTCTTCCCCAGCAAATTCAAAGTCCACGCATAACTTCACCAGGCGACCGAAGTTATGTCTCGGCAGTAGAAGTTCTGCATCTGCCATGGAGCTGGTGTCCCTCTCGACCGCACGGACTGCTCCGTCTGCGGGTACATTGGTGAAGAGGGATTTTACATCAAAACTTTAAAGCTTTTTATTTTTATAACCGGAACTCTGAAAACGTCTGATGAGGTCCCCAGAATTCTTTAGGTGGGATCACTGATGACTCCCATAGCGCCGGAGAGGGGTTGAGCCAAATACTTAGCCAAACGATGGGGAGCGCTGCTAATCCCAGAGGTGATCGGTCTCATCGGTATGCCTGCCTTATGTACCTTCGGGTACATAAGGCAGGCAACCCGTCTCATGGACGGGTTGCGGGGAGCCTCCTCCAGCAGGTGAAGTAGACCTTTACCTTTAGCTGAATGCAGGAGTAAATCCCTCGCCTTCTTGAATTTGGCAGCTTCCATCTCCCCATATACAAATACATATATATATATACATATACAAATACATATATATACACATATACAAATACATGTATATATATACATGTACAAATACATATATATATATATATATATACATATACAAATACATATGTATATATATATATACATATATACATATACATATATATATACATATACATATATATATACATATACATATATATATACATATACATATATATATATACATATACATATATATATACATATACATATATATACATATACATATATATACATATACATATATATACATATACATATACATATATATACATATATATACATATACATATATATACATATACATATATATACATATATACATATACATATATATACATATATACATATACATATATATACATATATACATATACATATATATATACATATACATATACATATTCATATACATATACATATATATATTCATATATACATATACATATATATACATATATACATATACAAATATATATATACATATATACATATACAAATATATATATACATATATACATATACAAATATATATATACATATACATATACAAATATATATATACATATATACATATACAAATACATATATATATACATATACAAATACATATACATATATATACATCATCATCATCATCATTTTGGGGCTAACGCCGCCAGGGGCGCATAGCCGCATCCACCTTTCGTTTCCACCTACGAGGATCCCTCATGGCGAGCCGCCAGGCAGGGGCCCGGCCCATCTCTAGTTCCTCACGACAGGTTTGATCGATCTGCCCAAGCCACGACCTCGGTCGTCCCACAGGCCTCCTCCACCCAGGGTTGTCTCGGACAGAGGCAACCTGATGGGCAGGATCATCCTGTGGGAGTCGAGCCAAGTGGCCATATAGCCTGAGTTGGCGATCACGGATTGTGCAAGTAACAGGTCCTGTACCGGTCCCACGGTGCAGCCGTTGGTTGGACACATGGTCCCGCCAACTGTACCCTATGATCCTGCGCAAGGATCTGTTACAAAAGGCATCAAGACGAGATTCCAGAGCACAAGATAGTGTCCAAGTTTCACTACCATAGAGTAAAACTGGCAGTATCAGGGCCTTAAGAACGCGTAACTTGGTCCTTCTGCACAGGTACCGACATCTCCAAATACTCTTGTCGAGAGATTTCATGACTACTGCTGCCAGGCCAATCTGTCTACTGACTTCTTGGTCTGACAGCCCAGAGTCGTGAAATGCACTACCGAGGTATATAAAGTTCTTTGCGACTTCGATGTTTTCACCGCAAGGACGTATCGACTGGACAGGGTCTCCCAGCAGGCCCCCAAAATCCTGGATCTTGGTCTTGGTCCAGGAGACCTCTAGCCCCAGGGGCTTCGCTTCATTGCTAAATGCATCAAGAGCCGTCACTAGGGTTTCTTGAGATTCAGAGAGCACGGCAACATCATCAGCAAAGTCAAGGTCTGTAACCTTAATATTGCCCAGAGTTGCTCCACAGTGACTTTGGACAGTAGCTCTACCCAGTATCCAATCCATGCAAGTGTTGAAAAGTGTTGGTGCAAGCCTTGCCTCACACCTGAACTAATAGGGAAGAAGTTCGACAGGCCCGCACCACACTTTACAGCACTTTCAGTGCCTGTATACAGGTTTCCTATTAGTCCTATAATTCTTGTTGGAATTCCTCTTAGGCTCAGGATCTCCCAGAGAGATTCGCGATGCACCGTGTCAAACGCCTTCTTGAGGTCGATGTAGGCTGCGAGCAGCCCACGTCCGAACTCACGACGGCGCTCTATAATGATTCGAAACGCCAGGATGCGGTCTATTGTGGACTTAACAGGAGTGAATCCAGATTCCTCCGGTCTTTGGTGCCTCAACAGGTGGTCCCTGATACGTCTCAGTAAGATGTGCGCGAGTACCTTGCCTGGTACACTGAGTAGTGTAATGCCTCGGTGATTGCTGCAGTCCCACCGATCCCCTTTCCCCTTCCAGAGAGGGATGACCACACCCCTCAGCAGGTCAGGGGGAAAGGTACCAGTCTGCCAGATGGCAGACAGGACTGCATGCAAGCCCCTTGCCATAGGTTCTCCACCAGCCTTTAACAATTCAGCTGGGATGCCACAAACACCTGCTGCTTTACCACTCTTCAGCTTGGAGATCGCCCCCCTGATTTCGGTCAGGGAGGGTGGATCCCCGCTGATGGGTGGGTCTGGCAGAGGAATCTCAACATTACCAGCATCCATGTTAACTGTTGGTGGATCAACCTTATACAACTGTTCAAAATACTCAGCCCAACGCACACGCACCCCATCAGGATCTGAGATTATCTGGCCACTTGTTGAGCGGACTGCAGTCGTCTGTGAGGGGGGCTTGGAGTTCAGCTTTCTCAGAGCTTGGTAGGCAGGACGAAGGTCATTTACAAGAAAATGGCTTTCGACCTCCTCTGCAAGACTACTGATAAACTGTTCCTTATCCCTTCTCACATATACATATATATAAACATATACATATTTATAAACTTATACATATATATAAACATATACATATATATAAACATATACATATATATAAACATATACATATATATAAACATACATATATATAAACATATACATATATATAAACATATACATATATATAAACATATACATATATATATAAACATATACATATATATAAACATATACATATATATATAAACATATACATATATATATAAACATATACATATATATATAAACATATACATATATATATAAACATATACATATATATATAAACATACATATATATAAACATATACATACATATATATAAACATATACATACATATATATAAACATATACATACATATATATAAACATATACATACATACATATATATAAACATATACATACATACATATATATAAACATATACATACATACATATATATAAACATATACATACATACATATATATAAACATATACATACATACATATATATAAACATATACATACATACATATATATAAACATATACATACATACATATATATAAACATATACATACATACATATATATAAACATATACATACATACATATATATAAACATATACATACATACATATATATAAACATATACATACATACATATATATAAACATATACATACATACATATATATAAACATATACATACATACATATATATAAACATATACATACATACATATATATAAACATATACATACATACATATATATAAACATATACATACATACATATATATAAACATATACATACATACATATATATAAACATATACATACATACATATATATAAACATATACATACATACATATATATAAACATATACATACATACATATATATAAACATATACATACATACATATATATAAACATATACATACATACATATATAAACATACATACATACATATATATAAACATATACATACATACATATATATAAACATATACATACATACATACATATAAACATATACATACATACATATATATAAACATATACATACATACATATATATAAACATATACATACATACATATATATAAACATATACATACATACATATATATAAACATATACATACATACATATATATAAACATATACATACATACATATATATAACATATACATACATACATATATATAAACATATACATACATACATATATATAAACATATACATACATACATATATATAAACATATACATACATACATATATATAAACATATACATACATACATATATATAAACATATACATACATACATATATATAAACATATACATACATACATATATATAAACATATACATACATACATATATATAAACATATACATACATACATATATATAAACATATACATACATACATATATATAAACATATACATACATACATATATATAAACATATACATACATACATATATATAAACATATACATACATACATATATATAAACATATACATACATATATATAAACATATACATACATATATATAAACATATACATACATATATATAAACATGTACATACATATATATAAACATGTACATACATACTTATAAACATGTACATACGTATATACGTATACATATACATACGTATAAACGTATACATATACATACGTATAAACGTATACATATACATACGTATAAACGTATACATATACATACGTATAAACGTATACATATACATACGTATACACGTATACATATACATACGTATACACGTATACATATACATACGTATACACGTATACATATACATACGTATACACGTATACATATACATACGTATACACGTATACATATACATACGTATATACGTATACATATACATACGTATACACGTATACATATACATACGTATACACGTATACATATACATACGTATATACGTATACATATATATTTACATATATATTTACATATACATTTACATATACATTTACATATACATTTACATATACATTTACATATACATTTACATATACATTTACATATACATTTACATATACATTTACATATACATTTACATATACATTTACATATACATTTACATATACATTTACATATACATTTACATATACATTTACATATACATTTACATATACATTTACATATACATTTACATATACATTTACATTTACATATACATGTGTGTATTGTGTATATTGTGTATATTGTGTATATTGTGTGTATTGTGTATATATTGTGTGTGTATTGTGTATATATTGTGTGTGTATTGTGTATATATTGTGTGTGTATTGTGTATATATTGTGTGTGTATTGTGTATATATTGTGTGTGTATTGTGTATATATTGTGTGTATTGTGTATATATTGTGTGTATTGTGTATATATTGTGTGTGTATTGTGTATATATTGTGTGTGTATTGTGTATTGTGTATTTGTGTGTGTATTGTGTATTGTGTATTTGTGTGTGTATTGTGTATTGTGTATTTGTGTGTGTATTGTGTATTTGTGTGTGTATTGTGTATTTGTGTGTGTATTGTGTATTGTGTATTTGTGTGTGTATTGTGTATTTGTGTGTGTATTGTGTATTTGTGTGTGTATTGTGTATTGTGTATTTGTGTGTGTATTGTGTATTGTGTATTTGTGTGTGTATTGTGTATTGTGTATTTGTGTGTGTATTGTGTATTTGTGTGTGTATTGTGTATTTGTGTGTGTATTGTGTATTTGTGTGTGTATTGTGTATTTGTGTGTGTGTATTGTGTATTGTGTATTTGTGTGTGTGTATTGTGTATTGTGTATTTGTGTGTGTGTATTGTGTGTGTGTTGTGTGTGTGTGTGTTGTGTGTGTGTGTATTGTGTGTGTGTATTGTGTGTGTGTATTGTGTGTGTGTATTGTGTGTGTGTATTGTGTGTGTGTATTGTGTGTGTGTATTGTGTGTGTGTATTGTGTGTGTGTATTGTGTGTGTGTATTGTGTGTGTGTGTATTGTGTGTGTGTGTATTGTGTGTGTGTGTATTTTGTGTGTGTGTATTTTGTGTGTGTGTATTTTGTGTGTGTGTATTTTGTGTGTGTGTATTTTGTGTGTGTGTATTTTGTGTGTGTGTATTTTGTGTGTGTGTATTTTGTGTGTGTGTATTTTGTGTGTGTGTATTTTGTGTGTGTGTATTGTGTGTGTGTGTATTGTGTGTGTATTGTGTATATTGTTAAATTTTTCTCCTTAAAACATTAGAAATGGATTGAATCACGTCGGGAGGTCGCGGATGTGTCGGTGGTTTGAGGAAGGGATTGTAACTGCAAAAGGTGGTCAAATAACCTTTTAGCATTTTTAAACCTGACAATTTCAAATGTCGAAGTTGACCTTCGAGCTACCGACAAAAATACCGTTAAAAGAAAACCGATAGATGATACTATTAATACCAGAAAGCCTCCCCGGGTTTTTAAAGGATATAATGATCAGAGTTCTCTCTTTACAATATTTATCTTGTTAAATGCCACTCTTACAACACAATGAAAACTTGAAATATATCCAGTAAGCAAACGCGCGTGCGCGCACGCACATCTACACGCGCGCGTACGCAGAATTGCATGTATTGTTTTGACAATTTGATAGAGAACCAATGTCTGGTTGCGCCGTATTTTCATATGTCCAAACTTGTTTGATGCATAAGATTGTTTATGCTTTGTTTCGACCAAAAAGTGTCTCGTGAAGGGAACCGAACATCGATCTCCTGTGACATTTGCCATAGACATTCGGTCACGTACATTAAGGCTACTTTGTCCGAAATAACAAAGGCTTTCCGCGATATTAAAATATGTCAGGGGTAAAATATTCAGAGAGGAACACAACACTTTATCACCACAATTGAGTTTCAGCAAGCGTCCTCTTTTCCAGAATTTTTCATGATTGATGCGATTGAACATTTTTGAGTCGGCGGTACCCTTAGCTATGTCTGCCTCTAGGCCTACTGTAGGCTTGGGTCACAATCACACTGCCAAGTCGCCCTTCGACTGGAACTAGACAGTGGGATTTTTACTTTTTTCAATGTAATGCAGTCATATGCAAATGAAAATGCCTTAAGATTTTTTCTTTTCTTCTCTTGTATTTACTAAAGCAGTGAATATATACTCGTTTGAGACGGGAGAAACACTGCTTAAGCGGATCGGCGACGATCTTGAAACGGCATTTAAAAGTAATTTTTTTTTTTTTTTTTTTTGTGGGTAATTACATTTCGGCGAAACTTGTATAACCAATTCGTAACCAGCCCGAGTGTCTCAGGTACCAGATGAGAATGAATAGTGGAACCAAAGTGATAATCAAGAGCGTCTTCCGAATCGACATCCCGAGTCACCAACAGTTTGAGAGTTAGCGTGTCGACTTTCCACTGCTGAGCACCAGTTCCCTCCCACAGTGGTGGTTCAGGGAAGTGCACAATCTACCACTCCAGGCCCCCCTCTCCCCTACCGGAAGCCCTGGAGTGGTATCCCCAAGAGAAGGCATCGACCGAACTGGACCATGACTCGTGAGTATTTGTATGGGTCAAGGTCAGCAGTCAGACCTTGGGAGCACCTGGCTACTATGAAGCTTTTCTACTGCAGTAGCTCTGCCACCTACCCTCGCCTCTCCTGCAAGGCGCTGTCAGATGGCTCATCCTAATGTGTTTGACCACCTTTGTTCAGTCCAAGTCCGGTCCGCACGGCCTCGTCTGCGGAAATATTGGTTCAATCGACGTCGAGCTCCACGCCCGCGCTTCTCGTCGTGTGGAACATCGGTGTGGCTGGTATGCTGGAGAGGTGGGTCTTCGCACGTGCAAGACAGCGCTCGGTTATAGTGTATTGACTGGGCATCAGGATTATTTTGGAGCGATGGGGAAGGGGAAAAGCTCCTCATGCTCGTCCAAATCCCTCATCACACTTCAGACATTCCCTGTCACTCGTGTTGTCATGTCACAAGATGATTGCGAGGGAGATGTATTCCCGCGCAATACCGGCAGTGATGGTCGGTGCATCCTCCAAGGCTGGTATGGGGCTTAGCACAGGCAAGACAGCGCTCGGTTGGAAAGACACAGACGCACCCCTAACATTCATGAGGATATATGCTCAGGCAATGGGACCTACGAGCGACATTCTCTCCTGTTCTCTAGGCGTTAGTCCTAAGGCTCTCCTTGCTGCTGCCCAGAGGTGCTGGCTTCAACGTGACAGGGTGTTGAACCAGGCATCCGGACGATGTGGAGAGAGAAGAGTTCCACATGCTATTCTAAATATCCCCATCTGGCATCGGATTTCAAGATCAGTCTTGGGAAGGCTTTACTTACGGCGAGGTAAGGTCTTCCAAGCCCCATTAACCAGCTCTAAAGTAGAAATTATGCAGTTTTCTATTTAAAAGAGCTAGCATTTTTTAATAATTTGCGGATTTATTAATTTCTTTCCAGTTAATCTGCATTCATAGGAATTCTGTTGTCTTCGAGTGTCGAGCAGGACAACCACATCACGACGCAGCTCTGGTAGACTGGGTGGATAAATCATAATGCAGGCAACGATAGTTAAACAAAGGTTTAACTTTAAGAGAACTGAGGTAAGTACTATAATGTGAATACTTTAATTTTGATGCTCTTTTCTCTCCTCTCCTCTCCTCCCTCTCCCTCTCCTTCCTCCCTCTCCCTCTCCCTCTCCCTCTCCCTCTCCCTCTCCTTCCTCCCTCTCCCTCTCCTTCCTCCCTCTCCCTCTCCTTCCTCCCTCTCCCTCTCCTTCCTCCCTCTCCCTCTCCTTCCTCCCTCTCCCTCTCCTTCCTCCCTCTCCCTCTCCTTCCTCCCTCTCCCTCTCCCTCTCCCTCTCCTTCCTCCCTCTCCCTCCTCCCTCTCCCTCTCCTTCCTCCCTCTCCCTCTCCCTCTCCCTCTCCTTCTCCCTCTCCCTCTCCTTCCTCCCTCTCCCTCTCCTTCCTCCCTCTCCCTCTCCTTCCTCCCTCTCCCTCTCCTTCCTCCCTCTCCCTCTCCTTCCTCCCTCTCCCTCTCCTTCCTCCCTCTCCCTCTCCTTCCTCCCTCTCCCTCTCCTTCCTCCCTCTCCCTCTCCTTCCTCCCTCTCCCTCTCCTTCCTCCCTC
This sequence comes from Penaeus chinensis, assembly GCF_019202785.1. Taxonomy (NCBI): domain Eukaryota; kingdom Metazoa; phylum Arthropoda; class Malacostraca; order Decapoda; family Penaeidae; genus Penaeus; species Penaeus chinensis. Next base: position 11,390,740 of record NC_061838.1, on the reverse strand, counting down.
TCCCTCTCCTTCCTCCCTCTCCCTCTCCTTCCTCCCTCTCCCTCTCCTTCCTCCCTCTCCCTCTCCTTCCTCCCTCTCCCTCTCCTTCCTCCCTCTCCCTCTCCTTCCTCCCTCTCCCTCTCCGTCTCCCTCTCCTTCCTCCCTCTCCCTCTCCTTTCTCCCTCTCCTTTCTCCCTCTCCCTCTCCTTCCTCCCTCTCCCTCTCCTTTCTCCCTATCCTTCCTCCCTATCCTTCCTCCCTCTCCTTCCTCCCTCTCCTTCCTCCCTCTCCTTCCTCCCTCTCCTTCCTCCCTCTCCCTCCTCCCTCTCCTTCCTCCCTCTCCTTCCTCCCTCTCCTTCCTCCCTCTCCCTCTCCTCTCCTTCCTCCCTCTCCCTCTCCCTCTCCTTCCTCCCTCTCCCTCTCCCCCTCCATCCTCCCTCTCCCCCTCTCCTTCCTCCCTCTCCCTCTCCCTCTCCTTCCTCCCTCCCTCCTCTCCCTCTCCTTCCTCCCTCTTCTCCCTCTCCTTCCTCCTCTCCCTCTCCTCTCCTTCCTCCCTCTCCTCTCCCTCTCCTTCCTCCCTCTCCCTCTCCCTCCTCCCTCTCCTCTCCTCTCCCTCTCCTCTCCTTCCTCCCTCTCCTTCTCCCTCTCCTTCCTCCCTCTCCCTCTCCTCTCCTCTCCTCTCCCTCTCCCTCTCCTTCCTCCCTCCCCTCTCCCTCTCCCCTCCTTCCTCCCCTCCCTCTCCCTCCTCCTTCCCTCTCCCTCTCCTCTCCTTCCCTCCTCCCTCTCCACCTCTCCTTCCTCCCTCCCTCTCCACCTCTCCTTCCTCCCTCCCTCTCCCTCTCCCTCTCCTACCCTCTCCCCTCTCCCTCTCCTCCTCTCCTTTTTTTCCCTCTCCTTCCACCTCCCTCTCCTTCATCTCTCCCTCTCCTTCATCTCTCCCTCTCGTCTTCATCTCTCCCTCTCCTCACTCTCCCTCTCCTTCATCGCTCCCACTCCCCTCCCTCTCCTTCCACCCTCCCTCACCCTCCCTCCCCTCTCCTTCCTCCCACCCTCCCCTCTCTCCTTCCTCCTCCCTCTCCCCTCTCCTCTCCTTCTCACTCCCTCATCCTTCCTCTCTCTCCCTCTTCCATCCTCCCTCCATCTCCCTCTCCTCTCCCTCTCCTTCCTCTCTCCCTCTCCTTCTCTCCTCCCTCTCCCTCTCCCTCTCTCTTCTCCCTCTCCCTCTCCTTCCTCCTTCTTCTTCTCTCTCCCTCTCCCTCTCCCTTCTTCTTTCTCTCTCCCTCTCCCTCTCCCTTCTTCTTTCTCTCTCCCTCTCCCTCTCCCTTCTTCTTTCTATCTCCCTCTCCCTCTCCCTTTCCCCTTCTTTCTATCTCCCTCTCCCTCTCCCTTCTTCTTTCTCTCTCCCTCTCCCTCTCCCTTCTTCTTTCTCTCTCCCTCTCCCTCTCCCTTCTTCTTTCTCTCTCCCTCTCCCTCTCCCTTCTTCTTTCTCTCTCCCTCTCCCTCTCCCTTCTTCTTTCTCTCTCCCTCTCCCTCTCCCTTCTTCTTTCTCTCTCCCTCTCCCTCTCCCTTCTTCTTTCTCTCTCCCTCTCCCTCTCCCTTCTTCTTTCTCTCTCCCTCTCCCTCTCCCTTCTTCTTTCTCTCTCCCTCTCCCTCTCCCTTCTTCTTTCTCTCTCCCTCTCCCTCTCCCTTCTTCTTTCTCTCTCCCTCTCCCTCTCCCTTCTTCTTTCTCTCTCCCTCTCCCTCTCCCTTCTTCTTTCTCTCTCCCTCTCCCTCTCCCTTCTTCTTTCTCTCTCCCTCTCCCTCTCCCTCTCCCTCTCCCTTCTTCTTTCTCTCTCCCTCTCCCTCTCCCTTCTTCTTTCTCTCTCCCTCTCCCTCTCCCTTCTTCTTTCTCTCTCCCTCTCCCTCTCCCTTCTTCTTTCTCTCTCCCTCTCCCTCTCCCTTCTTCTTTCTCTCTCCCTCTCCCTCTCCCTTCTTCTTTCTCTCTCCCTCTCCCTCTCCCTTCTTCTTTCTCTCTCCCTCTCCCTCTCCCTTGTTCTTTCTCTCTCCCTCTCCCTCTCCCTTCCTCTCTCCCTCTCTCCCTCTCCCTCTCCCTTCCTCTCTCCCTCTCCCTCTCCCTCTCCCTTCTTCTTTCTCTCTCCCTCTCCCTCTCCCTTCTTCTTTCTCTCTCCCTCTCCCCCACTACTACTATCCATCATTCATAAGTGTTCACTGGAATTCCAGATTTGGTGAGGTAGCACCCCAACATCAGAGGAAGGCTGGAGAAAGGCTGCCACGCTTACCAAGCGCTGCAAAGAGAACAGTGACCTTGGAAGCAATATTACTGTTGAACAACTACGCCCCATAAAAGTTCGCCTTACTTTTAGGATGTATATTCCTACACGAGCCTACGATGTATGTAAATTTCCAGTTTTGTGTTATATGAACTTTGAATTATTAGTAGCAATATCCACTTTCTGAACATCCTTCGCTGAATGCTTACCTATGTAATCCGTTATGCTTAACCACTTTTTTACTCTTTTCCAGGTATAAACTGATGTTCCTGTTAGTGCGACAGGGATCCATTCTTGGACAAGAAACCTACAATACTGATGTTGCAGCCACGACCAGCAACCTACATAACTCGGCTCCGCAGACTTCCAGGGCAGAGTCACGCCAGGTCTAATGGCCTTCTCTCCAGCAGGCCCTTCTCGCGACTCTCTGCCGAAACCTGGTTGACCATGGGCACCTCGTGGCTCTGACTGGACAGTTCCCCGTGCGCTGAAAGTTCGGGATCCGGAACAAAGATAAACACCAGTTTATCGTCCAGACGCACCTCGGCCTAACAGCAACACTACTAGGGAGCCTCTCCGGCTCCTCCATAGAGCTCCACTTCACCTACAGCAACCAGCCATACCATTGGGAACTCGCACCCACTCAGTTACTCCTCAGTGAGAAGAACCACCAGAGAAGTAGTAGATGCACCCCATCTACTACACTGGTACAGGAGTGAACCACAACCATATGGGACAAGCATCATCGCACTCCATGGGAAATTGGAGAATGGCCACAGCTTTAAACAGCTACGACCGTACCACAAGGGATATACGTTTGTTCGGCCGGCTGTGTTTTCCCTTCTAATGCCTAGGAAGACGAGGAGAGCACACGAGGCCATGAGCTTCATAGGCACCGATCTTCTACGGATAGGTGGATCAGGCAGATCGATAAATACCTAAGAGCTGGAAGACCATGTTGAAGGGCTCGATGCAGCAGTAGTACCTGATGAAGTTCTACATCAGGTCTCGGAAGAAAAGTTTCTCTTCAGGGACTGTTGTGCAAATAGTCGTGTAGATTTGGTGAGAGATGCCAGCTTCCCCCCACCGGAATTGACCAGAAAATAAGTAACCTGTCATGGCTACTGGAAACCTATCTGCATGGTGCATGGTCGGTTTCTGCTGGAAGGTAATTATTCATAAGTCTCATGTTTATCATGCTTTATACATTAATCAGTTTGTGATTGCAATATAAGAGTTAAGCAATATTTACCATATTTAAACATTACGTGAAATGCATCATTTGAAAATTGAGGATCAAAAAAATCAAAAAATTTATACCAACTTTTCTCTATAGATTCACTCCTGCTATCAACACCAAATCCTGGAATTTGATGACTAAAGGCAAACTATGATATAATAATCACTTTTCTAAAGGAGACAAAACTTGGAATTTTCTGGGTTAATTACATGATTCCTTGGCTTATTGATCTTGATAGGATATTACCCATGGACTAGCCATAGTCCTATGCCAAATCCAACAAGGAAGAATCAATCACTTGGTTGTGTTTGGGAGAAGCTGCTTCCTCTCTGCTGTGTTGAGGCCCGTCTATACGATTAAGCATAGCCTGAAGGGCATTTCCCATCACCGGATTAAGAGCGACACTGCTGGACGCACCCGGTTCTGATATTTGATAATGGTTGTATTGATAAATATCACGATTCCGATACTACAAGGAGCGAATTCATGTAAATCATATGCAGTGTTGGAACCGTGATTGCTGTTCGGGTGCCGAGGGGCATCCGAGTTTGTAATCCCGACTACTTAGTCATTATAATGTCACTTAATCTGTCATCTGGACTATCATTATTCTTTATTATTAAAGGTTGACATTGATATTGCCCTTGTCATCTGTAATATAGGACTGAATTAAGTGATTATTGCATTATGTTGATAAATACTGTTGGTACTGTGAAAGTATGAAAATCGTAATAAAGGCGATAACCATGAAAATGTAATTCCAGGCAGCATGCGTAAGCGGCAACGACATTCAAATTCAATTCAAAATACTTTATTCCACTAGTTACAATGCTATCACAAAGGTGGTGATTTTACAGTACATATAAGATACACACACAATTAATGTCAGTACATATATTTACAAGTCATGCTTATTCTTATATATTGAAACTTGATGTCATTGGTGATTTAAGATTTAATTTATTTTTGAATGTATTAGTTTCTGATATTTCCGATATTATTTGGTAATTTGTTCCAAATCATGGGTCCACGTGTAAGTGTCTGCCGTGAACCTATATCTGTACGTGACCTTTTGATGTGTAGAGAGTTTACCTGTCTTGTTTGGACACAGGTTGTTACCTACGTTTGGAAGGGTTAATAGCCACTTTGGATAAAACCCTTGGATTATTTTGTGTATTAGTACGCAAGTGTCAGATAAATTTATTTTGTACTTATAGCTAATTTATTTTGTGTGAAGTAATATGGTCATACTTATTTACGTTACCAAGCGCAACTCTCGCAGCAAAGTTCTGTAATTTTTGGATTTTCTGAATGTGACCTTTGATTGCTGTGCCTTAGATGTTAGAACATTAATTACACTGAGAACTAGTGTTTGTATTACGGATATCCTAGTTTCAGCAGGGATCTTGTTTTTATGTGGCTTAGGTTAATTAGTGTGCCTATTGCTTTCCTATGGATGTCGTCGACATGGTTCTCAAATGTCATGAATCTGTCAGTGTGTAAGCCTAGGTGTTTTACGGAAGTGTTCGGTCTTGTGTAGCTGTCTTCAGATGGTGTTTACTGGGATTTTGGCGATATTTTGGTGACTACCTATGAAGATACATTGTGTTTTATCTGGACTTATCTTGAGGCCATTTGTGTCAGTATCTTTTTATTAATGTCTGTCTCCTGGGTCTTTTTAATTAGTTCACCTAAGTTTTTTACTGAATCACTGTGGAGAAATTGTGAATCATCGGCGTATTGAACAAGGCAATTTTGGGCTATGAGTAATAAGTCCTTTACGAATATTGTAAATTGGATTGGGCCTAATATAGATCCTTGTGGAACACAGAGATGCTATCTGTAGTTATTTTCTCGTGAATGTTGACCGATTTACTTGTTACTTACATACCTTCTGAACTAGTATGTATTGCTGTTGATATATTAATTTACAAAGGATGATTTCGTGACTGACACTGTTAAAAGCCTTGGATAAATCGCACAGTGTTAGCAAGTTTATTTGATAGTTGTCCATTCTCATAAACCGCATTATGTAATAATGCGGTTTCAGTAGACAACTTCTGAAACCATGTTGTGATTTAGATAGGTCCTTTGTCTCCAGTAATAATGTATTTTTTTTCGATAACTTTAAACAGTATAGGTAATATGGTAATAGGGCGATAGTTAATCGTCTGTGTCTCCGGATTTGGAAACTGGTATTATGCCTTGTTTCCAAAGCGATGAGAAATCATCATTGACTAGAGAGGTGTTAATGATAGCCGTTGGATAAGGAGCCATTTCAGGTAGACTGTCTAATAAAGCGAAAAGCAATGCCATCTGCTCCCACTGCATTAGTTTTACGCAGGTGTTTTATTAAGATTAATGTTAATATTTTTATAGGCTGTGATGTGAAAGTATTGGCTAGTGGCCTTATCCTACCTATATTTTGCTCAGATATGGAAGCTTTCGTTTGTATGCGAGATGTCCAATTTTAGCGAAGAAATCGTTAAATTGATTCGCAATAATTCTGGTATTTAGATGATTTGTACCAAACCAAAAACATAACAGGTGTTTAAACTATTTTCCATGTTTTAGTCGTCTTTTCTTTTTTTCTTTTCTTTTTTTTTTTTACAATTTGTTAATTTATTTCTAAAACAATCAGTTTTGGCTCCAGTATAATTAAATAAACTAAAAAAGAGAAATGCCTAATCACTTATAAAAGAAGTTCCATGTTTGTCATTTTTGAGAGCTTTATGAACTCTATTTGTTATTGCTGTAGATGTTGTTTATCCATATAGTAGGAGGTTTTAGTAACAAATGGAGCGATGGCGTCTAGGCTGTCAGTAATCACTTCCTTAAAGACCTGTTTGTCTACATTTTCTGTTTGGCAATTTGTTGGCATAAGGACAGTAGTGGTTGTTGGTTAATTCTCGGAAACTTTTGGATTGGTGGCCGTTTTGATTTCTTTAAATCAAGCGTCACCGTTATGAGTTCGTGATCGGCATGGAATGACGTTTGTATGGAGAATGAGGTCAGCTCTGTTTGTTATTATTACATCAATTAGTGACAACGTCTAGGTTTGTTTACTATTTGTTTTAATTTGTATTTCCTAATTATCTTAAATAATTTTGCATTAGGTTTATTCAAATCCTCATTTAAATCACTCAGGATGAAAAGGTTTCTTTTTAAGTATCATTATTCTAAAAACTTTTTATCTATAATCAAAAGATTCAGAGGAACCGTGGGGAAGTATGTTGCATTATACAGTAACCCAAATATCTACATCTGCACTCCTTGCAGTTGCAGCGGATATATAATTTGTTTTGAGAGTATCTCGTACATATATGCAGATTCCTCCACGTCCTGCATCGCATCTATAAACATTGAAATTTGGTATTGTGATGAAAGCGCTTTATATATCTTGGTGAAGCCACGTTTCACTTACACGATTATCAAGATTTCTCTCCATTATAAGCATTTCTGTCATCAAAATGTCTAAGGAGAGCTTGTGCATTAATGTGATTTATATGTAGCATGTGTGATATACCGTCTGTCTGTTGACGGCGGTGCCTTGTCAAACCCTCTGATAGCGATTATACTTATTTCTGTTTTGGAACACTGTGACATTCCTTGGGAAGGCATCGGAGTCTAAAAACTGTGCGAGGCCGAGAAATAAAGCCTGAACTGTCACCGTGAAGCTAGTGTAGTAGTTGTGGCTCATCGTTGTCTTGTGAGCTTTTACACTTGATATATTTTCGAAGTTGTCCGAGAGGTGCTCTTTGATATCTTCATTAGTGTCTGAGTGATAGCTGGTGATGTACAGGTACGCTGTCTCGGGCCGATCGGCTCCTATTAAGGGCTTTGGTGTTTGTCATTCCTGTCTTGATTTTCTTCTTTGTTTCTTGGAAACGACCGTGACGAAACCTTCATCTTCAGCATCTTTTGTTCTCTTTAGGTTAACCACAACCGTCGGCGCTACTGGAGCTGGGTGGAGCTGAGAGTGCAGTGGGAGGGGAGGGACCCCTGGCATCTGGTGATGAGGTGCAAGTTCCTTCTGATCGTTTTTTTTTTTTTTTTTTTTTTTTTTTTTTTTTTTCTAAAGCTTCGTCTAGGCGTTACTTGTGTGCCTGCTTCGCTTTTCTTGTTGGCTGGTAGGCTGTTCAAGGACTGCTTGGTTGTTCTCGCTCTCTGCGGGCGGGGAGAGAGATGGGCGGGAGGGGAAGGGAGCTTGGAGGATCACTGGTTACTGGACAGAAAGGGGTACTATTACATTCCTTTGTGTCCTGAACGAAGACAACGCCAGCAGATGCCACTCAGGTAACTAGTATGCAGGGTGTACTCTTATGGTCATGACCAGGGTTGTGGGTTCACAAGCAGGCATATAATTAGGGAACTGCGTATAGGCTTTCAAAGTTGCATTAGGCAAGTCCCTTGCCATTTTAGGGAGTTGTATTTTATCAGGGACAGGCTCCTGTTGTTGGCCGTAAGGTAAAGCGAAAAAGGTGCAGTGTGCGAAATAGATTTGGGAGGCGTTAGTTGCATCTATTGGAGTTGCAATAGGCTTGACATAAGAAAAGTTAGGGAAGCCATGAATAGCACTTCCCATTTGGTTGAAAGCTGACCGTATATTTGCACCTAGGAAACAAAGATTGATAGTTGAGAAAGTAGCAGTTCTCAGGTTCAATACAAGTACAGGTTATAGGAATGGCGGAACGTCCTTCGGAGCTAATTTCGGTTGGAAGTCAGCCTTGAAATCTTCCCATGTGCCGTTCTTACTCATTTCGAAGGCTGTCAAAACTTGTCGGACATGAATAGACATCTGGTCGAGACGCTGCAATACACGCTGCAAGCAGCATTCACTAAATTCTAAAGAACTCCGATTGGAGTGTGTGGGGTATGTGGCAGCTACATACTCCTCGGTCACATGCTTACATACGCGTACAAATATAGTGCAAGGTTAACGTAAGCATATGTGTATGTGTGTATGTAAAATTATATATAAATATATATATATATATATATATATATATATATGTAGAAAATGTATGAATGAGAATGAATATCTTTACAATACAGGAAATGTATTTGACCGGTTTCGATTATATCTTCGTCAGAAATACATACATCAAGGGAATTAGAGTATATAAATATATATCAGACATGAGCTGACGAACCACCTGACTGTGACCTCCCACTCGTTGTCCGTATAGTTGCTGCCGCGAGCTTGGATAGATTGAATACCCGACGCTGTGTGGTTTTACACACACTCCCCGTGGGCACTCGGTGGAAATTGATTTAGAAATTCGAAACCGAAGTCAGATACTGAGGTATATATATGAAAGATGGAATAATGCAATACCGATGTAAGCAGCTTCCATAATTTTTCTTTTCTGCCTGTTCAGTCCTCCATGGACTATTTTCGCTTCCTTCCAATTGGGTATATGTCAAGCTTCATCTATATGCACCACCATGGCGTTGGAAGTCCTATGGTGACGGATGTCAGCTCGATGTTAGCTGATCCTGGTGCTGAAACCACGGCCTTCACCAAAGTATGCTGTATCGCATCTGCTGCAGGGTATGCGATATACAGCACTGTTAGGGTTGCTTTCGGGCTGCTTCTTGCCCCGTATCATGTCATGTATCTTTTTCCCGGATGTGCTGGCGATTCTCACTGTATTGCCAAAGTATCTGCTGATCGCCTGGGAAATGTTACACGGTGGTAATACGAGAAAATCATCAGAAGAAGGTGCAGGGTTTGATCTTGAGTATTCTCTCCGCCTTCTTTCTGAGGTTTAGTAGGAAGCCTCTGGGATATTTGTTTCATAAAGGAATTGATTATCTAGGCAACCTCATCCTCAAGAAATTCGGGGCTGCATGAATGTGGTTCATTTATATATATATATATATATATATATATATATATATATATATATATATATATATATATATATATATATAATGTGTGTGTGTGTGTAAAAATTGTATATGTATGTATATGTACGTATGTATGTAGATATAATATTGTGCAATATATTTTATCTTCTATTTTTTTTTATGAATACCATTATCATTTATTGCAAAATAGTCCGATTTACTAGCCTGTTATGATATGTATATACTATATTATGTATTTTTCTGTTACTGTTATCGTCTCCAATCCACCTGTGAGTGGAATAACCGAGTCTAAAAATTAAATACACATTAATTCCCTTGTAATAAGGTGCCTCCTTAAGAGAGCTTGTGTTCTCAGGAGGCTCAGCCATTCTATTTTTGTGTATGTCAAACTGTCTTTATGTATATTGGTTAAATAAAAGTTATCAATCAATCCATTCTATCATAGGGCTAAAAGCTGACTTCCAACCACTTCGGCCCGCAGGGCGCCAAGCTTAGGCAGCTCACTCCACAGGGAAAAAAAACAAAACATTTAAAGCAATATAAGTCCACTCTGCCATGATTCACTCAAACCCTCAAGTAGTCGTTTATCAAAAAGAAAATCTCGCCTTGCAGCCACTTCTCTTCCCCCTTTATTAAGGAGGCATACAGTTCTTATAAAATTTTACCTTTGACTCTCGATAAATTGTATTTCAAAATAAAGGAATCCATCACATTTGGTTTTCTATTGTATTGTAAAGTAATAGTTCATCAATAATCGTACAAAATACCTACATAGAAAAATATTAATCATGTAATGCATCACTGGTTTTAACATTTAAAAATATAATTAAAGTATTTCCTCGAACACACAGTAAAGAAACTTTCCCTTAAATATACATCCATCTCAAGAAGATGTTTGACTCCGTTGATATGAGTGTATATTGAGCTTCTTTTCTGTGAATTTACCCCCCCAATCCCTTGCCTGTTGTTGCCGTGGGGGGGCTTAGGGGGCGGAGACTGGGACCCAATGCTGGGGAACTCCCCAACCTTGGGACTCGGCCCTCGACTCGACAAATTTTGCATGGTCATTTTTTTCCCCTCCTACTTTTTCGTTTCTGTCCCTTCACCAACCCCTTCTACTATCCACTTCCTAAGGTGTGAGAGCCGTGCTGAAAGGATGAAAGGCTGACTTTGTGCCAGTCCTAAACGGCCTGAGGGAGCCATGGGCACGGTATTCCCCTGCTTTAGCTGTCTAGCCCTTACCCCTCAAGGGACCCTGAGGGGTGGACCCTTTCTCTCCCCAACATACTCCAGGCTTATCATGGCCAACAATGTTATACCATTATTAGATAGCACATTTATTTTGCTTTTAACCATTAACCATACCATTACTAGAGGCAATGAGGCTTGCCTCTTCATCAAATAGCTCCACCAATTCAAACTCGCCCGATTCCCTGACCCCAGGCTCTCCTTTGACCACGGCTCTGAACACTACAACTAATACCCCCTCCTCAATGCCGACTAGTACAGTATCCACCCCAGGAGACATTTCTACTCCCAACATGCTCAACTTCAACAACTATACCCCCACAACCTTCTTCATCAACTACCCCATCCTCCCTTATTACTACCTTACAACCTTATTGTCCACCTCCCCATAACACTACCTCCCTCAACACTACTCCCTCTTCCACATGCCCCCGTCCTTCTACTACCCCCATCTCTACAAAATTCTTAAATAATCTATTTAGCCCAGCTAAATTGGACCGATTTTTCGTGATCCCTCCCACAGCTTCTCACACTTTCGGCTTTGACAACCTGTTTTCATTCCTCAAATGCATATACATCCTTCACTTGATCTAACCCCCTATACATTACCTTACCCAACCTTAACCCATTTACTCGTCAATTCCTTTGCCCAGCTTTGACAACTAATCACTAACTCAACCACCCTTCACTACCATTTACTATAGTGCTACATGACCTTAGATGTCTAGCACATTTATGTTGCTTTTAACCATTAACCATTCTGTGAACTTAGGAGACACATAGCTGTTCTTGCTTTTCAATATTGGCATGGATCAGATAATGGGCAGAGCTGTTGTCCAGAGGTAATGAACAACGATGGGTAAGTGTTGGTAGACTGGCAGGGATGGAGGTAGTGTAGCCAAGGCAGCACTTTTTGGAGGATACTCCAAAGATGTAGGCCATTTCAATATTACACATATTGGTTGTAGCAACCCTTCCGGTTCACTTCAGTGCGCCAGTCCATTCAATGTTCGTCTATTTTTTTTACTAAGTTAGATTGTGGAGTTTGGAAGTTGCTGTCTTTAAAGTTGTCCACATAATCAGGCATTGCATGATGAGCAAATTTCTTACCAAATTATATTTCGGTTAACACAGTTTGACTGGGTGGCGGCTACAAGTGGATATGTCATAAGCAGGGCAAATCATAGGCAAACAATTGAAATGCCTATGTGAACAACAGAACAAGTGTGCCGAACAGCACTGGAATAAATGCTGGGCCTTGACAATCGTCATTCTAAAGGGACCCTATAGTACTGTGGGACATCTTTAAATGCGAAGCACTTGAATAAGGTAAATTCCATTGCTAATTTCCAAAACCGCTTTATCTTGCAGGAAGTGCTAGAGGCCATAGGTGTATGTCGAATAGCTTGGCTGGTTGGAGAACAGCCATTGCATTAATCTTTGATGCGTTGTTTCTAGGGAACTAGTGTATTGTGCTAGTGTTTACCTTGGTGAGTTGCATCTTCAAGCAGATTTTTTTTATCCAAGAACTCATTTTCCGACCAATTGGTGTACTCGGTTCCTTACTAAAACTAAAGGGGTTGAGAGAATTTTATGGACGAATTCTGTAAACCAACAGTAGTATTGCAGTGGGTAATAGCTTTGTGATTGTGTTATGAAAGTGTTTTGGCACTGAACTTTCCTTCCTTATGGATCTAATTTTCTCAGCGTGGCCTGTTCATTCTAATTTCTTTCATTTGTCTTTTTTAAAGTTGTATTCAAACAAGAGGCATTGTCGTCCACATTCAGTATGTGAAACTGACAGAGTACTCAATAAATTAATAAATGAAATGTCGGAGAGGTGTTTTTTCTAAATCGACAAGTATCTCCCATCTACTTGTCTAAGAGTTGGTAAAGTTCAACTTTTGTAACCTCGTAGGACTTTATTTACATCTAATTCCTACTGGCCTTCTGTGCTACATATTACTCTATTTCTTCATTTTGAAATTGATTTTTCTCATTGCTTTTTTATATTGTTATACAACTTTCCCTTTGCAGTATTGTATTTACATTTATAAGAACTGAGGTCCTCAATATACTGGCAAATAAACATAAAATCTCACTAATAAATACTTTTTTTTTCCCCCAAAGCTAAATGCCACCTTTTTTTCTTGAAATAGCCCACACTGATTTTTTAGCTTCTAGAAAAAAAAAAAATAATAAAGTAGCCACTTAGACTCCATACCTTACAGAATGGAAGAAGCGTTACTTTGAGAAGACTATATTTGGAAAAGCCAGACTCAACTCGAGTGTTTTTTCACTACAGTTCATATTTATTTCTTCCTCATGCTTTACCTGGTTCTATCACCAATTTCATTCATAATTAATGTGGAAAACCTTCATAACATTGGGTATCAAATGCACATACAAAAATAGGTATATACACACTGAAATGATGTACATGCACAAGAAATGCAGAACTCAAATAAATCCATACTTGCACACACATACCAAAACAAGCAAAAACACCAAATGAGTACATAAACTAACACAAACTGATGCACACAAGTACAAACAAGCAAAAGAAAGTACTGATGTATGCACAAAGCATACAGATGTGCATGCATAACACAAGTACACTAACGTGTTCATAAATACCAAATTTGCAAACATACAAGTCATACATACAAGATGTATATGCAGAGGAACAAGTACATACAATATGCATACATAGTAAAAAGTCCATAGATATAAACCTACACACACACATCTTCCCTGTACATAAAACATATGACACACACATACAGTATACGACACCTACATATATACAATAAATATTTCCAAAATACATGTACATAGTGTATGTACTGTGTATATATTGTGTATGTGCCAAAGGCCGCACAGGCCTGAACTCAGGCTTTATATTGTAGGTATGTATCACTAATGCTTGGTTGAGATTAAGGATACATTAATAGGGAACATTTTTGTTTTATGAAAGAAGTGTTTATAATAGTTTATCTATGGCTGGTGCTCCAGTCTCTCATTTGAAATGAATCCACTCAAATATACATAAAGGATGAAGAAAACACAAAGTCAATATCATTATTTATTTACACTTCTGGTTATTAGAAATATTATAAAATGCATTTATATAGAAATGCCTTTATGATTAATAAATGCTTCCTAAAGGAATGGCAGTAGATCATAGGGACGTAAGCTCTTTCAACACAAGTCCTACAATTTTTTTTCTTCTACATTTTCTTTCAAATTGTGGTATGACTGGTAATATGATTAATACATTTTTTTTTTTTTTTTTTTCTCTTGATACTTAAAGACCATCAAAGAGGTTAAATATGTCAGTCGTCATAATGCAAAGTCTCTTTAACAAGCAGAGAGACCTAAGCTGATATTCTAGACAGCCAGGTGTGAAACTATCTAACATTGTGTTGATATTTAAGTGCATTTTTCTTGGCTGTTTCAACAGCTCCTTTGCTACTGTGAGTAAAGTGTTGATAATGGAGGGATATCACTGGATATAATTACCACACTAATATTCCCTGTATTTACCTTCTGTAAGACTAGTAAAATGCAAGATGAATCTAGCAGATAATGATACAAGAAACTAACACAGACAACAAAAGCTCTTAGAAGGCAAGAAGTATATGAACATAGACACTAAACCGTGAAGAAAGTGGGACTAGAAAATAGTAAATAAATGTTAGTTCTATACCATAATCATACAAGTAATCAAGTTGACAATGAATATGCAATTTATGTACAATATATACAATGATATGTCAATTTTTTTCATTTTCTCATATATCACCACCTGATATCCATCATCTAATAAAAGAAAAGAGAAAGCTCAAAAACGGAATCCATGACATATCATGAGATCTTGTAATCCACGCAATAAACTTGCTGACACTTACGAGGTTATCACATGAAGGACACTAAATTTGAACAGACAAACCACTCACTACCTAAATTAATAGTATTTATGTGCTAAATGGAGGCACATAGTTCCTGACAGTATAAAAATTACTGTTGAAAACAATTCAGTATAACTATGTCATATAACACCTTTTAGGCATATAAAAAACAAATCATACCTTCTTATACCAATTATTCTAAGTCAAATGTCATATTGTATATATACAAAGACTACTAAAAAGAAAAGTAATGCATTTTGTATTTGAAGGCTTACTTTAAGGAACAAAAAGAAATCAAAACATATATCTAATCCCTCAGTTAATAAAAAGAGCTAAAACATCAACAAAGATAATATAGTAAGTCAAAGACATACAGTAAGCCAATACTAATAGTATGACAAAATTAAGAAATAAAAGAAAAAATACTAGTATAGCTAAATATACTCCAACTGTGTGTGGAATACATCATTTCTATGTTTTAGCAGCAACAGGAGTTTCCACAAGGGCCTGTGGAGGATGGAGCCCAGTCTGCAAGTTGAGGACAACACTACGGTTCAGGCTCACAGCAGGATAGAGGACACCTGTCACCCCAGCGAGCGAAACGTAGCCCTGCGGAGAGGAAGGGGTTGATTACCGATATAATGAATGATTCTTTCTTTTATTTTTTTTTTTTCTCCATCATTGCTATTTGCAGATTCTTTTTCCTCATTAATATTGTTCTGCTCTTTATACATATGCAAATTACTTATCCTTACATTAGTAATTGCATTTATTTTTTTAAGCCGATCTTACAAGCTCCCTCCCCCAAAAAATAGTATATCTTACCTGAAGTTCCCCATTAACAAAAAAGCTAAGGGTTTTTTCTGGTAAATTCAGCAACAGCCCAACAGTGTCCCCAGCCCTTACACCGCCTGCAGTCCTGTTGAAGTGCTCTCCACCATGCATCAGCCATGATCTCTCACTGTCTATGTACATGCTCCAGCTGCCCCCACACTTTCCTGTAAGAATTCCCATCATTAGAAATAATAAAGGCTTTTGTCTCCATCTATAAGGACAAATTGTTCCCTATATGGTAATTTCTGAAGCATTTTCTTCTAAATCCATTAAGAAAAGTAAGGCCATACTTGATGACTCAACAATACACATTTCATTTGAATACAGAGATCACAATCTTACAAAAGGGACATCCATTTACCTAGGATCATTTCCTTGCATATGTCAATTCTTCCCAGTCCAAAGGCAATATCTGCATTCCCATCATATCTTTCCAAGGTATATTCCCAGTAATGTGCTCCACGAGAGAAGCCAACACTACCCAGGACCACACGGTGTTCATAAGAATCACAACTGACAGTGAATCCAGTTGCAGAAACGGTTACATCTGGATGACTTGATTCAAATGTGAACCAAGCCACTGTAATGAAAATAATGAAATATTAACAAAAAGGGCTAAACACATCATTATAAACCATTATTAGAAAAAAAGATTAACAACCTCCACAGAAGTTTTCAAATCTGCTAAAAACATTTCATTCTAACCTTCTGCAGTCTGTAAACAGAGGGGTTCGCAGAAGGGGGAATTTCCTGTCGAGTTAAAGGCCCGAACCCTGGCCCTGTAGATCGAGTTGAAGTGGAGACCATCAATGGTGCATACTGTCTGTTCCCCTGAGTATACTTCCTGTAGAATCAAGAAAAGAGGGATTAATACACATCAAAGATTTATGAAATTAAATATGCAAGAAGGAATGAGATGAAATAAAGGGACCAAGATTGCCTGAGACAGACTGGTGTGTGTGTACGTGTGTGTGTGTGTACGTGTGTGTGTGTGTACGTGTGTGTGTACGTGTGTGTGTGTGTGTACGTGTGTGTGTGTGTGTACGTGTGTGTGTGTGTACGTGTGTGTGTGTGTGTGTACGTGTGTGTGTGTGTGTGCGTGTGTGTGTGCGTGTGTGTGTGTGTGTGTACGTGTGTGTGTGTGTACGTGTGTGTGTGTGTACGTGTGTGTGTGTGTGTGTACGTGTGTGTGTGTGTACGTGTGTGTGTGTGTGTACGTGTGTGTGTGTGTGTACGTGTGTGTGTGTGTACGTGTGTGTGTGTGTGTACGTGTGTGTGTGTGTACGTGTGTGTGTGTACGTGTGTGTGTGTGTGTACGTGTGTGTGTACGTGTGTGTGTACGTGTGTGCGTGTGCGTGTGCGTGTGCGTGTGCGTGTGTGTGTGTGCGTGTACGTGCGTGTGTGTGTGTGTGTGTGTGTGTACGTGCGTGTGTGTGTGTGTGTGTGTGTGTACGTGCGTGTGTGTGTGTGTGTACGTGCGTGTGTGTGTGTGTGCGTGCGTGTGTGTGTGTGTGTGTGTGTGTGTGTCGTGGGTGTGGTGTGTGTGTGTGTGTGTGTGTGTGTACGTGCGTGTGTGTGTGTGTGTACGTGCGTGTGTGTGTGTGTGTACGTGCGTCTGTGTGCGTGTGTGTGTGTGTGTGTGTGTACGTGTGTGTGTCTGGATACGGGTACACGTGAGTTGCGTGCACACACACACACATTCTCACTCTTACTTGTATTTCCAATCAGTGACATAGAAGGAACTTACTATATGACTAAAAGAGTTATTTGTCTGGAAATTTATTGGCATTAACAAAAGTCACTGCCTCCAGCATAGACAACAGATTTGAAGAAAAAATAACACACACAAAGTTATACAAAGAGGAAACAAGTCAAAGCATAAAGACCAATATTCAGTTCTAAAAATGGTCTTAAAAAATATGATAGTAATAAAATCATATGGATAATGTGTGCTATACTGATATATTATTACCACCCTAATTGTGTAAAATTAATATTTTCCATATATTATCACTCATGCTCTAGATAATTAATATCTAGGATTTAAACCTTTCTCCTCAAGTGAAATTAGACATAGACAATTATGGTATTCCAAAACACTTTCAAGGTTATATTTTGCATTTACTTATAAAAAAAAAAAAAAAAATTGTCTTGATGATGAGATTGATATTATATTGAAATCTTCAATTTCAATATCACTTGCAGCTACCTAAAATACTGATTCTGTGACAAGTTCTATGCAGACAGTTCTAATGCTTACATGCAATGGAAGAATAGAATTTATGAAACTATGACTGTGCCTATCAATAATACCTAAGGAAAGAGCAATCAATGTTCCTTTGTAAATCTAAAAAGCACTAAAATTGAAAAGGAGAATGTATGGCAGGCTTTTTTTTTTTTTTTTTTTAATTCACTACAAGCTTAGGAGGAGGCAGGATTTCATTTCATAAGCTCACAGAAAGGTTCACATGACTATACAATGTTATTTAGGGGGAGAATATAAAAATGCAATAGCAACAATGAGAATGGAAACTGTGACTGGGTTTCATATATTTTTTTTTACATATAGCAGTCTCTGCAGATTGTTATGTATGATGCTGCCCAGTTTCCATAACAGCATAGGAGAAATCAGATATATGAGTGCATATTATGATGAAAATAATAAGCCAATGTTGATGTAAGTAAACAAAAAATATACAGCATAATTTTTTCCTAGATGTTATAAAAGAATGCATGAACTGTGACACTACAAGAGGGAAAAATCATTAGTTGTGCAACTTCACTATTTTTTTCAAGTGCTTCTATCAGTCTTAAACAATAATTGTAAATTAATATCAACACAGTAAAATGTACCTACAGGTCAAAAAAATATATTGAATTAGAACTAAAAATATATAGAGATATATATAAACTATTCATTAAATAATGCTTGAACTAAGTAAACACTCCATGCTGTCTCTATATCTATTATAAACCACAGATGAAAACTAAGAGATTTGTCAATATCGTTTACCACACCTTTTCCATCATCTGTCTCTTGTAGTGTTACAACAGGGTCTATGACAGCATGTAAGGAGAGATGGTTAACCTTGGTAGAATATGATATCACATCACAGAGCATTTAATACCAATAATCTATTTTGTTAGAGCAATTCACATTAGAATTATGGACAATATGCAAAACATGCTGAGAAAGTGAGAGAGAGAGAAAAAAATCACAAGTTAATTACTGAAATTACACAATTTTATTCTTTATTTGTTCTGTGTATAAGCTCTCTAATCTCTCAAAAAAGAAGAACAAAGAGGAATTATACTCTATCTAATGTATGACTTCTTAAAAAGTAATAATAATATCAACTGTTATAAAAATCATAATAATTATGATAATTCTTAATGATCAATATTAACAATATAATATAATTATTATTATTATTATTATTATTATTATTATTATTATTATTATTATTATTATTATTATTATAACAATAATAATAAATATATATTCTTTTATAGCTACATACATTTGTCTTTATTAGTTTGCAACCAAATCAATCCCTTACTACAATACAAAATAAATTAACAACCTCATAAAAAATCAAGAAACGAAAAATAAAAGTAATTTCTCTAAGGCAACGTACGCTTCAGCTGGATGAAGGTCAGCTGCTGGATGGCTGTCAGCAAGGTCTTGTCATCCAGCGTGAGGTTGAAGTGAGGTGGCACCCTCGGCTCTGACACCATGTTCTGGTCCCAGTCACGAGACATGGCATTCACACGCTCTTCAAGGATCTCCTGGGCCTGGAAATGGGGGGGAAGAACATTAACTGGGAGAAATATGTATAAAGTTTAAAATGGAAACTAAAATGCAAAGAAGAGGAATGTAGTTGAATGTAATATTTAAATAAACTGTGTATACTTATCTGTATATACATACTGTAAAAGATTTACATAATGAGTACTAAAGCAATACAGGCTATACATAAAGATATACTGCAAGTTATAAATTCTGTAGCACCTGATAAATAGCCTAAACATGATAAATAACATGTAAAATACAAAAACACAATCAAATTACATAAAAAGAGACTTCAAATACTCACTTCCATAAACGAAGCTGGGTCTGATTCCTTGAGAGCCTCAATGCAGAAGTGTATGGTGGCGGTGGTGGACTGGAGGGTGTGGGTGTACTCCTGCACCTGATCCCTCAGCGAATGTACCTGGAAAGCGAGTCTTATTTTTAATAAAGCCCCAAGAAGAGGGAGAGGGAGAGGGTTGAGGGAGGGAGGGGGCAGAGAGAGAGAGAGAGAGAGAGAGAGAGAGAGAGAGAGAGAGAGAGAGAGAGAGAGAGAGAGAGAGAGAGAGAGAGAGAGAGAGGAGAGAGAGAGAGAGAGAGAGAGAGAGGGAGAGGAGGGAGAGAGGGAGAGGAGGGTGAGAGGGAGAGAGGGAGAGAGGGAGAGAGGGAGAGAGGGAGAGAGGGAGAGAGGGAGAGGGAGGGGAGAGAGGGAGGGGAGGGAGGGGAGGGGAGGGGAGGGGGAGGGAGGGAGGGGAGGGGAGGGGAGGGGAGGGAGGGGAGGGGAGGGGAGGGGAGAGAGAGGCGAGAGAAAGAGGAGGAAGAAAGCGAAAAAGGGAGGAAGAGAGAGAAAGGGGGGAAAGAGAGAGAAAGGGGGGAAAGAGAGAGAGAGAGGGAAAATCAGAGAGGGAGATACGGAAAAAGAGATAGAGGAAGGAACGAGAGAAAAGGGAAGGAAAAAAGAGAGGGAAGAGAGACAGAGAGAGAGATTAAAGCCTATTTTCAAAATACAGACGTCTGTGCCCATGTGTTGGTGTAGAATCTTCAAACTTCATCTTAGATCCGTGGATCCGGATCGCTATCAAATTCTAATGAATTGGCTCCCGACCCATGGGCAACCCACTCGTAAAACTTCATGATGAGAGACGAGAGTGAGACTGAGGTTGATATCGCCTCGTGAGACAGCCCTCACAGGGTATCAGGTCCCCCTGATACCTACCTTTGCATCCCGCTGTCTCCTGACCCAGTTGATGAGGTCGACGCGCCTCGCCTGCAGTGCCTCCACCAGGGCGTCCACCTGTGCCACGATCACGCCCTCCACTTCGCGACAGTTTCCCTGCAACACAGTAAGCTTATGATGGAACGGTGGTTCGCTTCACATTCACAACGTGCATAAGGTTTTCATGGCGTTATAGTTTTTGTTATCTATGATTTTCACAGACTCTGGTGAAATTTACTCAATACTAAAATTAATAAAGTCTTAAAAATATGTATGAAAATAAATAGTCATCCATTAAAAAAACAATGATGCTGATGGCCGATATAATCTAAACATTCATCCGTATAAATTTTTTAAAATGCCAAACGTCTATTACTTCCAGAAACCATGAGCCCGTGACCGCCACCATCACAACACCCGAGAGCCAAGGTTCCCAAAACCGACATCCCGCAAGGACTCACGTGCACTTCCTCCGAGAGCGTCTTGAGCGTGTGGATGAACTCCGTGGCCGCCCGGGCCTTCTCCGACAGCTGCTGGAGCGCCTGCGACAGCTCCGTCTGCGAGGGGGAGAAATATGGTGTTAAGGATTTTTTTTCTGAGGGGGGAGATAATGGTATTAAAGTCAAATTTCCAAAATTTACACGCAATCTGGAGTGAAAGACCTTACTTGAAGCCACGAATAACTTGCGACTCCAAAGTTAGTTGCTGTGTTTGGCAACAACCCATAAAGTGACCCTAATTAGTGTTGCAAACGACTTAAAAGTTTTGTTTTGTTACTGCTACACCTCCCCCCCCCCCATCCACCCACCACAAAAAAAAAAGAAAAAAAAAAAAAAAACCAGCTCAAAAAGATTCAAGAAAGGATCATGACACATAAGCACTTGAACTCGACACGGTCCACGCAGAAATCCCTGTTTTTTCGGAAACTTTAGGTTATATTTATCTTATTTGCAATTTATTCTAGCACTAGACCCTCGAGGCTAGCCACAAACAGACCTCGAATAAATACAGCTGTAGCAGAATCGCAAAGGACTGAAATCACAAAGAATCTAACGAAAATAAAGCCTTTTTCTGAACTTTCGCCCAAAAATGAAACTCGAGGAACAACTTCCACTTGGAATTCAACAAAAGAACAAACCACAAGTGGGGCTGTGATTGTGGGACTCTTGGTGTGTTTGTTTGCGTTTGGGCCAAATGAATGAAGTTATGTCTCGAAGAACGGAGATGGTGATGGTGACATGATGGTGGTGATGAAGGCGGTGGTGATGCAGATTATGATGGTGAAGTTGATAATGAACAACAAAAAACGTAGCGAAGGATGAGAAAACAAGAACAGAGGAATAGGAGCAGCACTGAAATGGTGGTAATGGGCGCACTAGCATCTAATTATAGCGCTGGCAACAAAAATCTTTATGGGCCTCTATGGCAGCAGTTCCAGCAACAGCAGTAGTAGTAAGAGTTGAAAAATAGTAGATGTAGTAGTAGATAAAAATAGTAATCGCAGTAGCGGTATAAGTCGGAGTGGCACTAACTGCAGCGGCGGCGGACACAACCAAGTAAACAAAGCAAGATCAAGGAGAAAGGAAGAAAATGAGCCGGCGAGGAGACTAAACGGGAGGGGAAGAGAAGGGGGGGGGGGGAGGGGAAGGTGTAGGAAAAGGGAAAGATAAGAGAAAGGTCTGAGGAAGAGGAAGGGGGAGAAGAGGGATAGGAAATGACTGTGACGAAGAGAGTCACAGCCACCCATCTAATGCTTCTTATTTGATTAATGCATCTTTGATTTTTCATTCATTTCTTTCGCAGGCTCGACGGGGCGTCTGCGTTGATTTACGTCCCGGCCACGCCGCCGGTCCGCCGCCGGTCCGCCGCCGCCCTCCCCGCCGGCGCAAATCGCTCACTTCCGCCAGGTAGGCCCACCGCGCGCCGCCTGCCCCGCGTTTACGGCCGACGCGGCGCCGACTAACTGTTCATCGCGCCGTCGTTCCCCCGTCACGAAAACGCCTTCGACGCGAAAGGGACTGCACGTCTTGGCGGCCGTGATGTGGCTCGCTACCTGCGATTGCCTGTCGCTTTTCTTCCCCCTTTCTTACCTCTTTTTCTCTCTTTCTTTCTCTACCAATCCCTACTTCCTTCCTTCTTCCCTCTTTCTTTTCTCACTTGCCCTCCACTCATTCATTCACCCATCCACCCACCCGCTCGTCCAAATCCCCTCCCTCTGAACTTTATCTAGTCTTGCTTGCTTTTTATGACCAGTCATTCGCGCGGAGAAACACGGGCATAAAGCGGGAAGGCGCTCTCGTTCGGGTACGAAGGGGAGGGGGGGGGGGGGGAGAGGAAGAAAAGAAAAGGAGGAGGAGGAGGAGGAGGAGGAGGAGGAGGAGGAGGAGGAGGAGGAGAGGAGAAGGAGAAGGAGAAGGAGAAGGAGAAGGAGAAGGAGAAGGAGAAGGAGAAGGAGAAGGAGAAGGAGAAGGAGAGGAGAAGGAGAAGGAGAGAGGAGAAGGAGAAGGAGAGAGAGGAGGAGGAGGAGGAGGAGGAGAAGGAGGAGGAGAAGGAGAAGGAGAAGGAGAAGGAGAAGGAGAAGGAGAAGGAGAAGGAGAAGGAGAAGGAGAAGGAAAAGGAAAAGGAAAAGGAAAAGGAAAAGGAAAAGGAAAAGGAAAAGGAAAAGGAAAAGGAAAAGGAGGAGAAGGAGAAGGAGAAGGAGAAGAAGGAGAAGAAGGAAAAGGAAAAGGAAAAGGAAAAGGAAAAGGAGAAGGAGAAGGAGAAGGAGAAGAAGAAGCAGAAGAAGAAGCAGCAGAAGCAGCAGAAGCAGAAGAAACAGAATAAGAAGCAGAAGAAGAAGCAGAAGCAGAAGAAGAAGAAGAAGAAGAAGAAGAAGAAGAAGAAGAAGAAGAAGAAGAAGAAGAAGAAGAAGAAGAAGAAGAAGAAGAAGAAGAAGAAGAAGAAGAAGAAGAAGAAGAAGAAGAAGAAGAAGGATGGGGAGGAAGAAGAAGGCAAGGAAAATGAAGAGGAAAGAGTGCGCGCGCGCGCGCGGGTGTGTGTGTGTGTGTGTGTGTGTGTGTGTGTGTGTGTGTGTGTGTGTGTGTGTGTGTGTGTGTGTGTGTGTGTGTGTGTGTGTGTCTGTGTGTGTTTTGTAATATGTAATAATGAGTATGTAATAATGTAGTATGTAATTATGTAGTATGTAATGTGTAATATGTAATGTATATGTCTCCCTGCACATGCACATGCGCCAGAAGCGAAGCTGCTCAGAGCCGAGCGCTCCCCTTTCGGCCGGAGCCGGCGAGGGCGGGGCGGCAACAGGTGCGACGCCCGCGCGCCGGGAAAGCTCAGAGGAAACTGACGCTGCAACAAACACGGATTTCACACTAAGCTGGTGTGACTCTAACTGATACACCTTCCCGTTTCGGGCGCTTTCCACTCTTTATCCAACTTTAATTGTGAGTGAACCTTTGGAGGAGGTGGAGGAAAAGGGGGAGGAGGAGGAGGAAAAAGAGGAGGAGGAGGAGGAAAAAGAGGAGGAGGAGGAGGAAAAAGAGGAGGAGGGAAAAAAGGAGGGGGAGGAGGAAAAAGAGGAGGGGAAAAAGAGAGGAGGAGGAGGAAAAAGAGGAGGAGGAGGAAAAGGAGGAGGAGGAGGAAGAGGAGAAAATGAGGAGGAGAAGGAAGAGGAGGAAAAGAAAGAGGAGGAAGACGACGAGGACGACGATGAGGAGGAAGAGAAGGAATAGAAAGAGGCCGACGAAAGAGACGAAGGCGTCGGAGGCAAGAGGCGAAGACTCAGCTCGCGAGCCGCGGCGGTGTCCGGTCCTCGCGAGCAGGATGTGAACGACGCTTCATTACCTGCCTCGTCACTGCCAGATATCATCGCCGGCTCATCATTGCCACTCATCACCACCGCCGATCCGGTCGTACCATCACTGTGCAGAATCTTGACTCCCGAGCCGTCATGTGCATGAGAGCCACCTGCTTCCTCTCCCCCCTCCCCCGTGTGGTATAATGTAAAGCTAAAGTAAAGCTACTACTTCCTCCTCCTCCCTCCCCCTCCCCCTCCCCTGCAGTACGCAATAAAGCCACTTCCTCCCCAGAAACCGCCACCGACGCAACGAAAACGCCCAAAAGAACACTTATCTCATCCTCTCGAACTCCAAATCTATCACTAAGCCCACCTTTACTCCGAGAAACGTCCACTTACTCTTTCGAAAACGCCCATTTCTTCCTTCCAAACTCATATATCTAGTTCAAAACCGACCACCTCATCCTCCACAAACGCCCGTCCATTCCCTTCAATCTGGTTTCTTTTCCTAAACACGCCCACCACCTCATCCAAGACGCCTAGCTCTCCCTTCAAGACGCCCATTCATTCCCACCACACCCTGGCTTCTTCCTACAACCGCCCGGGCACTTCTACGCCGCAGAGTTCCGACAGAACCACGTATCTGTCATTCCTTTCATAATCAACGCGTCATACGACAGAACACTTTAGCGTATCGCCGCCCGAAACCCGCCCAAACACCGCCCGCGCCCACCGATCATTAAATCCATAATTATGTAACGCTACACCGTTTGGCGGTTAACAACACTCGCGGTTAATTAGGAAATTCGATACCCGAGCGATGCACCTCGCTGCACGGCCGCCCGCGAAGCCGCCCGCGCCACACGCCCGCGAAGGGAGGGATGAACGTCGACGCATTAATACAGATATATGGGCGTGTGCGTACACCACAACACGGCAGGTAGAGAAGCACTGTGCGTGAATGGAGGTATGGACGACTGCAGAAGAGCAATATTTATATTCATATTTATACATTTCCATTTACGCATAGTAGAACACAAGTATAAATAAAGTCAACATTACATCCATGCAACGCAGCCTCCCCACCCACACGAACGTGTGCAGGCACGTACGCACCACACTCACTAACACACACACACACACACACACACACACACACACACACACACACACACACACACACACACACACACACACACACACACACACACACACACATACACATACACACATACACACATACACACATACACACACACATACATACACACATACACACATACACATACACATACACACATACACACATACACACACACACACACACACACACACACACACACACACACACACACACACACACACACACACACACACACACACACACACACACACACACTCACACTCACACGCACGCGCACACGCACACAGGCACACGCACACAATCCCCTCAACCTCCCACCCAACACTCGTGCCGCCAGGGTAATCCCTCGCCACTTAAATCCTGCCCTTCGTAATCCCGTCACTGCCACGATGTCCAGGATTACACAGGATTAAAGCCCCGACTGGAACATCGGTGCAGGTTACGTCTTGTGGCGCCGTCTGCTCACCCCGCGGACGAGACCAGCTCAGACTTACTTGCAGAAAGGGGACTATACTGAATCTTATTTCTTACTTTTAGCTCTCATTTAAGGCGTAATTATTTTCTAGCTTTATGCGGTGTCTCCTCCATCGTCACATGCCTTTAATTTTTACCTTTATTCCTTTAGTTGTTGTTTGTTTTGTATTTTTTGCTTGTGCATGGAACGAGAAATGATTTTGCTCTTGATTTATGATTTCTCTCTCCCTCCCCCCTCCCCCCCTCCCTCCCTCCCTTTCCCTCCCTCCCTCCCTTTCCCTCCCTCCCTCCCTCTCCCTCCCTCCCTCCCTCTCCCTCCCTCCCTCCGACCCTTTCCCTCCCTCCCTCCATAAGCCATTCATAATTCCGTCCATGTAGGCTATGTATGTCAGTTCGTTTCGATCCATGTAAGTCCACCCGTTACGAGAACACACAACATTTATATACACATCTGCTGGCGCATGATTAATACTTCGACAATGACTGTGCACGTAGGTACGGCCAGGCGCGGCAGGTTTATTGTAAATACTAAAAAAAAATAACCGTATGGTGAAGATAAAGGAATTAACGACCTAAAATTCTAAATGTTTTTATTGTGACCGTTTGGTAAAGAAATACTTTCAAGAGATGAACTATATATATAAATATATTTATATCTATATATATATATATATATATATATATATATATAGAGAGAGAGAGAGAGAGAGAGAGAGAGAGAGAGAGAGAGAGAGAGAGAGAGAGAGAGAGAGAGAGAGAGAGACGATTATAGATCAAAGAAAAAAAAATAAAAAGAAGAAAGGCTGGTAACAGATTTCCAGTAACAACTCCCCCCCAATAAGGAAAAAAAAAAAAAATAAACTGGAACACAAAATCAACCTGCCCTTCCCCCATTCTGGACATGAAGCCGACGCCCTTGCTCTCTCGCCCTACCCTTTAAAAAGCGAACGAAATATACAGAAATACGAAAAACCCGATCGTCAGTTGCGTTCACCTTTCGCCCGCCTGAATGACGTCTCATTACACTCGGCGCGACATTCTCTCCTCACTCGCGTCTCTCTCAACGTATCGATGACCTGTTGATCACTCTCTCTTCACCTCATTTTTATCTTCATTTCTACTGCTTCTGCTTCTGCTGTTATTGCTTTTTTTGACTTTGCTTCAGCTTCTGTTCTTGGTATCATATTTCTCCCTTTCCTGCCTCCCCCGCTCCCGTGAAAAAAGGGAACTATGAAAAGAGAAAAAAAGAAGAAGAGTAAGAGGAGAAGTATTTGGAGGAAGAGGAAGAGGCTCAGGAGGGGCAGCGTGTTCGGGAATGCAGGGCCGCCCTTCGACGTCCCATTAGGCCTCTCAGCTCGCCCTAATGGCCAGCATCACTCACCCGAGGCCGTCCTCTCCGTGGAATATTCGCAGCAGCCCTGGACGGCACAGCCACAGCAGGCGGGACACAGCCTGCAGCCGGAACAGCAACAGTGCAAAAGGTCAAAACCCCGACACTCAACGCTAAACTCATTAACTCATTTCTACCTCGACGTCATTTACATCAACGTCTGAAGGATTTTTTTTTTTTTTTTTTAATCGGACGAGAACGTGGAGGGAACTCACTTCTTCTCTCACTTTTTATTCCCATTTCTTTCTCCTCTCTTTCGTGCCTTGGCTTCCGCGCCTTTCACTGCCACCGGAGGGAATGGTGAACGTGTGAGAGTGAACGGCGACATGAGGGTGACGAGGCAGCGGGATTGTTTTTTGTGAGTGTGTGTGTGTGTGTGTGTGTGTGTGTGTGTGTGTGTGTGTGTGTGTGTGTGTGTGTGTGTGTGTGTGTGTGTGTGTGTGTGTGTGTGTGTGTGTGTTATTATTTGTGTGTGTGTGTTATTATTTGTGTGTGTGTGTGTGTGTGTGTGTGTGTGTGTGTGTGTGTGTGTGTGTGTGTGTGTGTGTGTGTGTGTGTGTGTGTGTTATTATTTGTGTGTGTGTGTGTTATTATTTGTGTGTGTGTGTTATTATTTGTGTATGTGTATGCTATTATATGTCTGTGCATGAGTAGGTGTGTGACATGCTAGGCTTGTGCTTATGTGTGATTTTCATTGATTCTGTATGTGTCCGTGTACCTCCGCTTCCATGCTCCGTGAGCGCCTTTGGACGTGTTCGCGTGCGTACCAGACAGCCGCCAAGTCGCCTGCAAGTCACCCGGTTCCGATTCGTCGTCCGGAATATCGGCGCCATTACGGGAGAAAAATGGTCGCGTCGCCCTGCGCCGTCTCCCGCCCGCGGCTATCCCGCCCCGCCGGACGCTGGCTGTCGGGGGGGGGGGGGTAGGAGGAGAAGGCAGGGGGGGGGGGGGGACAAGGGGCAGCGCCTTCGGGACGGACTGCAGGCCGAGATAGCGCCGGGGTCGTCGGCGGGAGTAATGTCACCGCGCCCGCGATTGGCCCTCACGCTCACTGGACTGTTTGTCCTCCGCCCCCCGCCCTTGCCCCCCTCTCTCTCTTTCTCTTTCTCTTTCTCTTTCTCTTTCTCTTTCCCTCACACACACACGCACGCAAGCACGCACACACACACACACACACACACACACACACACACACACACACACACACACACACACACACACACACACACACACACACACACACACACACACACACACACGCGCGCGCGCGCACACGCACACGCACACGCACACGTACACGCACACACACACATTATATATATATATATATATATATATATATGTATATATTTACATATACATACGTAAAGGAATAGCTCTTAATTTACCGACATGCAAATAATCCAATATTCCTTAAAAGCCAACCCACTTACACACATTATATATATATATATATATATATATATATATATATATATATATATATATATATATATATGTATGTATATATTTACATATACATACGTAAAGGAATAGCTCTTAATTTACCGACATGCAAATAATCCAATATTCCTTAAAAGCCAACCCACTTACACTTGCACTCAATCCTGCAGGCTGTGTTGGCAAGCGCGTGTAAGATATCAAAAGTAAACCGCAACGCCTATTTATAAATGTCAGCCTACCTTTCACGACGAAAAAACAACAGAAAGCAGTTATTAAGCATTTATTTCTGACGCAACGAAATCCGCTCTTGGATCGACGGCGACACCTCCGCTAAAGACCGCTTTCCGTTGCCTTTCTTCTTCTCTCTCTCTCTCTCTCGTACTTAAGGCGTCGTCATCGCCGGGATAATCACAGGCTGACGCAACCCGAGTCAGAAAGCGTCTCGCGAATCCTGAGAAACCACGAGAAAAGCGCCCAAGGGAGGTGGTGGTCTTCTGGCGGGTGCATTCGGGCGTTTCCAGGTTTGCTTCTGTTCTTTCCCTTATTCCCCGTCCTCTTCTTTATACCCTCCCCCCACCTCCTTCGTTTCCTCCTCTCCTCTTCATTCCTGCCTTCTGATCTTCCCACGTTTTCTCTTCATTCTTCATCCCCGCTTTATTCTGATTCCGAAGCCTCCCTCTTTTTCACCGTTCTCCATTTCTTTTGTCTTTCCCTTCCTCTCTCCTTTCCTTTCATTCGTTCCACCTTCCCCTTCCTCTCTTTCATTTGTCCTTCTTTCCATTCCTTCCTTCATTCCTTGCATTCGTCTTCATTTTCTCTCTCTTCCAGCTGACCTCTCTTTCTACCTTCCTCACTTAATGTCTTCCTTCCTCCCTGCCCTAATTAATTCCTTCTCTTTCTAATTCCTTCTCTCCTTCTTCCCTATCTCTGCAACTGCCCCTCCCTTTCCTCCTCCCTTTCCTCCTTCCTTTCACTACTCCTTGGCTACCCTGTCCTCCCTACCTCTTTCGCTACCCTGTCCTTCTCCGTCCGTTCCTCCCATACGCCCCTCCTCCCTGCCTCCCTCCCTCCCTCCCTTTCCCCTCGCCACAATCCCCGTCGCCAGCCACGTGAGGCGGCGACGGCGGCGGCGGGCGGCATCTCGAAGGCCCACGGCGGCGCTCCCGGCGTAACACACGCGTAAAACCGCCGACTGTCATCACACTTTCCTCGGGGTGATACATCATCCCCCTCCCCCCTTCCCTTCCCCCCCTCCACTTCCCCCTCCGTTCTACATCCTCCTAACACGCACCCTCCCCCCTCTCCCGATCCTCTTTCTCTCCCTTCATCCCCCACTTCTTCCCCCGCAACGCCCCCTCCCCCCTCCCTCCATCCTGCGCCTGAAAGTTCGGCCATGTGATTGCTCTCTGATCGGGCGACGTATCCAGCTCTTCCTTCCTCGGGGGACGCTTGCGCAGTCGCTCCTTTTACACACGCAGCGCCACGTCGTACTTAACATTTCCAACACACTTCACTACACATTTCGAAACACATACGTGACGCCACAGTCAACGTACATACACATATGTTGACCCATTTTGTCACATGCATCAGATCGGTTTACATATTTTGCTTAGATTAGTTTACTTTACACCATAGAACACCACATACATACACAGGCACGCACGCACACATGCGCGCACACACACACAAACACAAACAAACAAACACACACACACACAAACACAGACACAAACAAACAAACAAACAAACAAACACAAACAAACAAACAAACACACAAACAAACAAACAAACAAACAAACAAACAAACACACACACACACAGAGCCGGCAAAGGCGAAAGGCAGCCTCATCTTGCATTCAGGGTTGCAAACGGCAGGAATTCCGCATGCACGACGCGAAACGGTGCACTCGGGCAGGTTTGTATACGGAGAGACGATCCGACCGGGCCGCGACGATGCCCAGGTACCCCGCTTTCAATTCTTAAACGACAGACTGTTTCGTACCGACGCAACGTCCTCGGTCGTCTGCTGGGT
Organism: Penaeus chinensis; assembly: GCF_019202785.1. Taxonomy (NCBI): domain Eukaryota; kingdom Metazoa; phylum Arthropoda; class Malacostraca; order Decapoda; family Penaeidae; genus Penaeus; species Penaeus chinensis. The sequence continues at coordinate 11,360,102 of NC_061838.1, read as the reverse complement.
CGTCCTTGCATTATCTTTCTCTGTCTCTTACCTCATATCACTCCTCCATTCTCTCTCTCTTGCCTTCTCTTTCCTTTTCTTTCTTTTCATTGCTCTTTATGTTTCCCTCCATCTATCTATCAATCTATCTCTTCCATCTACCATATTTCTATTTCTCCCTTACTTTCCCTTCCCCTTCAAACTGAAGTCGCCTCCCTCTATCTATGTCTCCCAAACTCACCAGCACGCAACAGCAATAAGTAACGGAACGCGAGTGAATAGTCATAACACCGCCGTTACTTGGACCAAGACCAATAAGAACACAAGCGACGGTTAGGGATGCTTCCACAACAAGAACAAGAAACAAGAACAAGATCATCAGGGTGACCTCACCTGACCTGACTCTTAATGGCGTGTCAATAACAAGACCGGACAGACACTAAGAGGGTAGCAGTCCTATAAAATCAAGGGGGGATGGGAAAGGAGCGAGGGAGGGGAATTTTCCCAAAAGAAAAACCACCGCCAATGCTATTAGTATTCACATTGTCGACTTCATCACTATCATCGTAGCATTACTTTTACCATCACGAAAACTTATCACCCCAATAGTACTGTGCATGTGTTTTTATCATTATCATCACGTACACTCTTCACTTCACCAATATTAGAAGCCGAGGTAGAATGGAAAGAGGGACGAAAAGTGAAAGGAAAAGAAAGAAAGATCACATCAAACAGTACAATATATCACCACAGTTGCTTTCCTCCAGCCCTCCCCCTTTCTCCTCTTCCTTTCCTTTCCCTTCCCTTCCCTTCCCTTCCCTTCCCTTCCCTTCCCTTCCCTTCCCTTCCCTTCCCTTCCCTTCCCTTCCCTTCCTTTCCTTTCCTTTCCTTTCCTTTCCTTTCATTCCCTTCCCTTTCCTTTCCTTCCCTCCCCTCTTCTCTCCTCTCCTTTTTTATTAGTTATGCCCCCCCCCCCCCATTTGCCCGCATCTTGTCCTAATTTGCATAAAATCTGGGGAGGCCTATACACACGCTCTGTTATTTTCTCCCCTCGCCAGTTCCCTCTAGTCATAGTGTCTTGTAATCCCAAAAGGGAATTAAATAATGCGTATATAAGGCAAGAGAGATCACGAGAGGGAAGGAGAAGGAAAAAGAAAGAGAAAGGGAGAGAATAAGACAGAGAAGAGAGAGAGAGAGAGAGAGAGAGAGAGAGAGAGAGAGAGAGAGAGAGAGAGAGAGAGAGAGAGAGAGAGAGAGAGAGAGAGAGAGAGAGAGAGAGAGAGAGAGAGAGAGGAAAGAGAAGAGAGAGAGAGAGAGAGAGAGAGAGAGAGAGGAGAGGAGAGAGAGAGAGAGAGAGAAGGGGGGGGGGAAAAAAGGGGGGGGGGGGGGGGGGGGGGGGGGAAAAAAAAGGGGGGGGGGGGGGGGGGAAGGGGGGGGGGGGGGGGGGGGGGGGGGGGGGGGGGGGAAGGGGGGGGAGGGGGGGGGAAGGGGGGGGGGGGGGGGGGGGGGGGGGGGGGGGGGGGGGGGGGGGGGGGGGGGGGGGGGGGAGGGGGGGGGGGGGGGGGGGGTTTTTGGGTGTGGGCCCCAAAAGGGGGCCCCGAAAGGGGGGGGGGGGGGGGGGGGGGGGGGGGGGGGGGGGGGGGGGGGGGGGGGGGGGGGGGGGGGGTTTGCCTTTTTACCCCCCTTTTTTCCCCCCCCCCCCTTTTCCGGGGGGGGAACCCCCCCGGGGGGGGGGGGGGGCCCCCCCCCGGCTTCCCCCCCCTGCCCCCCCTTTTCCCCCCCCTTTTCCCCCTTCTTTCCCCCCCCCCTTGGGTTTTTCCGTCCCGCTCTTTTCCCCACCCCCCCCGGGGGGGGGCCGCGAACCGGGGGCGCCGGGGGCCTTTTGCTTCTTGTAATCCGGGGCGGGGGGGGTTTTCCCTTTTTTTAACTGCCAAAAAGGCGACAGGTCTTTTCTCACCCCAAAAAAGCGTGAGTTGTGAAGAACGGCGCTGTGATGAAATTCTCGGCTCGTATCCAATCTTGAATTTCTACGTCTCGAGATTTCCGCTTTTGTTTCATCCTACGGTTTCGAGTATGCGTTTTTTTGTCCCTCACGGGGGGAAAAGCAAATGGCTCTCAACCCGCTACAGTGTTCTTTAGTCAAAACAGGTGCACTTCAGCCAGACTACTAACACTCGAAGCACGCAGCCCAATTTTACGCATGCAAAATTCCCAGGATCATTATTTTCGCAAATTACCCTGCCCCCATCACAACGCGAATGGTTATCTTCGCCCCATCACGTTGTTCGCACCAACCACGGAATTAGGCGCCACCAGTCACTATCAAGTTTGAACCGCTTCGTTTGCTCAAAGGCTTCACAATTAAGAGCCACCAGCCAACGTAACGAGGAAGTGCGAATATCGCCAGTCGCATAACAACGCACGCTATTCACATTGTCCAGGAGCGTCTATTCTGTAGTGAAATCGTATCAGAAACTCACGTCGGAGACCTTATCGCATACATATCAAAAACAGAATGACAACAAGGCAGCGTGGTCAGTGGAGGAGGAGTCATTGACAAAAGTTCTATAAGTGTAGATAACCGTTTTGTGGACAACCATTACATTGTTTGTGACATGAATAGGCTGTGGTCTCCAATATTATCAACCACGCCACCAAACGCTTCGCACGCTTCTGAAGCTAAGAACGAGGCCTTGATTCACGTTAACTTACTTATGCAAACAAATACACTTACAATATTTACCACTGCTACATACGCAAGTATTTAACGTAAATAACGCCACATATACGCGGATTTCATGCTATTGCGAGGTCATGAAACATAATCCATACAGAAAACAAGGGTTATTAAATATATCTACAAATCTAATCAGCCTGTTGGTGTACCTGCCTATCAACAAAACCCTACCTTAATTTACCTCTGTTTTCCTATCTCCGATCTACCCATCCTACAGCCACACCTACATCTACAGACGCGTATTTACATCTACCTCCCATACACTTTCCTATCGTCACTTCCACCATTCCAAACACTGGTCAATCTATTCACATGCATGGCTAAAGAGCTGTGAGAATCCTCTTCCGAACCGCTCGCTTCCATTCGTTATTTTTCGTCTCGTTTCGTTTCAATTCGGTTCGGTTCGTACGTTACGTCATGTCTTTTGTCAGACAGATTCACGGAGATTATTTGTATTTTTCTCAAGGTCTATGTAAGTCTCTCTCTGTCGGTTTCCTTTTTTCTTTTCTTATTTTTTTCCGCTCTCCCTCCCCTACTCTCTCTAACTATTTATCTACATATACATACGCATGTATGCACATGTGAGTGAGTGAGTGAGTGTGTGTGTGTGTGTGTGTGTGTGTGTGTGTGTGTGTGTGTGTGTGTGTGTGTGTGTGTGTGTGTGTGTGTGTGTGTGTGTGTGTGTGTGGTTGTGCGTGCGGGCCCCCGCCCACATACGAGTATTTTATGCGTATTTGTCTTTGTCTGTTAATTTTAATGTAACTGCTAACGCTAATGTAAATGTTAATGTGTGTATATACACAGATACACACACACACACACACACACACACACACACACACACACACACACACACACACACACACACACACACACACACACACACACAAATCAAAAACCTCCCCAACTACCCTAATTATAAAAGCTGGGAAAGCGCTACTCCTTTAGCGTCCCCTACCCTTCACCCCCCCCCCCCCACACCTATTCCCATAAAGTCCCGCTAGGACAACGCCCAGCGGGTCCCCATCAACACTTCTCCCACACAAACACCCTCTCCACGTAGTCACTCGGGTCCTTTCGTAACACACCAATCTCATTTGCCAATCACTAATTACTAGATTCTAATCCGCAGTCAGGTCACTCAAATTCTCTCTCTCTCTCTCTCTCTCTCTCTCTCTCTCTCTCTCTCTCTCTCTCTCTCTCTCTCTCTCTCTCTCTCTCTCTCTCTCTCTCTCTCTCTCTCTCTCATTAACCCTGGTTAATTCATTCTCGCCAAGGCCACCCTCAAGACTCTTAGTTAGTCACCCTATCAGGAAATCTCCCTTACGATTCACTTCTACTTTAGTCCGACACCCTAATCCCTCACCCTAATAGCAGGTCACCTTATCTTTCACCCTCTTCAAGGAAGTAGCCCTCATGATTAACACAAATGCGAAGCCACCCTTATTCCTTGCTTATAATGCTATCCAATGTCACCCTTATTCACCACCCTGGCCAGTCACTCTTACTCATCACCCGGGCCAGTCACCCTTACTCATCACCCGGGCCAGTCACCCTTACTCATCACCCTGGCCTGTCACTTTCACTATTCAAGCAAACCAAAGTCGCCCTTATTCATCTCTCTAGTCACACTACTCACCCTAAGCAATGTCACTCCAACACCCTAATGAGCAGTCACCGTTACGATTGGGCGATATATTTTATGCCTTGCTGGGTCAAAGGTTAAGGGTTTGTAAGATGCGTGACCTTTTCCCTCTCTCCTTCATTATGTTTTGTTTTTTTATTCTTTCCCCCCTTTTCCCCCCTTCCCCTTTCCCCCCTTTTCCCCTTTCCCTTTCCCTTTCCCTTTCCCCCTTTCCCTTTCCCCCCCCTTTTCCCCTTTCCCTTTTCCCCTTTCCCCTTTTCCCCTTTTCCCTTTTCCCCTTTCCCCTTTTCCCCCCTTTCCCCCTTTCCCCTTTTTTTCCCTTTTTTTTTCCCCTTTTTTTCCCTTCCCTCCCTCTCCTAATCTTTATCCCTCGTAATCAAAACACTGTTAAAAAGCATCCACAATTAACGGAAAGGAAACTACACAAGATGGAGGAGAGAAAGGGAGGGACGAAGGGAGTGAGGAGAGGAGGGAATAAGGAACTGAGAGAGGGAAGGAGGGAGGGCTGGTGGGATGGTGGGTTCTCCCTCCCCTCGGAATGGGCAGGAATGGGGTTGGGTGGGGGGAACTTTTTTCCCCCCCTCCTCCGCTTAAGGGGGAGAAGAGTTGAGTTCTTCTCTCCCCTCACAGCCTAGGTAAGGAGGGTAGGGGGGAGGGGAGGAGAACGGTTCTCTCCTCACTGATTAGGCAGGAGAAGAAGGGGGAGGTACGGTTCTCTTCCCTCGGGACCCATAGAGAACCCAGGAACCTTTCTCTTTCTCTTCTTTTTTTCCCCTCCCCCCTTTTTCCCTGTTCTTTTTCCCCCTTTTCTTCTTTTTCCCCCCCCTCTTTCTTTTCCCTTTTTCCCCCTTTCCCCCCCTTTTCCCCCTTTTTCCCCTTTCTTCTTTTTTCCCTCTTCCCTCTTTCTTTTTCCCTCTTTCCCTTCTTTTTCTTTTTCCCCTCTTTCCCCTTTCCCTTTTTTTTTTCCTTTTCCCCTCTTTCTTTTTCCCTTCCTTCCTCCCTTTTTCCCCCCTCTCTTTCCTCTGGCCCTTCCCCTCCCCTTTCTCCCCTTTTCCCCAAACCCTTTCTCCTTTCCCCCTTTTTTCCTTCTCTTTTTTTCTCTCATTTTCTCTCTCTTCTTTTCTCTCTCCCCCCATCTTCCCTCTCCCCCCTCTCTCTCCCCCCTCATCTCCCCCTTCCCTCTCCTCTCCCCTCTCTCTCTCTCTCTCTGCCCTCCCCCAGCGAATTCCTGTGGGGGTAGGGGGGGGGGGGGGATAAGTAAGCCATTAAGTCATCCTTCCGAAAGGCGCCGTCAGGGACCTTTGGTGCCCCGGAGCCCCCCCTTTGGTTTCTCAAGTAAAAAATCTTACTAAAGGGTTTTTTGAAGGGTTCATAGAAAACATAATCGTATTAAGTAGTAACAGTTACGTATTATTGCTTATTACAAGGTAACAAGGCGGTCCACCTATTTTCCCCTTGAAGCATATTTTTTCCCCTCTTTTCCTCTTTCCCTTATTCCCTTTTAACTTCAAATTCGTACAGATTTTCTAAAAGATCGATTCAAATGTTAGCATGATAAAAGAGAGGAGACGGAAGAGAGTGAAGAGGGAAGAGAGATAAAAGGTGGAAAAAAAGTGAAAAGAAAAAGACTAAAGGCGGCGATTCTCTCTTGATAAAACAAAACATAAGAACATCAACAAAAACAACCAAAGCAAACAACCAAAACCAACCACTAAACAAACAAACAAACAACGCGACCCCCACCGCCTCCCAGCGCCCGAAGGGCCCTGGGAACCCTCGTTCTGTCCCTTTCCGCCGACCCCTTTTTCCGCCATTAAAGGACCTAAACAGCGTTGCTTTTCGGAAATTTAAGCCCCAATTCGCCCCGGGAATGAGCCCCGGGCCGGGTTCCCCTGAAAAAAGCCCAATTAAGCCTGCGCCCCTTTCCCATCCCCGCCCTTTTCCATACGCATTCGTCTTTTGGCTGCGCCCTCAGAAGCGTCTCCGGATTCCGAGGCCTTTTTTTTTGCTCTTGTTCGCACTTCTTATTCTTATTTTCTCCCGCCTTGTTCTTGTTCGTATTTATTATTCTTAATTTCGTTTTAAACCCCCCCCCTCCCCCCTCCCCTCTGCCAAAACCCAACCTCTTTTCTATTCCCTTCCTTCTTCCTACTCTCTCTTTCCTCTTCCTCCTCAGAGGCCTACTTACTACTCCACTTTTTTTTTGCTTGGCTTCCTTTCCTATTCCTTTCCCCTTTCTCTCTTCCTATCTTCTTCATCTTCCTCCTTCGGCCTTCCTTCTCACTTCCCCTTCCCCTCTCTTTCTCCTGCTTCTACTCCTCCTACTGCTCTATCTGCTCCTCCACCTCTTCCTTCCCCCTCCTTACCTTAAACCTTTTCCCTTTTCCTTATCCTTATTTCCCTTTTCCTTATCCTTATCCTCCTCCTCTCCTCTCCTTTTCCTCCCCCTCTCCCCTCCCCCCCCCCTCCCCTCCCCTCCCCTCCCCTCCCCCTCCCCTCCCCCCCCTCCCCCAAAAACCCCCCCTCCCCTCCCCCTCCCCTCCCCCCCCTCTCCCCTCCCCTCTCCCCCCCCCTCTCCCCTCCTCTCCTCTCCTTCCTCTCCTCTCCTTCCCTCCTCCTCCTCTTCCTCCTTTCCTCCCTTCCCCCTTTCTCTCTCCATCTCCCCCCCCCCCTTCTCCTCCTTCGTCCCTCCCCCCCCCCCCCCCCTCCCCCCCCCCTCCCCCGTCTTCCCCGCTCCCCACCTCACCCCCCTCCCCAATCGTCTTCCGCCTCCCGATTTGTCAAGACCTAAATCAGGGGAAGGGAGGGCGGGGGGGGGGGGGTGAATAGTCCGGAATCAATTAATGCGAAGGAATGGGCGATTAATTACTCAATCAAGGGAGGGGGGTGGGGGGGGATAGATGAGAGGGGAGGGGAAAGCCACGCCGGCAGAAGCCTCTTTCGCCATTCGCAGATGTTCCCCTATTGCCCCTGAGGGAGGGAGGGAGGGAGGGAGGGAGGGCGAGGGAAAGGGAAGGAGGCAAGAGAGATGAAGGGAGGGAGGCAGGGAGACAGGGTGTGAGAAAGGGAGGGAGGTAGGGGGGAGGGAGGAAGGAAGGGAGGTAGGGGGAGGGAGGGAGGGAGGGAGGGAGGGAGGGAGGGAGGGAGGGAGGGAGGGAGGGAGGAAGGAAGGAAGGAAGGAAGGAAGGAAGGAAGGAAGGAAGGAAGGAAGGAAGGAAGAAAGGAAGGAACGATCGAACGAACGAAGAAAGGAAGAAAGGAAGAGAGGTAGGGGGGAAGAGTGGGAGGTGGGAGTTTCAGTGCGTGTGTGGGGGCATGGGGATGGGATTGGGGAAGGTTAGTCCGGAAAAAATAAACCAAATAAACAGATTTAGTGAGCGCGGTGAGACACGGAAGAGATGTGGAAAATAAAAGGGTTTGAAATGATGGGATTTAATACTTTGGTGTAGAGAGAGAGAGGGGGGAGAGAGGGGGAGAGAGAGAGAGAGAGAGAGAGAGAGAGAGAGAGAGAGAGAGAGAGAGAGAGAGAGAGAGAGAGAGAGAGAGAGAGAGAGAGAGAGAGAGAGAGAGAGAGAGAGAGAGAGAGAGAACGACCGACAGAGAGACAGAGAGGGAATGCCAGAGAGGGAATGAAAAAGAGAGAGAGAGAGAGAGAAAGAGAGAGAAAGGGGACAGAGGAAAGAGCAAGCGAGCGACGCAAGGGGTCAGACAAAGACGCGGGGAAGTTCAGCCTAACTTTAAAACTTCTCGAAGGTGTCGTTAATCTTCGAAGGGAAAGACATGTATATATAGCCTTAGGGATTGTCAGGGAGGAGTACCAAAGAACTCGCATCTTAATTGCCTTTGGGGAGGGAGGCCGACGAGAGGGAGAGATGGAGATAAGGAGAGATGGATAGATAGATAGGTAAGTAGACAGACAGATAGATAGAGAGTAGTGGAGAGAGAAGCGGGGAGGAGTGAGACTGGATAAAGAGTAGAAAGAGTAAAGAAAGGAGAGGAGAGGAGAGGAGAGGAGAGGAGAGGAGAGGAGAGGAGAGGAGAGAAGAGAATAGAAGAGAAGAAAGGAGGGGAGAGGAGAGAAGAAAAGGAGAGGAGAAGAGAAACGAGAAGAGAAAAGAAGAAAGACAAAAGAGAGGCAGACGGACGGAAAAGGGGAGATAAAGACAGAGGGATAGAAAGGAAATTATGCATTCGATAATCAGATAAGGGAGGGAATTGAATCAGCATTCGATGGCTAACACCCTACAAGAAACAGTTCCACGACACAACATTTTCGAGAAGACAAATACACATGAAAATGGAGAAAAAAAATCTGCCTATGGCGCAAGACTAACCACCCGCACACCTCCGCCCATGACACTTGTTTGTAAGCCCGCCCACGATGGCATGACACCTGTTTGTAAGCCCGCCTACGCCCGCATGACAACTGTATCTACGCCCACTCACTACGTTCATGAAGAGGGCGAAGGGGAGGGAACGGAGCGACAAGGAAAGTAAGAAGAAAGACGATGAAAAGATGGAATAAGGGAAAGGACAAAAATAAAACCCTTCCGGAAATTAATTATTGGAGGAAGGGTAAGAGGAAGCGAAACAGAAAAGAAGAAGAAGAGGAGGAGTACTAATACAAAGATAAATAAAAAAGGGAAGAAAAGAAAGAAAGAAAAAGAGAAACAGAGAACGAGAAAGGCGATGGAGAGGAAAAGAAAGAAAGAAGCGAGTAAGGAAGAGGAAGAAAAGAAACAGAAAGAGAAAAAGGCGATGAAGAGGAAAAGAAAGAAAGAAGCGAATCAGGAAGAGGAAGAAGAGAAACAGAAACAGGAAACAGCGAGGCAAACTAGGGTGTGAATGCGGCCGGAATGAAGAGCGAGGGCGGCGCTGGAAAAGAAAAACAAAGGGGAGGCAAAGGGGAGAGAGCGAGCGCGAGAATGCAAATGGGAGGGCAAGGCGATGAAAGACGGAAAGGGGGAAGAATGTAAAGAGGGGAGAAAGGGGAGGAAGGGGACGAGAAGGGGGAGAAGGGAGAGGAAAGGAGGGAGAGGAGAGAGGGAGAAAGGGAGATTGTTGATAGAAGGAAGTATAAGAACTTTGCCGACGCAATCCGCGAACGAGATCATGGAAATGAAAGAGAAAGAGAGAAAGAGAAAGATAAAGAGTAAGAGTAAGAGAAAATAAAAGACTAAGAGTACGAGTAAGAATAAGGGAAAGAGAAAGAGAGAAAGAGAAAGAAAGATAAATAGTAAGAGTAAGAGAAAGAGAGAGAGAGAAGGGTAAGAGAAGGGAAAGAGAGAGAGAAAGAGAAAGAGAGAGAGAGAGAGAGAG
>NC_061838.1:11348012-11350322 GCF_019202785.1 Penaeus chinensis | reverse complement strand
GACAAGGCACGCTCTTCCTCCGGATAAAAGCCTTCAGTGGACCTCCCTTCTTTTTTTTTTTCTTTTTTTTTATCTAACTTTATCTCATTTCTGACCCCCTCCCCTCATCTCTCTTTCATTCTCTACCTTCTCTTCTCTTCTCTTCTCTTATTTTTTTTCCTCACTCTCTGTCTCTGATCTCTCTTTTACTCCCTCCCTCTTATTCTCTTTAATTCTGCTTTCTCGCTCTCGTTCTTGTTGTTACCCCTCTAAGCAGACTCCTGCAAAAGGAAAGCGGGCAAGCAGGCGAGAGCGAACAATAATGCGCGTAACAGGTGCCTCCCCCTAAACCCCTAACATCACCCCCCACCACCCCCCACCACCCCCACCCCAAGCAGCGTCCGGACATGCCAATAATTCGGTTAAGCGACGTATTGGCTCGGGTCTCGCCCTCCGTTTCCCCGGGCAAAAAAGAGGGGAAAATAAAAACCAAAATAGAGCGAAACGGTCTCGCACACCGGTTCCCAATCCATCAGTAACGAAATAAAACCAAAATGAAATATCGGGAGGGCGAATTCGCTCCCGGAATGGATGGCAGTATTTGCACTGGGGGATACACACACAGGCCGCGCAAAACAAACAAACAAACACACATGGACGCAACGCATGCATTCACGCGCACGCGCACGCACACGCACAAGCACAAGCACATAAATACAGTGAGCCGAACCGGTAGAGTTTAAGAGAACGGAATGGAAAAGAAATAAAAATTAATATGGAACAGATGAATAAATAAATGGATACGTATTAGATAAGTAAATAACGAATGTACGAATGCAATCTAAAAATGCAATCTAGGTCACATTGAAAGGAAAAAGTGAAAAAATAAATAGAAGAATCGAAAAATAAAAACGCACACACACACAAACACACACAGGCACAGACACAGTCACAAACACACAGACACACACACACAGACACACACACAGACAGACAGACAGACAGACAGACAGACAGACACACACACACACACAGACACACACACACACATATATATACACAAAAAAGGGGGTGAGCGGGGGAACCTGCGATCAGCTATCCCCGCCTGGCCCGAAAAGAATCAATTGAAGGCTCGCAACGGAGAAGCATCGCTGGAAAATGACTCTTTTGTCGAGGAGGGCGACCGCTTGGGGAGGGGGGGGGGTAGAAGGAATAGGGGGGGAAAGAGGGGAGAGGAGGGGTGGAGGGGGAGGGAGGGAGGGAGGGAGGGAGGGAGGGAGCGAGGGAGGGAGGGAGGGTGGGAGGGAGGTTGGGAGGGAGGGAGGGAGGGAGGGGGGGAGGGAGGAAGGAGGAAGAGGAGGAAAAGGAGGAAGAGGAGGAAGAGGAAAGGGAAGAAGAGGAAGAGGAGGAGGAGGAGGAGGAGGAGGAATAGGAGGAGGAGGAGGAGGAGGAGGAGGAAGAGGAGGAGGAGGAAGAGGAGGAGGAGGAGAGAAAAAAGAGGAAGCACGAGTGTGAAAAAGATCCGAGGTAAGGAATTGGAGCAAAAGCAGAAGAATAGAAATGAAAGAGGGAGAAGTGCACGCATTTTTCCCTTCTTCCGCGCGGTGGACGTCGCCGGAGGGGAACAGGGAGAAGAGGGGAGAGGGGGGAGAAGAGGAGGAGGAGAAGAGGAAGGAGGAGTGGGAGCTGGGGGGGGGAGGAGGAAGAGGAGGGAGAGGAAGAAGAGGAGGGAGAGGAGGAAGAGGAGGGAGAGGAGGAAGAGGAGGGAGAGGAGGAAGAGGAGGGAGAGGAGGAGGAGGAGGAGGAGGAGGAGGAGGAGGAGGAGGAGGAGGAGGAGGAGGAGGAGGAGGAGGAGGAGGAGGAGGAGAAGGAGGAGAAGAAGGAAAGGTGCAGGTCTCAACAGAGAGGGAGGGGGGGGGGAGGGAAAAGGGGAGGGGAGGTGATCTCTTCAAAGGGTAGAAGGACAGAGGAGAGGGGATCCCTTCCCTGCACTGGGGAGAGACCCTTCACCTAACGTTGCCGAGGGGAACATAGGGGGAAGGGGAAAATGAGGAAAGGGAAGGGAAAATGAAAGAAAAAGGAGGGAAGGGGGGTGGTAAATAGGTTAGGAGGGAGGGAGGGAAGGAAGGAGTGAAGGAGGGAGGGAGGGAAGGAACGGGGGAAGGGGGAAAGAGGGAAGGAGGGAGGGAGGGGAGGGGAAGGGGAGGGGGAAGGGAGGGGGAAGGGGAGGGGGTAAGGGAGGGGGAGAAGGCGAGAGGAGAGAGAGAGAGAGAGAGAGAGAGAGAGAGAGAGAGAGAAGAGAGGAGAGAGAGAGAGAGAGAGAGAGAGAGA
>NC_061838.1:11333012-11340512 GCF_019202785.1 Penaeus chinensis | reverse complement strand
TCCATTAGCATTAGCCAGGGGCAGCTGTCACACGCCGAGGCCCGGGCGCACCTCGGGGGGACACGGGACCGGACAGGAGCCATACCTGTCCCCCTCGCACCTCCTCGCCTTGGTTGCCGACCGATCGGGTGGCCGGGGGGAGGGGGGGGGTGTAGTATGAGGGGTATTTACAGCGTCACTTCATGGCCGATCGTGACTGGCAGTATTGCTGTGTTGATACACTAACACTGACGAGCATACGAATGCCACGCACGTCCTTCCGATTCCCCGCTTCACTCACCGCGTCTCGCTGATAGAGAGCAGCAGCAGCCCATGAGAAGGCACCGGCTACGGGCGCTCTCCTCTTTCCCACGCCCTCGCTCCTCCAAGCCCAAGCACGGTGGCCCACACCGGGAGAAGGGGGGGTGAGAGGAGAAGGGGGGGGGTGAGAGGGGAAGGTGGGGAAAGAGTGGGAGAGGGGAAGAAGGGGGAGGGGGGAATGATGGAGAAAGGGGAAGAAGGGGGAAGGGGATGGAGGGAGAGAGGGCGCCTTGCTAGCAACAACAAATGCATCCTCGAGGGGGACACGAAGGGGGTGGGACTCGGGGAACGGAGGGAGAGAGAGGGCGAGAGAAAGAGTCTTGAATGACGTTTCCTGCGCCTCCTCTTAAGTGGGACTTCCTGCATGCACTTGAGGAGCAGAGGACGCAGGAGGTCCGGGGATGAGCCTCGATTGCTGCTTCCTCGCCGTCGCTCCGCTGAGGACGACGCGGCGCGCCTCGGGACAGCGACACACCTGCGCGGCAACAGGTGTCCCAGGAGGAAAGGGGGGGGGGGGAGGAGAGGGAAAGGGAGTCGGAGTGGGAGAGGGAGAGAGCAGACGGGGGGAGAGAGAGAGAGAGAGAGAGAGAGAGAGAGAGAGAGAGAGAGAGAGAGAGAGAGAGAGAGAGAGAGAGAGAGAGAGAGAGAGAGAGAGAGAGAGAGGAAGAGGAGGAGAGGGAAAAGAAAAGAAGGAGAGAGAAAGAGAGAAGTGAAGAAGGAGAGAGAGAGCGGAAGAGGGAGAAGAAAAGAAGTTGAGGGAAAGGAAGGGAGAAAAAAAGGAGAGAGGGAAGAGGAAAAAGTGGTAGAGGGGCGAGAAGGGGAGGGAGAGGAGAGAGGTGGGGGAGAGGAGAGAGGTGGGGGAGAGGATAGAGGTAGGGGAGAGGAGAGAGGTGGGGGAGAGGAGAGAGGTGGGGGAGAGGAGAGAGGTGGGGGAGAGGAGAGAGGTGGGGAGAGGAGAGAGGTGGGGGAGAGGAGAGAGGTGGAGGAGAGGATAGAGGTGGAGGAGAGGATAGAGGTGGAGGAGAGGATAGAGGTGGAGGAGAGGATAGAGGTGGAGGAGAGGAGAGAGGTGGAGGAGAGGAGAGAGGTGGAGGAGAGGAGAGATGTGGAGGAGAGGAGAGAGGTGGGGGAGAGGATTGGAGTAGGGGAGAGGAGAGAGGTGGGGAGAGGATAGAGGTGGAGGAGAGGAGAGAGGTGGAGGGGAGGAGAGAGGTGGAGGAGAGGAGAGAGGTGGGATGGATGTGAGGGATAGGAGTGTTAAAAGGGAAAGAAGGAAGAGGAAGGAGGAAGAAACGAAGAAGAAGCGAAGCAGAGGGGAGACCGCCACCTCATCCATCACTCAACAAACTTAACCGCCGCGCAGATGATCACACACGCTACAGACTGAATCCCTCTCAATCTATAATCTCCAATTCCTCGCAATCACCCTTCCAACTAAACAACTTGAACAAAGAAAAGGAAAAGGAAGAAAATCACACACAACTCACCAACCTCAAAAAAAAGAGTATCAACCACTCGTCGAAAGGAGATTATGACGTCAACACCCCCTCCCCCCCCTTTCCACCCTAAAAAAAAATAACGTAAACAACAAATTCCATAATCCTCGTCCTTCCTCCCCCCCCTCCTTAAGCACAGCTCACCCACAGACAACATCTACCTACTGACCACGATTCTCACAATGGCACAGAGAATTCTTGCTCAGGGTAGAAGAATTATCATCAATTGGGTCCCAAGCCACATCGGCATCAGAGGGAACGAGCTTGCTGACAGACTAGCTGCCGCTGGCAGGGGTATGCCCCCAAATCCCATGACGATAAAACCGAGCCGAAAATTACTTATGGAGAAGTGTGCCTTGGTCGGTCGTACCTTCCTACGGCAGCTCCACAGAGAGGAAACGAGAACCTCCCCCTCGGCCAGCTGGTACTCAGACGCCACAGGCTCTGAACCACTGGCACTCTCTGAAGTAAGCAACAGAGGTACCGAAGTCATTCTTCACAGAATGCGCCTAGGTTACCACTGTGCATGGCAGATTATCCCAACAATCGAACGCGATGAATGGTGCTGCAAGCACTGCGGCGAGCCGAACGCCACACTAGTCCACTACCTAGAAAATTGTAACCATACACAATTCCTGAGACATGGACCGCCCACAACAGCCGCCGTGCTGGTAAAGAGGCTATGCGAAATGCTTACACCATGGCGGCAGGAGCGCTTGCTGGCAATCCCGCCGCCACGGTAAGCACCGAGTGTCAGACAACTCAATGAGACAGCCGTAAAAAAGCTGACACAGGCCGGGCCATATCTAGAAGGCCCGGGCGAAGCTAGAACTTCGCAAACCAAACCCCCCCCCCCCCTCCTTATCTCTCCTACCTACTCCCCCTCCCCATCTCCCCTGTCCCTTTCCCTTCCCCAAGCCCCTCCTCCCCCCAACACCCCAACCCCACGGAGAGAGAGAGAGAGAGAGAGAGAGAGAGAGAGAGAGAGAGAGAGAGAGAGAGAGAGAGAGAGAGAGAGAGAGAGAGAGAGAGAGAGAGAGAGAAAACATCCCTGACAAGACATGTATGTATTCGTCGTCATGCACACCCGAGGAGAATTATTCATGATCGTCGCCAATGAATTCAAGACGACGCCTCCTTACGTGCTGGCGGGCCTCGCGGACGGTTCGGCGCGAGGTCACCGGGCCCGGACTCCTCTTGGGGCGACTCGCAGGAGATTGTCGGTTCCTCATCACCTTTATCCTTTATCTATTATTATCATTTTCATCATTCTTATTATTGTCATTATCATTTGTTATTATTATTACCATTTATTATTATTATTATTATTATTATTATTATTATTTTTATTACTATTATTAGTCATCATCATTACTATTCTCAATCATTATCATAATCATCATTACTTTTACTAATCATTACCATCATCATCAATACTGTCATCATCATCATCTTTCTTTAAAATATAGAAAAAAAATAGCCATTTCTCTAGATAGAGAAATGGCAGAAAGGCACTGTGAACTTTCCACAGCGTGCCAGCAGCGCCTTTCCAAGCAGCAGGTCAGCGTGGCACAGTGCCGCGGAACTAGAGCCAGGAGTTGTGGCGTGACACGTGACTCGTGCCTGCCGCGCTCTCCTCTTCCCTCTCAGCCTCTCCCGCCGATACCTGCTCTTCACTTCCTCCCATCCTTGTCCTTCTGCTTCCGCTTCCCTCCCCCTTCACTCTCCCCCCTTTCCCCTCCAGTTCCTCTCCCTTACCCCATCCCCTGCCAACCTCTTCCTCTATCCTCCTTCCTCCCTTCCTCTTCCTCTCCATCTCCTTCTCCTTCTCCTTCCCTTGCCTGAGTGCGACACACGAGGCATGCAAAGAGGACTGCGATTCTCAACGCTATTTAAACGAGCACTTCCGGCAGCGCAGGCGTGTGGGATGGGGGCGCGCGTGGGCGTGGAGGGGGCTTTCGAAGCAAAATCACACACGGACGACTGTTTGTACAAGCGAGATGAACTCCTGTGTCGATGGAAGATAGGCTGCAGTTACGTGGAGGCGTAAGAGGGAAAACATCGAGAAAAAACTCGCCATTAACGGCGTTTGAAAAGCCAAGATGGCGAAGACGAGCTCTTAGCTTGGTCATAGCACGGATCCGCATACGACCACCCCGGGGAAGCGCACTCGTGTTTCGCCGATGGAGAAGCAATTAAAGAAGGCGATAGAGATAAAGTTCCCAGCCATCTCCCTCCCACTTACTTTCGTTTCCCCTCCTACTCTCTCTTTCCCAATACTTTTCACTCTTCGTTTTTCCTCCTATCTCACTCGCTCCCTCGACTCTGTCGCCCAAACCTAACACATTCCCCTTGTCTCCCACTTAAAAACCCTACCCCCAGTTCTCTCCCCCCCTAATTCCCTCCCCCACCATTTTCTCACTCCCCCTCACCCATTCCATTTCCCTCCATCCCCCATTTCCCCCCCCTTGCCCCCTCCTCTTCTCCTCACTCTCTCTCTCTCGTACCCTGTCCCATCCCTTCCTTTCCCCTTGCTTAAACCCATTCCCTCTACCCTCCCATCCCCTTACCCTCCCCCACCCCCAAAGTCCCTTCCCTCCTCCTCCTCCTCACCCACCCACCCCCCTCTCCTCTTCCTCAAACCCCTCACCCATTCCTTCCCCCCTCCCTCCCCTCCCCTCCCCCCACCCACTATCTGCGGTCAGGGCGATCCGTTTTCCACCAAGACCGTGAACGTCGAGGAAGGGGAGACGGAGAGAGTGACGTACGAGCAACCCAGCTGACTCGACTGACAACTTGTAGAACCTTTTTTCGGCTGATGTTTTGAAAAGCGGGGTGGCGTGAGGTGGCTGCGGGTGCGGAAGAGGAAAGAGGGGAAAAGGGGAATTAGAGGGCGATGCAGAGTGAGTGAGTGAGTGAGTGAGTGAGTGAGTGAGTGAGTAAGTAAGTGAGTGAAGTGAGTGAGTGAGTGAGTGAGTGAGTAAGTAAGTAAGTGAGAGAGTGAGTGAGTGAGTGAGTGAGTGAGTGAGTGAGTGAGTGAGTGAGTGAGTGAGTGAGTGAGTGAGTGAGGAGTGAGTGAGTGGGTGGGTGGGTGGGTGGAGAGAGGGAGGAGAGGGAGGAGAGGGAGGAGAGGGAGGAGAGGGAAGAGAGGGAAGAAGGGAGAGGGGAGAGGGGAAAGGGGAAAGGGAAGGGGTGGGGGAAGGGGAAGGGAAGGGGGAAGGGAAGGGGAGGGGAGGGATAGAGATAGAGATAGAGAGAGAGAGAGAGAGAGAGAGAGAGAGAGAGAGAGAGAGAGAGGAGAGAGAGAGAGAGAGAGAGAGAGAGAGAGAGAGAGAGAGAGAGAGAGAGAGAGAGGAGAGAGAGGAGAGAGAGGAGAGAGAGGAGGAAAGAGAGAGAGAGAGAGAGAGAGAGAGAGAGAGAGAGAGAGAGAGAGAGAGAGAGAGAGAGAGAGAGAGAGAGAGAGAGAGAGAGAGAGAGAGAGAGAGAGAGAGAGGTGAGAGAGAGAGGTGAGAGAGAGAGGTGAGAGAGAGAGGTGAGAGAGAGAGGTGAGAGAGAGGAGAGAGAGGAGAGAGAGAGAGAGAGAGGTGAGAGAGAGAGGTGAGAGAGAGAGGTGAGAGAGAGAGGTGAGAGAGAGAGGTGAGAGAGAGGAGAGAGAGGAGAGAGAGGAGAGAGAGGAGAGAGAGGAGAGAGAGGAGAGAGAGGAGAGAGAGGAGAAAGAGAGGAGAGGAGAGAGAGAGAGGAGAGAGAGGAGAGAGAGGAGAGAGAGAGAGGAGAGAGAGGAGAGAGAGGAGAGAGAGAGGAGAGGAGAGGAGAGGAGAGGAGAGGTGAGAAGAGAGATGAGGAGAGAGGAGAGAAAAGAAGAGAAGAGAGAGGAGAGAAAAGAAGAAAGAAGAGGAAGAAGAGAAAAAAGAGAAGAGAGGAGAGGAAGAAGAGAAAAAAGAGAAGAGAGGAGAGGAAGAGAAAAAAAAAGAAAAGACAAGAAAGAGGAGAGAGAGAGAGAGAGAGAGAGAGAGAGAGAGAGAGAGAGAGAGAGAGAGAGAGAGAGAGAGAGAGAGAGAGAGAGAGAGAGAGAGAGAGAGAGAAGAGAGAGAGAGAGAGAGAGAATGAAAAAGCTTATTTCCGCGTGTCCCTATTTTTATAGTGTCATTAAAAAAGAACCTCCAAACAATAAAACACAATCCACACCAAAAAACAACAACAGTAGCAGCGTAAATCTCCCTGTCGGCTTAACAACCAAATGACCGGCGCGGAAAACACTGGCGGGCCGGCGGCGACAGGGAATCATTGCGTGTAAAACCAATAACTAAATGCGGCCTGGTCGTGCGGGGGTTAATTGTCCTAACGAGTGTGTCGAGTGTTCGGTCCAGTCTTCCCTCCTGCCCCCTCTCTCCTTTATTTTCGTCTACTCCCTCTACGCCCTCTCTCCCCTCTTCCGCATATCTCCCTTATTTTCCTCTACCTAGCCCCCTCATTTTCATTTTCCCTTTCTCCCTTATTTTCCTCTACTCCGCTCTCCCTTATTTTCCTGTCTTCTCTTCTCCTTTACCCCTCTCTCCCTTATTTTCCCCTGCCCCCCCTTCTCTGTCGCCTTTCTCCCTTCTTTGCCTCTGTCCCTCTATCCCTTATTCTCCTCCACCCCTCTCTCTTAACTTCCTCTACCCTCTCTCCCTTCTTGTCCTCCTCTTCTCCTCTGCCGCCTCTCCCCCCTTTTTTCCTCTGCCCCTCTATCTCATATTCTCCTCTGCCGCCTCTCCCTCCTCTTTAACTCTGCCGCCTCTCCCCCTCTGTCCCTCTGTACGAGCTCATAATGGGATTGTTTGAGGGGTCAGCTAACATGGTGATGACTCCTTTTGATGTATAACTTTGTATCAATAAACAATCAAATCAAATCAAATCCTCTTTCCTCTTCTCCTCTCCTCTACTCCCCCCCTCCCCTTCCCCTTCTCTCCTCTCCCCTTCTTTTCCCTCCTCTCTGCTCCCAACTCTTCTTTCCTTCTCTCTCCTCTTCCCTCCCTTCCTATCCTCTCCCAACCCCTCTTACTTCCCTCCCCTACCCTCTCATCACTCACTCACTCACTACGCCCATCATTCGCAGCTCATTCACTTGGAAGTGGGCGTGGAGAGGTACCGGGGATGGAAAAGGGGAAGAGAAGGAGACAGAAAGCGACGAATACAGTGAGAGAATCGGGAAGGAGAGGGAGGGAGGGAGGGGGAGGGAGAGGGAGAGAGGGTGTGAGAGAGAGTGTGAGAGAGAGAGGGGGGGAGGGAGAGAGAGAGCGTTAGAGAAGAGAGAGAGAGCGTTAGAGAAGAGAAGAGAAGAGAAGAGAAGAGAAGAGAAGAGAAGAGAGAGAGAATGTAATCCCTCGACACAAATCCACCAGTTTCCCAAACCTCCACCTCTCCCCTTCCTCCCTCCTTTCCACTCAAGAAACCTCAATCCACCGACATTCACACCAATCCCAGTTCAGGTAACGGAACACGAGTAGAACACGCCCAGACCACGACGACAACACGAGCTAAATACGAACAGAACACAGGAACACAAACAAACACGCCTAGAACACGCCTAGACCACAAGCAGAACACGAATCGAGCAGGAGAAGAACAGGAACAAAACATGAAAAAAAAAAACGACGAGAACACAATTAGAACACAGGAACACCACAAACAACACGTGTTCTGCGGCCAAAGCACCAGTGCCATC
>NC_061838.1:11320512-11328012 GCF_019202785.1 Penaeus chinensis | reverse complement strand
GGACTCGTGGTGGAAGACAATGCCTCCACCGCTCGTCCACCTGGGCTCAGAAGTGGTCCATCCACCTTACCTGCGGAAGAGAAGAGAAGCGCCTAGGGTTACTATTAATGTAATGATAACAAATCTTTATACTTTTACCACTAGACGTAGGAAATGAGAAACAAAGTGCCACTGGGTTATTAATATCATCAAATACCGGAAATTATTGTTTATAATAGAAATATCACGAGTGAAAATGAAAGCTTTTTGTATTACAGGTGATGTTATTATTAATGAATAGTGTCAATTTGCACATAACGTTCAAAATATGAAATCGCATAAACGACAAAATAAAATGAATGGTGACATTGGCGCTGGTAATGTACTAGTTGTAGTACTAGTAATAGTGGTAATAGTAATCGTAGTAATAGTAAAAGTAAAAGTAGAAGTAGTAGTAGTAGTATTAATAGTAGAAGTAGTAGAAGTAGTAGTAGTAGTAGTAGGGCTAGTAGTAGCACTAGTAGTGCTTGTAGAGGTAATAGTAGTAATAGTACTAGCAGTAATAATAGTACTAGTACCAGCAGTAATAATAATAGCAGTAGTAAGTAATTGTACGTAGTAGTAGTAGTACTACTACTAGTAATTGTACGTAGTAGTAATAGTACTACTACTAGTAGTAGTACTAGTAGTACTAGTAGTACTAGTAGTAGTAGCACTAGTAGTACTAGTAGTACTAGTAGTACTAGTAGTACTAGTAGTAGTACTAGTAGTGATAGTACTAGTAGTGGTAGTACTAGTAGTGGTAGTACTAGTAGTAGTAGTAGTAGTAGTAGTAGTACTAGTAGTAGTAGTAGTACTAGTTGTATTTAGTACTAGTAGTATTTAGTACTAGTAGTAGTAGTCCTAGTAATAATAGTAATAATAATAATAATAATAATAATAATAATAATAATAATATTAACACCAATAACAATAAAACCAATGATAACAATAACAGTTAAAATAATAATAATAATAATAATGATAATGATGATAATAATAATAATAATAATAATAATAATAATAATAATAATAATAATAATAATAAAAATAATAACAATTATAACAACAATAATAACAATAACAATAGCAATAACAACAATTACAAGTGCAATTATAACAACAATAACGAGACATCAACACCATAATAATAACAGTAAAACAACTATCAAGTGCGATAATAACAACAAAGATAATGATAATAACACGAGTAAAAAATCGACGAGTCGCGAAACTCTACGGTTACGCGACACCACATTTCACTAAGAATTTCAGCCACGTGCTACTTTCTCAGAGAAAAAAATTGGCGTCATTTCCCATTCGAGATAATTTTACGTGATAATCTTTATTTACGTGACAATAGCAAACATCGGCTACAGATAAGACACGAAGAAAAGAAAGAAGGGGAAGGGGGACGAAATATGGGGGTAAAACGCTATAAAAGGGGGAATATCGGACTAAAAGCATGAGCAAAGGAAATATTAAATAAAAAAGGGAGCTCATATAAAGAAAGATATAGCCGTAAAGAGTAGAGGATACAGTAAAGGAAAATATGTACACAAGTACATAAACAAAATACAAATATGTATATATTTGTCCATTATATTTATTGATTTACCTATCCATTATTTACATTTATATATTTCTAGCTGAGTGAGTGAGTGTGAGTGTGAGCGTGCGTTTGAGTATGAGTATGAGTATGAGTGTGAGTGTTACTGTTAGTGTGAGTATGAGTGAAGTGTGAGAGTGCGTTTGAGTATGAGTAGGAGTGGAGTGTGAGTGTAAGTGTGAACGCGAGCCTTCTCATTTCGTAAAGCTGTAGGCCAATACCATTCTAACAAATATAATCTTACTAGCGCGTACATGTAAACAAGAATTCCAGAGTATATGTATGTACGGGAGCCGAAACCAAAGCGATGCCACAAGTATGACTCCTGCGTAGGCTTACACTTTATATCAAATCCTCCCATAATTTCCTTTTAGGCCTATCCTGCTGCTGGAGGCTAAGAGGGGAAACGAGAGAGAGTGGAACTAATAACATCAGCACACGCCCGATCTCTTCATATCTGCAAGGAGGGGAAGCGGGAGAGAGGACGAGGGGGAGGTAGGGGATAGGTACGAAGTGGGAGGAGGGAGTTAGGTAAGGGCAAGGGAAGAGAGGGGTGGAGGTAAGGGGGGGGAGAGGGGTGGAGGTAAGGGGGGGAGAGGGAGGGGAAAGTGCGGAGAGGAGGAGGAGTAGGAGGAGGAGGAAGATAGAGGAGGAGTAGGAGGAGGAGGAAGAAAGAGGAGGAGGAGGAGGAGGAGGAGGAGGAGGAGGAGGAGGAGGAGGAGGAGGAGGAGGAGGAGGAGGAGGAGGAGGAGGTAGGGGAATGGGGAGCGGGAAGAAGGAAGGATACGAGAAAGAAGGGAAGGAAGGGGAAGGAGTCAGAGGATAGGAGGGAGAGGAGGTTGAGGAAGTAAGAGAAAGACTGTAATAGGGTGTTTAAAAAAGAGGAGGAAAGTGAGAAGACAGAAGTTAGAATAGAGAGAGAGAGAGAGAGAGAGAGAGAGAGAGAGAGAGAGAGAGAGAGAGAGAGAGAGAGAGAGAGAGAGAGAGAGAGAGAGAGAGAGAGAGAGAGAACGTGTTTGTTTCGGGACGTAGGCCTATGGAAAATGATGTTGACGATGCCGAGTAATCACAACTGCGGTCAATAACATTAACAATCGTAACAACACAACAACAAAAACGCTACAAAACACTATAGGCACTGACCCCAACAACAACAAAAACAAGATTCCCCATCAACACCGCCGCCACCTGCACGAGCCACCAACAACAAAACGCCTGACCGAAACATAGGCGCACAGGGGGAGGGGAAATAGGAGGAGGAAGGGAAGAAGGAAGAAGAGAAGGGGAGGAGAGGGAAGGAGCAGGAGGAAAAAGAAGAGGAGGGGGATAGTGGAAGAGGAGAAAGAAGGGGAGGAGGAGGAAGAGAAAGAGGAGAAAGAAGGGGAGGAGGAGGAAGAGAAAGAAGAGGAAGCTGCCTCCCGCAGCTACCCACACGTCCTACAGCGACAGCCGCTCCTCCTATAAGAGCGCGAGGGCCCGAGATTAACACGGCCTCTTTCCTCCAGCGCAGGTAAATACGAGGGATGTGTACCAGGCAACTACAACCATAATAGAGAAACCAACAGGCCGGAACAGCTGCCCCAGGTCATCAGCTGATCATGTTTACGGGGTAAATGTTTGCTGTCAACTTGTTCGGAAACGTGACTCGTGCCTATCCCTATCACTATCCCCCTCCCCTCCTTTCTTTCTCTATATATTCTCTCTCTCTCTCTCTCTCTCTCTCTCTCTCTCTCTCTCTCTCTCTCTCTCTCTCTCTCTCTCTCTCTCTCTCTCTCTCTCTCTCTCTCTCTCTCTCTCTCTCTCTCTCTCTCTTCCTTTTCTTCGCTAGGGTGTAAAGTTAAATGAGAGCAAGAAAATTGAGTGAGAATGAGGGGGAAAGAGTGGGTGTGACGAGGGAGAGCATGGATAAGGAGAAATGGGAGAAGGGAAGGAAGGGTGGAGGAATTAGGGGAGGTTTACGGAGAAATAAGGGGGAGAAGAGAGGAAGGGAAGGAGAGAGACAGAAAAAGAGAGGGAGTGTGAGAAATAAGACAATAAGAAGAGAGAAAAGCGTAGGGAAAGAATGAAAGGGAAAAGATAAAAAGAGCATACTACGCACAATGCACCTCCATAGTCTCCTCCCCATATCCTCTTCCTCCCCATCATCCTAATACCCGTATCCCCATTCCATAATTTCTTCTCCCTATCTCCCCTTCTCTACAAACCCTTTTCCACCATTCCTTTCTCTTTTCCCCTCTGTATCTCCCCTACCTTTCTACCATTCCCATTCCCTATCCTATCTCTCGCCTCCTCCACTTTCCACCATTCTTCCCCCTCATCTCTTCCCTTCCCTCTTTTCCTTTTCCCTCTCTTAGCCCTCCCATCCTCCCACCCCCCTCTTCCAAAACACGATCCAGTCCAAGGTCCAAAGATCCAAAGTGAGGCCCGAGCGACTTAAACCCTTGTCTTAATGCCTTTCAAGGTTTACGCCTAGTTACGAGACCGCGCGGACTCCGATGACGGCATGCTGTTGTCTCGTCATCGTCGTCGTCTGTTCTCGGCTCGGGAAATAATGAAACAAAAGGAAAACAAGAAAGACAAAAAAAAAAAAAAAAAAAAAAAAAAAAAAAAAAAAAAAAAAAAAAAAAAAAACGAAAAGTAGAAATAAAGATATAATCCATAAAAAAAGAAAAGCAAAGTAAAAGAAAGAAGAGAAGAAAGGGGGGGGGGGGATCAGAAGCAGCTGTCGTGCTTGTACTTTTTATATCTAACCAGAAAGATGAATTAATAAATTTAAACGCGAGACGTGGAGAGAAACAAAAGCTTTCAAAAAGTTTTTTTTTCCTCGTCCTTACGTTAAGTTGGTTTGACGCGTGGCACTTGTTGTTATGGCACTCTAGAAGCTTTTTATTTATCCTTTATTTCTGTCTTTATTCATTCACTTCACTTCCATTATCAGGATTGACTCATTTTTAAGCAGGACAATTTCGCCTCCTCTCGCTGTAGGATGCATTTGGTTGTGTCTCTTCCTCCTCCTCTCTTCCCTCCTCTTTCCCCTCCTCCTCTTCCTCTTCCTCTTCCTCTTCCTCTTCCTCTTCCTCTTCCTCTTCCTCTTCCTCTTCCTCTTCCTCTTCCTCTTCCTCTTCCTCTTCCTCTTCCTCTTCCTCTTCCTCTTCCTCTTCCTCTTCCTCTTCCTCTTCCTCTTCCTCTTCCTCCTCCTCCTCCTCCTCCTCCTCCTCCTCCTCCTTCTCCTCCTCCTCCTCCGTATCTTTCTTTTCCTTCTCCCCATTTAATTTCTTTTTCACCTCCCCCTTCCACTTCCCTCCTTCTCTTTTCTTTTCCCCCTTCCTCTCTTCTCCTCTCTTTCCCCTCTCATTCTCCAATTCATTCCCTTGCCTGACGCCTTCCACTCACCCCTTCGCCCCTTCCCTCCTTACCCCTCAGCCTTCTCCCTATCCGATACCCTTCCATCCCTCCCACTCCCTATCCCTTACCCCCTCCACCCATCCCTCCCTCTACTCCCACTCCTCCGTCCCTCTCCCCCTTTCTCCCTATCCCTTACCCTCTCCATCCCTCCGTCTACCCCCACCCCAAAGTTCCTCTCCCCCGCTCTCCCTATCCTCTACCCCCACTCCTCCGTTCCTCCCCCCCTCTCTCCCTATCCCCTATCCCCTCCATCCATCCCTTTACCCCTACCCCAGCCTCCCACCCCCCCAGACGCGTTCCCTCTATTACTTCCTCTCTTCCCTTCGACTCCAGCGACTCGACAAACCCTCACTCACCCTCGCTTAACCGGATATTGTCGGGCGCACGGACTCGGCCAGAGGGGGAGGGGGAGGAGGAAGGTTAGAAGGACAGAGGGGAGGGAGAAAGGGAGAAAAGGAGAGGGGAGGGGAGGGAGAAAGGGAGAAAAGGAGAGGGGAAGGGGGAGGAGGAAGGTTAGAAGGACAGAGGGGAAGGAGAAAGGGAGAAAAGGAGAGGGGAGGGGAAGGAGAAAGGGAGAAAAGGAGAGGGGAGGGGAGGGAGAAAGGGAGAAAAGGAGAGGGGAGGGGAAGGAGAAAGGGAGAAAAGGAGAGGGAAGGGGAGGGAGAAAGGGAGAAAAGGAGAGGGGAGGGGAGGGAGAAAGGGAGAAAAGGAGAGGGGAGGGGAAGGGAGAAGAAATGGGATAGGGAGTGAGGAGGAAGATGAGGAGGAGAAGGAAGAAGGAAGAAGAAGAGGAGGAGGAAAGGAGGGAGGGGGTAGGTGGAGGAAGGAGCAGGAAAGTATGGTAGGGGAATAGAAGGAAACTGGTAAGGAAAAAGGAAGAAGAAAGGGAGGAGGGGGTAGGAGGAGTAAGGGGCAGGAAAAAAGGAAACTGATAAGGAAAAAGGAAGAAGAAAGGGAGGAGGGGGTTCGAAGGAGTAAGGGGCAGGAAAGTATGGTAGGGGAATAGAAGGAAACTGATAAGGAAGAGAAAGAAGGTAGAAAGAGTAGGTTGGAAGGACGGGGAAAAGAAGGAGATGGGGAGAGGGGGGGGGGGGAGAAACAACTGCGTTAAATCCGGTTATGAGCTGTGTGTACTCTCATCGATGGAGGGAAAAAGAGGGAGGGGAGGGAAGGGGGGATGGGAGGGGGTAGAGGAGCGGTAGGGGACCTGGGCAGACCTTAGAGTCGGTATGTAGAGCAGATAGGGTTGGGGTAGGTAGGGTGCAGTAAGAGGGGGGGGGAAAGGAGAAAAGATATTTAGCTCGAAAATTACTTCTAAGCGACAGGAAAGGAAAGAGGGAAAACGGAAAGGAACAAGTGGAAAAGACCAGAAAAGGGAAGGAAAAATAAACAATAAAGACAAGGAAATCAAGAACAAGGAAGAGTCAGGGTAGGAAGCGGCCCCAGGAAGCCCCGGCAGGACTCGGCACCGCCACATAAAGCGCAGACACATAACTCCCGCGCAGGAGAAGCAGGAGGGCCGAGGCAGGCCAACTCTCGTAAGCTTTCCTGCGCCATTTCGGACCGCCCGGACGCGTGCTCCCGGCCCTCGTAAAGACATGGGGGGGGGGGGGGCGGAGGGAGGAGGGAGAGAGGGGAAGTGGAAGAGAGAAAGAGAAGCAGGCGGAGCGATGTAGGGAGAAGGAAAGAGAGCCCTAGCACCCTCCTCCTCCCAACTCCCCTCCCCCTTTCCCCACTCCAGGTTGGAAGAAGAGTCCTCCGATCCCCCCTATCCCCTCTATCCCCACCCTCCTTCCCCTCCGACCCCTACCCCTTTCCGCGAAGTAACACTCTCATTTACACGCTAACGACCCCGCACGCTCTCCCAATACCATTCCTATACCACTGGCTCCGTAGCTGCCCTAATACAAGATACCACGACCAACTTCTGCCATCCTTCTGCAACATTGCATCGATCTTTAGCCCTTATCCTGTGCCTCGTCCCAAGCTGCATAGGCCTATCTTTTATTACAGATTCCTACAAATCCTTCCAACAACCGAATCCAGTACTACGAATCCCATACATTAACTCTAGACACACAGATGCATGGATATACATACAAATATATACACCTACATACACATGCATACACCTACATACACCTACATACTTCCACACACACACACACACACACACACAGAAGAAATCACAAGCCATTTCCCCCTCCCTCACTTTACTCTGCACCATACACTCCATTCTCTACCCCTAGACCCACCCTTAAGACCCCCCCCCCCCCAAGACTAGCGAAGAACAGCTGGGCTTCGGCTACAGAGTAAGGGGGAAGGGGATGGGGGAGGGGTCAGGGAAGCGTAAAGGGAGAGAGCAGAGGAAATGTGAAGAGAACAGGGGGAAGGGAAAGAGGAGAGCAGGGGAAAGGGGAAGAAGAGAGGAACGGAAAACGGAAGAGGAGAGCAGGGGAAAGGGGGAG
>NC_061838.1:11313012-11315512 GCF_019202785.1 Penaeus chinensis | reverse complement strand
CTCTCTCTCTCTCTCTTTCTTTTGCTCTCTCTCTCTCTCTCTTTCTTTTGCTCTCTCTCTCTCTCTCTTTCTTTTGTCTCTTTCTCTTTCTCTCTTTCTTTTGTCTCTCTCTCTCTCTCTTTCTTTTGTCTCTCTCTCTCTCTCTTTCTTTTGTCTCTCTCTCTCTCTCTTTCTTTTGTCTCTCTCTCTCTCTCTTTCTTTTGTCTCTCTCTCTCTCTCTCTCTCTCTCTCTCTCTCTCTCTCTCTCTCTCTCTCTCTCTCTCTCTCTCTCTCTCTCTCTCTCTCTCTCTCTCTCTCTCTTTTGTCTCTCTCTCTCTCTCTCTCTCTCTCTCTCTCTCTCTCTCTCTCTCTCTCTCTCTCTCTCTCTCTCTCTCTCTCTCTCTCTCTCT
This sequence comes from Penaeus chinensis, assembly GCF_019202785.1. Taxonomy (NCBI): domain Eukaryota; kingdom Metazoa; phylum Arthropoda; class Malacostraca; order Decapoda; family Penaeidae; genus Penaeus; species Penaeus chinensis. Next base: position 11,315,123 of record NC_061838.1, on the reverse strand, counting down.
CTCTTCTTTTGTCTCTCTCTCTCTCTCTTTTGTCTCTCTCTCTCTCTCTCTCTCTCTCTCTCTCTCTCTCTCTCTCTCTCTCTCTCTCTCTCTCTCTCTCTCTCTCTCTCTCTCTCTCTTTTGTCTCTCTCTCTCTCTCTCTCTCTCTCTCTCTCTCTCTCTCTCTCTCTCTCTCTCTCTCTCTCTCTCTCTCTCTCTCTCTCTCTCTCTCTCTTTTGTCTCTCTCTCTCCCTCTCTCTCCTTCTCTCCCCTGTCTCCCCCTCCCCCTCTCTTCCTTCCTCAGCTCAAGGCAACAGCCAATGCATCATGGGTCCAATTTGCATATTTATGGTGTATGAAATCTTCAGTTCATACCCGTGTGGCCCGCAGCTGGAGGACGCGTCACTTCGAGGAAGAAGTATATGCCAAAAGAAAATAAACACGAAAAAACACAATACGCGTGCTTACTTTGTTTTGTTACTAACTTGGTTACTTTAATTAGCGGTCTCGTCTCTTTCAATAAACTACACACGGTTCAAATCTTCATTCATATGCGTAAAAAGAACAAAGAGGCTTGGGTGTACAAGCCTCTTCGGTCACTTGTACTGCCATTACTTTGCAGAAAATAGGCACATTTAGTGGTAGTCTCGGGGATAGTGCTGCTGATTAGAAGACCCAAGATGATAATGGTGCTGGTGATGAAAAAGAAAACCGCTCTCGCTATCCATCTTTAGCTCCCTCCTTACTTCCTTCTTCTTCTTGGTCTTAACTTACTTCGAAAGTACTCCGCATCCTTCTTCCTCTTGACATCTGTTTCGTCAGGAGCCCTCCCACCCCCTCTTCAGTACCCCTATACCCCATCCCCTCTCCCTCTCATCTCCCCTCCCCAACACCTCGATAACCCCCCCCCCCCTTGAGTCAGCTTTCCTCTCCCCTCCATCTCTCCCCCTCACCCCCAACACCTCCTCGAACTACTTCGAAAAAAGTAGAAAAGCTTTTGCCATTCCTTTCCCCGCGCAAGTTGCGTGTCGAGCCCTGATTGGACTGTCATGCTGTGGCGGCGGCGGCGGTGACAAACACCCGGAAGTCAAAACAGACAGACACAGAAAAAGACACAGCCACAGTCAAGACAGACAGTCCGAGTGCAAGATCAGTAAGAAGCGATCAGACACGCACACACACACGAAGAAAAAAAAAAAGGGGGGGGGGGGGAGGGGCAGAGAGAGGGACAGGCATGTACACAGGAACAGACGAACAGGTCCACACACATATCCGTGAACACACAAGAACTCCACACCTCTCTCAATCTCTCCATCCCTTTAAATCAACCCCCGACTTCCTCTTTTCCCTCTCCCTCTAGTTTCCTCCCCACCTGAAACCCGACCTACCCCCCCCCCCCTCCAACCCTTCCTCAACCTTTATCCCCATCCTCTCAACCTTCCCATCAACCGCTTACTTTCCCTCCACCTCGCCTTCCATTTTCCTCCCCAACCCTTCAAATCTCCCATCTACCCTGCCTTCCTTCCGCCCTGCCGTCCGTCCACCCTTCCTTCCTTTCGCCCTGCCTTCCTCCCCATCAACCTCCCCCCAACACCCCCTCCCCTTCCCCAGCACTATCCACCGACGGCGGCGCGGAGTTCGCTTCCCCCCGGTACCTTCCGTTTCTTTTTCCTCTGAAACCCCTGCCACCTCGCCCTGCATCGGGGCAAGGACGGCGGCAGGATTATAGGGTGATGAAGATGATGGGCAGGGAGGATGGTAAGGGTGATTAGGAGATGGAGGGTGATAGGGTGACAGGGTAAAGGGGTTCACAAGGTTAATAGATGACAAGGCGATGGGAGTGACAAGGGTAAGAGTAGGGGCAGGGTGATGTGGCGACAAGGATGACAGGGTGACATGTTAACGAGTCTCCCCGGGTGACTAAAGTGTCAGAGCGGCAGGGGACACGACCGACGAGGGTGACAGCGCGCGTGCTTGCGGCAGAGACGATTTAAAATCGAGGAAGCCAGAGCCAAAGCAGAAGAAAAGAGACGAAAAGAAATAACTAAAGAACAAAGAGAAAGAAAAAAAATGAGAAAACCGAAAAGAACAGAAATGAAGAAAGGAATGAAAGAATATCATGAACGAAAAAA
>NC_061838.1:11288195-11300695 GCF_019202785.1 Penaeus chinensis | reverse complement strand
GGTCTTCTGTAGTCGACCCACGATCCCTCTCGGAGCAGGCAATGGGGGGAGAGAGAAAGGGAGAGGGAGAGGGAGAGGGAGAGGGAGAGGGAGAGGGAGAGGGAGAGGAAGAGGAAGAGGGAGAGGGAGAGAGAGGGAGGGAGAGAGAGAGAGAGAGAGAGAAAGAGACACACAGAGAGAGAGAGAGAGAGAGAGAGAGAGAGAGAGAGAGAGAGAGAGAGAGAGAGAGAGAGAGAGAGAGAGAGAGAGAGAGAGAGAGAGAGAGAGAAAGAGAGAGAGAGAGAGAGAGAGAGAGAGAGAGGAGAGAGAGAGAGGAGAGAGAGAGAGAGAGAGAGAGAGAGAGAGAGAGAGAGAGGGAGAGGAGAGAGAGAGAGAGGAGAGAGAGGAGAGAGAGAGAGAGAGAGAGAGAGAGAGAGAGAGAGAGAGAGAGAGAATGAGAGAGAATGAGAGAAAGAATGAAAGAAAGAAAGAGAGAGAGAGAGAGAGAGAGAGAGAGAGAGAGAGAGAGAGAGAGAGAGAGAGAGAGAGAGAGAGAGAGAGAGAGAGAGAGAGAGAGAGAGAGAGAGAGAGAGAGAGCGAGAGCGAGAATAAGAGAGAGAGAGAGACAAACAGACAGACAGACAGACAGACAGACCAAGAGAGAGAGTAGGGAGAGGGCTCGAACGGGCGTCCTGCGGAAAATAGCCGTGTTTACCCACCGCTCGGGATGCTGCATCGGCGAGGATTAGGCGAACGCTTTCGGAGTCGCACCTTCACGCCCGCTGAACTTGGCTGCTTTAAAACATATTTGCACAAGATATATGTACACGCATCTACACACACGTAAGGACATATACTTGCATAAATAATGGACATACATAAGTAAACAGATATGTAAATAGGTAAATAAACACATAAACAACCCCCTTTCTACCCCTCTCTCTCACAGAAACAGAATGCAAGCTAACTACATTAACACTACGTTCCAGTAACTTTTTAATGACGGCAATATTCATAGTTAAAGCTCGCTCCTAAATCAAATGAAAAATAAAAGACATATACAAACAACAAACGCATAAGGAAGGTAAAACGATAAAAGATAAACACAAAGATAAAGAGACGAATTACCATACGCCAAAGAAGCGAAGGAAGAGGGTAAGAGAGCGCGACGGAGATCCTGCGAGGAGAGGAGAGGAGAGGAGAGGAGAGGAGAGGAGAGGAGAGCGGCTGGTGGAAGGATCCCTCGCCCTCGGGCCATGGGGAGACATGTGCGAGGCAGGAGCGCTCATGGGTAGGCATAAAACCCCCCACCCCATCCCCCCCATGCTCCCCTCCACCCCAGTTCCCCTCATCCCCTACCCCAGCCCCTCCCCGACTCCAACTCCAACTCCCAAACCGCCCTCCACTAAATTCTCTCGAAATCGCCCCTCCCCCATCCCAATATCCAACCCCTCCTTTCTCCCAACAGCTCTTCCCCCCCAACCCTCCCCCATCTCCAGCCACAGCACCTAAACCCCCTCTCTCCACCCTCCTCCCCCACCCCTCCAACACCAGACCGCACCTCCAACCCTCCTCCCCACCCCCTACCCCAGCACCCGAACCCTCCCCGGACCCTCCCCCCCCACCATGCCACCACCTACCCCTTTTCCTTCCCCTCTCCCCCACCCCCCTGCCCCCGGGGGTTGTCTGCTGCAGCCAGCGTGTCTAACCAATAATGGCAACAGACATTAGGGCATTGAGCGAAATATATGTTGCTAATACTTGCCGCATGGCCATTACGCTGCGCTGTGGTAGACGATATATATATACATACAAGAATACACTCACACACACAGAGGCGAAAATACGTGTAAAATACACACACACACACACACACACACACACACACACACACACACACACACACACACACACACACACACACACACACACACGCACACACACACACAAACCCACAAACACACACAAACACAAACACACACAGACACACACACGAACACACACACATACACACACGCACACACACGCACACAAACACACACATACACAAACACACACACACACACACGCACACAAACAGACAAACTCCTTAAACAAAATCAACCCTCCCCAGTCACAACCCCCCTTTCCCCACACCTCTGTCCCAGTACCCTACGCTCTCCTCACCTTACACCTCTCTCTCCCTCTCTTAAACCCCTCCACTCTATCTTATACCCCTTTCTCCTCTCCCCCCACCTTAAACTTCTCTCTCCTTTCCCCCTACCTCATACCTCTTTCTCCTCCCCTCTACCTTATACCGCTCTCAACAACTATCCTATATTCCTCTCACCTTACCCTATACCCTTCTCTCCCCCTATCCTATATCCCTCTCCCTCTCCCTTATACCTATATCTCTCCCTTCCCCTACCCCCCCCCCCTCCTTCCCTCCCCAACATATACAGCTTCGTCACTCCTCCCGCTCGCTCGCTAATCAAATAACACGGAAAAGGTCGCCATGGGAATGACTCACTCACAACTCATAAAAGTGTTCGTGTTTTTTTTTCCAACCACTTCAAGGCACCAAGACCTCGCTGGACTTTTTTTTTTCTACACATTTACTTCACCTTCCTCCACCTCAAGACGCCTCAAGATGTTGGTGGGCTTTATTCCACTTGCTCATTCCACTTCAGCGCACCTCATTCCACCCCCTTCACCTCAGTACATGTCATTCCTACTCCCTCCACTTCAGCGTCCTCCTTCCACCCCCCTCCACTTCAGTACATGTCCTTCCACCCCCTCCACTTCAGCGCACCTCCTTCCACCCCCCTACACTTCAGTACATGTCTTTCCACCCCCCTCCACATCAGCGCACCTCCTTCCACCCCCCCTCTACTGCAGGGCATATCCTTCCACCTCCCTGCACCCCAGGACGCCCCTTCAATCTACCTCACTCCACCTTAGGGCGTCGTTGGACTCTTCCACCCGGGCCTCCCACCTTACGACGCCAAGACAGACTTGAACTCTGCTTTTAATCTGTCCGATTTCATTATTGGTGGAATGGAAGACAGGATGGAAGAAGACCGGGTGATAGGATGGGAGGAGAAGAGAGATGGAAGATTATCATCACTACCATGCCGAATAATAATAATAATAATAATAATAATAATAATAATAATAATAATAATAATAAAAATAATAATAATAATAATAACGATAATAATAATAATAACAAAGATAATAATAATAATAATAATAATAACAACGATAATAATGATAATAACAATAATAATAATAATAATAATAATAATAATAATAATAACAACAAAAATAATAACAATAACAATAACAATAACAATAACAATAATAATAATAATAATAATAATAATAAGAAGAAGAAGAAGAAGAAGAAGAACAATAACAATAACAATAACAATAACAATAACAATAATAATAATAATAATAACAATAATAATAATAATATAATAACAATAACAATAACAATAACAATAACAACAACAACAACAACAACAACAACAACAACAACAATAATAATAATAATAATAATAATAACAATAATAATAACAATAATAATAATAATAATAATAATAATAATAACAAAAAAAACAAACAATGATAAACAATCAGAGAGGAGGAGGAGGAGGAACCGGCGCAGGAACAGGAGAGAAATCCCTACTTCCCCAGCATCCTCTCGCGGGACCGCCGGGCATCTCGCATCCCTCATCTCGCTCTTTGTCACCGGCCTCGCAGCATCCAAAGCTCCGTCCTCCTCTCTCCTTCTCGTGTTCATCCTGACCTATCCTTATTCGCCTTTTTCTCCCCTCTATAACGATTCTTATAATTTTTTTCTTTGATTCTCATCTTTAGAGAGACTGAGATAAAGATAGATGGATAAGTAGAGAGAAGGTGAAGGAAAGAGGAAGAAAATAAGCGATAGCGAGAGGGGAGATCCATACAACCAATAACCATAATAAAACAAACGTAAAATATAAATATCATGATACAAGGAAAGAAAGGAAAGTTGAAATTTTAAAAGAATGGAGATGATGACAAGGTCGATATATAATGATATAATCAATCTTGTGATAGTTAACGCCGACATCATTACCGTGTTATCATCACATTTACTTTCATCACATCACCATTACTATTATTTTCATCAAGACCATCATCACAATTTTGGTTGTCACACAATGCTCGCCGACGTACATACGTACACACACACACACACGCACATCTATATCCACAGGGAAGTAACAGAATAAAGAATGAAATGAGAGGAAGAGAGAGAGGAAAAATTAAGTGAAAGAGAAAGATAAAAGAGATATAAAAAGAAACAGAAATTAAGCAAAATAAAGAAAGTTAAAACAAAGAGAACAAGAGGAATAACAATAGCAACAACTTGAAAATTCAGAATAATAAAAACAAAAAAAAAACAAAAACAGGAAGTAACAGTAATAGCAAGAAAACCGCCAACCCCAGAACTAGGCCAAAGGAAGAACGGTAAGCGCATTTGAGGCCAAAAAGATTAAAACATGAGAAAAAAAGCAACAGTTAAGTCGGTTCAAGAGTTCAGCGCGTGATTGCAAGCTGATTGCACGGTGCTTGCAAGGCAATTGCAGACGGGTGTCTTCCTTAACCTCTCTTCCCCCTTTCCCTACCTCACTGGCAACCCCCTACCCGCCCAACACCCCATCTCCCACCCCCTTCCCCGCGCCTAACTTCATCCTCATCTTGGGGAAAAAACGCAAAGGAAAAACAAGACAAAAGAGCAACAGCAATAAATAATTAAGTAAACAAAACAAAATGCAAAACTCAACAAATAAACATGGCGGCGATGTTTACACGCTTGTGTGTTTGTTTACACGCTTCGCAAGGCGACGTGAGCAATATTCGGGCGTACGTGCGTGTGGCGGTGGGGAAGAAGGGGTACAGAGGATGCGAAGGGGGGAAGTAGGGGAGAGAGGGATGAAGGCGAAGGAGGAGAGAGAGGGAGGAAGGCGAAGGAGGAGAGAGAGAGGGATGAAGGCGAAGGAGGAGAGAGAGGGAGGAAGGCGAAGGAGGAGAGAGAGAGGGAGGAAGGCGAAGGAGGAGAGAGAGGGAGGAAGGCGAAGGAGGAGAGAGTGGGAGGAAGGCGACGGAGGAGAGAGAGGGAGGTAGGCGAAGGAGGGGAGAGAGGAAAGAAGAAGTAGGGTAGAATGGGAGGAAGGAGAAGAAGGGGAAAGTGGGAGGAAGGGGAAGGAGGGGAGAGCGGAAAGAAGGGGAAGGAGGAGGGAATGGGAGGAAGGGGAAGGAGGGAGAGGGAGGAAGGGAGAGTGGAAGGGAGAGTGGAAGGAGGGGATGGAGGGGGCAAAGAGAGTGAGGAAAGAGGAAGGAGAAAGTAGATGAAAAGGAGAAGAAATAGGGGGACAGAAGGAGAAGGAGGGAGAAGAGGGAGGGGTGAGAGAGAAGAGTAAGAGAAGGAAGCAAGAAGGAAGGGAAAAGTAAGTTCGAAAGAAGAATGAGAAAAGGAAGAAAGGGGAAAGAGAGGGGCGGATGGAAAGGAGCAGAGGGAGGGATCATGAAAAGAGAAAAGAATGGGGGAAGAAATAGAGGGTAAAGCGGAAGGATGAGGATACAACATGAAAAATAAATGCCCCGTGTTTTTTTCCTGACGCTCTCTTTTTCTCTCTTTCTCTTTCTCTTTCTCTTTCTTTTTCTCTCTCTCTCATCCACACACCAAACCATCCATCCATCTATTCATCCATCATTCTTTTCACGAAAGAAGAGAGTAAAAGAGACAAGAAGAAACACGGAAAGCTAAAGAATAAACAAAATAATAATACAAAAACACGAAAACATATAAATCAAAGTAAAATGAGAATAAAAAAGGAAACAAGAAAAAAATTAAGGAAAAAACAAAGAAAATAAACAAAGGCAAAAAATGAAGAAAGGAAAAACGGGCAAAAATGGAACAAAGGCAAAAAAATAAATAAAAAATAAACACGAAGAAAGGAAACACAGGGAAAATATTGAATAATCGAAGTGAATAAACCCACTAATCACCTATTCTCCCCTCCCCTCCCCTCCCCTCCCCTCCCCCCCCCCTCTTTAAATACCCCAACAACAGAGGGATCAAATAAGAAATGGCCACTGATTACCGCCATGGAGTCGCTGATTAGAATCTGATAAAGAGATAAATAAATAGAATAAATAAAAGGTCATGCATCAATCACCGATCCATAAATCATAATAAAAACGCGGAATTAAATTGATCGATGAAAAATACTTAAGAAAAGAAAGGAACCACAGGTAATTACCGATGAAAAAGGGAAGAAATGCAAAGCAGCACGACAACAATCTTTTCCTATTATTCTATCTTCTCTTATTCTCCTAATTCCCTTTCCTCTTCCCCTTCAGCTTTTTTTTCCTTCTTCGCATCTCATTTTCCCAACTTATTTACTGTTTTCTCTCTCCCCCTCCCTCCCTACTACCTCTTCTTCCTCCTCCTCCTCTCCTTCCTACCTCCCTCCCTCCCTTCCTTTCCCTCTTCCTCTTCCTCATTCCCTTTCACCCTTCTCCCTCCCCCCCCCCTCCCCACCTGCAGCCCCTATACATGACACAGCCAACTAAGTTATCTCCCATTATCGCTTAATTCAGCGAAAGGGGAGAGAGGAGAGGGAGGCGAGAGACACGCAGAAGGGAGAGTGTAATGATCCCATTCATTCAACCCTTCCCTTCCCTTCCTCCTCTTCATCATCCTCCTTCCCTTACCCCGTCTCCTCCTCCTCTTCATTCTCCTCTTTACTCTTTCATCCTCCTCTTCTTCCTCCTCCCCCTCCTCCTCTTCTTCCTCCTCCCCCTCCTCTTCTTCTTCCTCCTCCCCTCCTCCTCTTCTTCCTCCTCCCCCTCTTACTCTTCTTCCCCCCCCCCTCCTCTTCCTCCTCCTCCTCCTCATTCAACCTTTTTTTTTTCCTCTTTTATCTCCCTCTCCTCTTCCCATCTTCCTTAATTCCCTAATTCCCTAATTCCCCTGGTAAGTGGCGGAATCGAAGCCCTTTTCGCTCCTCACACCTTCGTCAGAAACAGAGGGAGGAAAGGGGAGAGAAGGACGGAAGCGGAGGGGGGGGGGGGTGAAGGAGGGAAAGGGCACAACTAAGATAGCCGGTGATAAAGAGAAAGAAGGAAGAGATTGGAAAAGAGAGAAAGAGGGAGAGAGGGGGGGGGGGGGGAAGTTAAGAGAGAAATAAGAACGAGAAACAAGGCGAAAACAATGATGAAAATGAGGAGGAGGATGCGAACAAGGAGAAGGAGAAGAAGGAAAAGGGCAAATATGACGGCGAGAAGCAGTATGATGAGGATGAGGATGAGGATGAAGATGAGGATGAGGAGCATGAGGAGGAGGAGGAGGAGGAGGAGGAGGAGGAGGAGGAGGAGGAGGAGGAGGAGGAGAATGAGGAAGAAGAAGGAGAATGAGGAAGAAGAAGAAGGAGAATGAGGAAGAAGAAGAAGAAGGAGGGAGAGAGAGAGGAAGGAAAAAAAGGGGAAAAAAGGAAGGAAGGAAATAAGGAAGGGACACGCGAAGACGAGCCGGAGGAGCAGGGCAACATCGAAATCGCGGCAGAGGAGTAAGGAGCAGCAGGAAAGGGGGGGGGGGGGGGAGTTGTCCTCAGCAGCGTGCTAATGGGGCAGCGAGGAAGCCATCCACGTCGGCGATCCTGGGAAAGCCCCATTAATTACAGACTCCGACGTGACCACTTAAGACAACGGCCCGAGGAACGCAATCCCCGAAAGCGTGCGTGCGAGTGTGAGTGAGTCTGTGCGAGTCTGAGGATGCGGTTGCGTGCGTGAGTGCATGTGCGTGCGTGACAGCGTAGGCCTGCGGCGTGTGCGAACAAGCGTGAGTGCGAGTGCATGTACGCCTATGAGTGTGTACGCGAGTGAGTGCGGGTGAGTGAGTGAGAGTGTGTACGTCTGTGAGAGAGAGAGTGCGTGTGAATGAATGTGCGTGAGTGAGTTCGCAAGTCTGTCACTCTTCAATAAATATAAACGATAAGTATCCTTTCGGCACTGATGAAAGCTGGTTTACATCGATTTTGCGACGCCAGAGGGAAAAATAAACAGAGGCATAAAAGGAAGGAGGAGAAAGAGAAGAGTGGGAGAGGGGAAAGGGGGTGAGAAAATAGGGGAAAGAGAAAAAAAGGGGAAGAGAAAAAAGGGGAAAAAGAGAGAGAAGGACAGAAAGAGTGAGAGTGAGAGTGAGTGAGAGTGAGAGTGAGAGTGAGAGTGAGAGTGAGAGTGTGTGTGAGAGAGAGAGAGAGAGAGAGAGAGAGAGAGAGAGAGAGAGAGAGAGAGAGAGAGAGAGAGAGAGAGAGAGAGAGAGAGAGAGAGAGAGAGAGAGAGAGAGAGAGAGAGAGAGAGAGAGAGAGAGAGAGAGAGAGAGAGAGAGAGAGAGAGAGAGAGAGAGAGAGAGAGAGAGAGAGAGAGACTGAAATAATGAGAAAGAAAAGAAAGAACATAGTAAACAAAGTTGAGACGAACGGAATAGTAAGAGGAGAGACGAGGGGGATGACCCAAGGAAAACTTGTCTCTCGACCCATTCTCTCTCACGCCCACGCCCAGCTCTGGCCGACGCGAGTGAAAGGCGGGCTGCGGGCGGGCAGCGAGGAAGGCCTGAACACCACTCGTTTTTATGCACTCGTGTGTGTTATTAAATCTGTAAGTCGCTAAGCTAATTAAATAAAGAAATAGATATATACATACATAATCAAACAGAATTAAAGAAAGAGAGATCAGGTAGGCCTAAATGCTTTCAGAAAACAATGAATAGCAACTACATAAACAGATAAACAAACAAAAACATAAAGCCAAATACAAAAAAGTAAACATATCCACAAAAAACAAAATATTGAATATCTTAAATCAAGCAACCCTAAAAACAAACAAACAAACAAATAAATATCATCGAAAAAAAAGTTGATCAGCTAGCCCCGCCCCCTTTCTGTGACCCATTTTCACCCCCGAAGGTCACAGGCGCGGCAGCGGCGGGGGGAGGGGGGGGTGTCGCTTTCTATCCGCGGTTCTCTCCACGATGATATAAAGTTTGCAGAAATGGCGACTTATCGTTGTGCATAGAATTTCGATTGTAAGGAGGAGATATGTGTGACACTCGCGAATGCATATACCTTTTAAATATATGTTTGCTCATTTTTTTATAAATACATGAATGCGTGCAAGTGGGTTTGTGTGTGTGTGCGCGTGCGTGCGTGCGTGTGTGTGCGTGCATGTGTGTTTACACGCTTTCTCGGATCCTTTGCAGGCTATTCAATGACGACAGCAGGTGCAACTGAGTATGTATAAGGGCAGGGGAAGAAAGAGGAGAGGGGGGGGGGAGGAGAACGTCCCGACCTATGAACCCTTTCCGTACCCACCCCCCATTCAATACCGACCCCCCGACCCCCCTCCGCTCCCCGCGCAGGTATGCACACCACGTGAAAACGGAGAGTTCAGCCACAGCTGGAGCAGGTGGGGACGGTCACAGGACACCGGCGCAGACACCAGCTGGCGGACGAGAAGGTGGCGAGAACCATCTGTGAAGGGAGAGAGTGGTCCGTCATCGCTCTCCCCGAAGGTCGTCACTTGTGGGTATGGACGGGCACTTCCGAACGCACCCTCCCTAGGTACCGTTACTCCCCCTCCCCCCCCTCCCCCCTCGACGCAGATGGTACCGACACACCGGTGCGCTTTTTGTAACGTAATAGACGGCGAATCGTGAACGTAATTAACATATAAATCTCATCTGGCGGAATTAAACCTCAGAATTAACTATCGAAACGGAGATTAACAAACAGACGGTCGTACCCTAACCCTACGGCGCCAGGGGCAAAAAACAAGGGGAATATATTAGCCAAGTAAATATGGTAGACGGGGAGGATGAAAGGGGGAGGCCGGGGGGGGGGGAGGGGGGAGGGGAGGGGGGGGAGGAGGAGGACCAGGAGGAGGAGGACTAGCAAGAAGCAAACAAACAAACAGAGGCCAATGAAAATAAATAAAGGCGAAAACAATTATCTAACCTTTGCCTCTTTTCGCATCAAATTATAGAATACATAAATCATTAACATACGTAAACAAAATAATTAGATTAATGATAGTAAAAACCGGAAACTTCAAACAACATCACAGATTAGCGAGTCACAAGTTATGAGAAAGTGCATTCCCCTTCCTCTCTCCCCTTCTCCCCTTCCTCTCTCCCCCTTCTCCCTTTCCTTCTCCCTCCCTCTCCCTATCTCCCTTTCGTAGTCCCCCTTGCCCCTCCTTTCTTCCTTCCTTCTAACCCTCGTTTCACTATTCCCCTCCTTCCTCTTTCTCTCCCCGTCACATTCTTTCCCCTTCCTCTTCCCCATAATCCCCTTCAGCGTAACCCCAACCCCTCCCTCCCCCCTATCGCTCAACCTCCCCAATCCTTCTGCCCTCCCCCCTCCTTTCACCCCAACCCCAACCCTTCCCTCTCTCCTCCTTTTACCCCATCCCCTCTCCCCCCATCACTCAACCTCCCCAACCCTTCTTCCCTCCCCCCTCCTTTCCCCCTCAACCCCTCCCACCCATTATCTCCCTGCACCCTTCTCCCTCTCTCTCTCCCCCCCCCCCCCTCTCTCTCCCTCCTACGCCATCCGCTCCCTACTCGCCCTGACCTGACCTTCTGACCTTCTGACCTTTGGCCTCCCTCACCTCCTCTTGACCTGCAGGCCCGCCCACGCTGCCCTCGCCCACGCCCACCGATAACATATTGCAGGTCCGCGATCCGCCCCTCCCGTGCTGCGCCGGCTGTGCTGGAGGTCTTTCTCTTTTCCTCTCCCTTGTCTTCTTTCGCTCTTCTTCTTTCTCAGATAGATAGAGAGGGAGAGAGAGAAAAAGAGAAAAAGAGAAAAAGAGAAAAAGAGAGAAAGAGAGAGAGAGAGAGAGAGAGAGAGAGAGAGAGAGAGAGAGGAGGAGAGAGAGAGAGAGAGAGAGAGAGAGAGGGAGGGAGGGAGGGAGGGAGAGAAGGAGGGAGGGAGGGAGGGAGGGAGGGAGGGAGGGAGGGAGGGAGGGAGAGAAGGAGTGAGGGAGGGAGGGAGGGAGGGAGGGAGGGAGGGAGGGAGGGAGAGAAGGAGGGAGGGAGGGGAGGGAGGGAGGGAGGGAGGGAGGGAGGAGAGAGGGAGAGATAGATAGATAGATAAGAGAGAGAGAGAGGAGAGAGAGAGAGAGAGAGAGAGAGAGAGAGAAGAGAGAGAGAGAGAAGAGAGAGAGAGAGAGGAGAGAGAGAGAGAGAGAGAGAGAGAGAGGAGAGAGAGGAGAGAGAGAGAGAGAGGAGAGAGAGAGAGAGAGAAAGTGAGTGAGAGAAAGGGTGTGCGTGCAGACAGAAAGAGAGACACTGAGAAAGAGAATGGGAAAGAAAGAAGAGAAAGCCCAAAAGGAGCAGATAATAGCAATATCCCTTCTTCTCTCCGCCCAGAGAAATTTCCCGCCAACGACGCCATGTGTCTTTCCCTTTAAATTTTATACCGGTGGCGGGATTTGTTTCCTCATTTAGAAAACGATGGTAATAATCATAAATAAAATCTCAATGTGAAAAAAGTAAGTTCAGACAAGTAAATATATAACTAAATGATAAAAGTGAACAACTTTTTCATATATAAAAAAAACAAAAAAAAAACAGATTCATAAAACAGATACACGCAAAGTGATATTTTACCAAGTAGACAAACATCCTACTGTTTTCTAATCTCAAAACACCACCACCACCAACAAAAACAACAAGAGCAACAACAACAACAACAAAAACAACCCAAACAAACACGGAAAAGCACAACTCTTTCCCACGGCATCGGGAAAGCCCTTATCCACAATCTGCCTCGACACCTGCGCCCCGCCATATTTACACGGGTGATTAGCCAAGACAAGAAGAAAAATGAAGTCGGCTTCTGATAAACATTAATTTGACGGAGAGACCCGGATGCCAGACTCTCGAAATTACTTTTTATCGGAAATGTCTCGGCGCGGCGGGCGAAGTTTTGATAAGGATTGAGAAGGTGATAAGGTGATAAGGTACGCAATGTGTCGAGAGAAAATTGTGGTCACGCAGGGCGGGTGAAAGTGAGCGAGGTGCAACAGGCCAGGTTTTGACGGTCATGGCGGTGGTGATGATGATGACTATGATGGTGACTATGATGACTAAGATGATCATGATGATGACTATGATGACTAAGATGATTATGATGATGCTATGATGACTAAGATGATTATGATGATGACTAAGATGCCCAAGATGATTATGATGATGACTAAGATGCCCAAGATGATTATGATGATGACTATGATGACTAAAATGATTATGATGATGACTATGATGACTAAGATGATTATGATGATGACTAAGATGCCCAAGATGATTATGATGATGACTAAGATGCCCAAGATGATTATGATGATGACTATGATCGTGATGACTAATATGATGGTGATGATGACTATGGTCGTGATGATGATTATGGTGGTGGTGATGATGA
>NC_061838.1:11278195-11283195 GCF_019202785.1 Penaeus chinensis | reverse complement strand
CACTCTTTCCGCTCCTGTGCTTCTTATTTGACTGGGAAAGCAATGTGTAATTCCTCTTCCTCATCCTCCCTCCTCTAAACCTCCACCTCCACCTCTACATCCACCTCCTCCATCTCAATCTTCACTTCCATCTCCAGCCCCACCTTCTCAACCTCCACCTTCAACCTCCAGCTCCACCTCCACCTCCACCTCCACCTCCATCTCCACCTCCAGCTCCACCTCCAGCTCCACCTCCACCTTCTCATTCCCTCCGGCAGTGCAAGGGATCGTAATTTCTTGTGACATTTCGCTGTCTCTGGCGTTAGGTAAGACTCGAGCTATATCGGATTGAAACTTATGGATTGAAAAATAAGCAACGACAGCCAGGAAATGGAAATGAAAATGCGACTGACACTAAGCTAATGGGAATTAATTATCAAATGCCAGGAGAGAGACTTGAAAGGAATCGAGACGCGAGAGCAGAAATGGATAAACAAATAAATGTATAAATAAATGGGGAAAATAATATAAATAAATACACTAAAGGGTACCTCAGTAAATTCAACAAAGAATATGTAACTGCAAATATTACACAATGCCCAAACAAACAAAAGAAAAGCAACGAAAACTACCCAAAAATTTCCCTTCTGAAAATCATAACAACAATAAAATTATTAAATAAATATCTTTATCCATATCTCTTTATCTCACTACCTTTCTATCTAACTAACTATCTATCTATCTAAAGCGTACGCCAGAGTTTAACCTCCCGTACGGTTTTGTACGCTCATGGAAACGACGAAAACGGAAAAGGAACACTCGCACGGCACTGATTTTGTGAGCGAGATGCCGCAGGTGAGCGATTCCTGACTGATTGGTTGATTACGCAATTTTCCCTTCACTGCTCCTCTGTTTCTGAAACTCCTTTGCTCCGTTCTCCTGGATTATCTATTTGTCTGTCGGTTGGTCTGTCTGTCTGTCTGTCTGTCTGTCTGTCTGTCTGTCTGTCTGTCTGTCTGTCTGTCTGTCTGTCTGTCTGTCTGTCTGTCTGTCTGTCTGTCTGTCTGTCTGTCTGTCTGTCTGTCTGCCTGCCTGCCTGCCTGCCTCTCTTCTGAGAGACTGTTTACATATCCACAAGCGGTGATATGATTAAATTCAGTCTACTTGATCGAACTACATAAATATTTTTAATAGAGTCCCAAAAAAATAGTATATGCAAATATCATTACTCTTACTCCCTATAAAAAAAACCTAGAGAAGACTGAAGATACAGAAGAAAAGTCTCATAAATACTATATCATTCTATCCACATTTTTTAAAAGAACGATGCGACGTAGGAAAGGAAGAGAAAATAAAACTAAAGAAGAGAAATACACACGAATCTCCTTCAAAACAACATTAATAAATATATATTTCTTTATGTTTTTTTTTTCCCCAAATCAGAAATTTCGAAACCCCAATATCAAAAAGTCCAGAAAAGATCACAGGATTTCTCCTCCCGAGTCTGGACTGCCGGGCCCGCGGCGATGGCGGAGGCGGCAGCGGGTCCATGTAAGAGGGGACGAGGGGGGGGGGGGGAGGAGAGGGCAGGGGTTGGAGGGGAGAGGGGGGAGAGGGGTAAGAGGGGAGGGGAGAGGGGGAAAAGGGGGGGAGAGGAGAGGGCTGGGGACGAGGGGGGGGGAGAAGAGAGGGCAGGGGACGAGAGGGAGGGGAAGAGGAGATGGCAGGGGAGGAGGGTAGAGGAGAGGGCAGGGGAGGAGGGTAGAGGAGAGGGCAGAGGACGAGGGGAAGGGGAAGAGGAGAGGGCAGGTGAGGAGGGGAGAGCCGAAGTGGGGAGGGGAAGGAGGAAAGGGGAGAGGTGGAGAGAGGAGGGAAGAGATGGAAAGGGAAGAGGGGGATAAAAGAGGGCAGAGGTGGGGGTGGGGGGAAAGGACCTTCTGTACCCCATTAGGCCGCAAGCTAAGAGATGATGGCCGGGTAGAAGAGGGGGAGGGGGAGCAGGAGGAATATGCAAAGGAGGGGAGGAAAGAAGGAGAGAGGAATGAGGAAGGAGGAAAGGGAAGTGGGAAGGGGGGGAGGGAAGAGAGGAGGAGGAGGAGGAAAGAGAAGGAGGCAAGGGAGGAATGAAAAACGAAACAGAAAAGAGAAGGAAAAAAGGGAAGAGAGGAGGAGGAAAGGGGAAACGAAGGAGAAAAGGAAATGGATGGAGGAAAAGGGAAGAGAGACGAAGAAAGCTTGGAAGGGCGAAATCGAAGATGGGATAGGAAAGGGAACAACAAGTTGCAAAAGGAAAAAAAATCTAAAACGAGAATATGAATAGGATGAAAAAGTCTTGATACGTGATAAGGCAGACAGGTAATAGATGGAGGGAGGGGAGAGGAGGAGAAGGAGGGTTCACGGGGATGGGAATGGAAAGCGGGGGAAAGAGGAGTCGCAGAGAAAAATAAAAAAGAGAGAGAGAAAGAGGAGTCGCAGAGAAAAAGAAAAAAAAGAGAAAGAGAAAAAAGAAGGAGACACAGAGAGAGACTGATACGGACATCCATACATACATAATCAGAGCCCCGAGTCCCCTCCCCCCTCCCCCCTCCCACCACCACCGCCAGCACCTAGACATGGCCCCCTCCGCTCCTGGTCCGCGAAAGCCCCGCACCCTCGTCCGCCTGGTGTCCCCCTGACGTTATCTTCACGCCAGGCTGAGGGAGATGCGCCCGAACTCTCCCTTGTCGGTCAGGTAGATGGAGGAGGGGGAGGCGAGGGGGGAGGGAAGGGGGAGGGGGAGGCGAGGGAGGAGGGAAGGAGGAGGGGGAGGCGAGGAAGGAGGGAAGGAGGAGGGGGAGGCGAGGGAGGAGGGAAGGAGGCTGGGGAGAAGAGGGGGGAAAGGGTGATATCCTCCCTCTTTTCCTTCTTTCACAATCCTTCTTCCTTCCTACCTACCTTCCTTCCTTCCTTCCTTCTTACCTTCCCTTTTATTCTTTATCCGCAATCATTCTTAATTCTACCGCTTACCTCTCTTTTCCATCTTTCCTCTCCCAAGGATCTTTCTTTATTCCTCTTCTCCTTTCTCTCTCCTCCAGCCACTTACACCCCCCCCCCCCCCTCCTTGTCTCTTCCTTCCTCTCCCTACTTTTTCCACCTCTCCTCTCTCCTCTAGCCACAATGTTTTATCACACCCTGATTTATTCCTGTGCTTCCTCCTATATGATTCACGAGTGAGAAGGGGAGGGAGTGGTGGGGAAAAGGAGGGAAGTGGAGAGGAGGGAAGTGAGGGGGAGGGGAAGGGTCGAGAAGCGAGGGGTAAAGGAGAGGAAGGGAGGAGGAGGGAGGGGAGGGAGAGGGAGAGGAGGGAGGGGGAGAGGAGAGGTAAGGAAGCGAAGGGTAGGTGCGGGAGGGAAAGGGGAGAGGGTGGAAGAGGGAGGGGAGGGAAGGGAGTGAGAGAACTGTGAAAAGGAGAGAAGAAAGGGAGGGAAAAGGAAGATGGATAGATGGAGAGGTGTAGGTAGACAATGAATGGCGAGGAGAGAAAAGTGACGGGAGGGATCCGATGGGGGGGGGGGGGGTATACCAAGCTGAAAATTCGTACATCGGAAGGCCGGACGTGTGCCCGCGGAAGACCTCACCGACCTTTGAGAGGGTACACGACAATCATTCTCATTCCCTCCCCCTCCCTCCCCCTCCCTCCCCGGTCTTCCCCCTACCTGGCCCGGAATCCCCTTACTCCAACCGCTCTTCTCCCTCTTCCATTCCTCAACTCTTCCCCTTCTCCCTTTCCTGAACTTTCTTCCCTCCCCAACCCTTCCCTCTCACCCCTCACCCTTCCCCCCTCCCCTCTCCCCCTCCTCTCTCCCCCCTCCCGTCTCCCCCCCTCCTCTCTCCCCCTCCCTCTCCCCCCCCCCTCCTCGTCGAGTGCCACCATGGGAGTCACTCAGCGGATGATGATGATGGGAGTTCGCTAACAGGCTTTGCCTCCTGTAAGTTCTTTAGCAGTGCAGAGCCGATTCTTGCGGATGGAGCCTGTAGAATGAACCGATTAAACGAAAAAGAAAGATAAAAAACAAAACAAAATAAAACGGCTTTAATTTTTTTCCCGGTGATTTTTTGCCAAACCATTTGTAAGCTTTACTTTTTTTCTTTCTTTTTTTTTTTTTTCCTTACCCATCTTCTTTATGCGCTTTCTCCCTTCCCCGCCTCCATTATTCCTTTCTTCAATCTCCCTCCATTTTTCCCTCTTCTCCTCCGTTTCCTTCCTCCTCCTTTCCCCTCGGTTCCCCTCTTTCTCCTCGTCGCCATAACGACCGCTCTCTTAAGTCTTAGCCTCGAGCATTCCACTGACGCCACAAAAAGGGGAAATAATAATAGCAATAATAGTAAATGACGATCCGGAGAAATGCAACATTGCAACACACTCGATCCCTCTCTCGCCCACTCTTTCTTTCTTTCTGCAACAAACACGAAGCTGCAATCTCTTGCACACAAGTTACGGCAGCGAATAGATGGCGCTATCGAAACAGAAGACAGGCTAATTCATTGATTTCATACGTCGAGTGTTAGTACAATTATAATGCTTTTATCGATAGCGAGGAAAAGGGAATAGGAGAGGAAGAGGGTGAGGAGGGAGAGGAAGAGGATGAGGGGGAGGGAGAGGAAAAGAGAGAGGAAGAGGGAGAGGAAGAGGTAGAGGAAAAGAGAGAGGGAGAGAGAGAGGGGAGGGAGAGACCGTATAAAGTATGTAAAAATACCATGAAAATGCAATCACCCACCATGACACAGCACAGAAAATGGGGATACGAAGAATCGATAAAACAAACATAAAAAAAACAACAACAACAGAGAAAGAGAACGACGGCGAACGACATGAGACACCGAGGAAGGTGGAAGAAGCAATAGGTGGAGAAGAGAACGCAGGTGAGATGAGTAAGTGAGACAGTTGATGCAACACGAGCTATGTTGATGCGGTGACAAGGGGGGAGGGTGCAAGGAAGAGAGGAAAGGACGGAGGGAAAGGGGGGTGGGGGGGGGGGAGG
>NC_061838.1:11267474-11278095 GCF_019202785.1 Penaeus chinensis | reverse complement strand
CAAGACCAGATTTTTTTAAAGCGAAAACTAATCTGTATTTATTGTGTGTGTGTGGGGTGTTTTTTGTGTGTGTGTGTTTGGTTGGGGTTTTTTGTTTTGTGTGTGTGTGTGTGTGTTTGTGTGTTGTGGGGGGGTTCTTGGGGTGGGGGGGTGGTGTGGGGGCGTATTTTGGGCTGTGCTTGTGGTGTTTTTTGTTTGGGGGGGGTGTGGTTTGGTGTTGGCGTTTTAGGGGGTGGGGGGTGTGGGGTTGGGGTGTGGGGTTGGTGTGCGTTGTGCGGGGCGTGGGGGGTGTGGGTTGGCTTTTTGGTTTTGCGTGTAAGTGTGCGTGTGGCGTGTGCGTTATGTATTTACGTGAATAAACCCTTTCGAGACCCCTTAAAACTAAATTTAGTTCAGTATCGAAACAGCAGACAGGACGTGTTTCGAAACACAGTACCCGCATCTGTACCCTACTGTAGAGTATGATGGAATTACAAAACCCTTTAGTGTGTTACTGAAATTTCGAAACACTTTAATACTTCGAAGGGATTAACCAAACACCGAGACATGCTTTTGAACGATTCTGTATTCTGAAATTTTGCGTCATCATCCTATCCTTCCCATCAAAAATATACCTCGTGTTCGCTCCATTATTGCAAAACTTGGTCGCCTATCTACTACCAAAAACCCTATTGAAAGGCGGCACTCTGCCATGTATATGAGACCAGGCATTCCGCGACTTCGCTTTATATTACGCTCAACACCTTCACAACCCTCCCGGCGACGCCAAAGCTCCTTACCGCCGTCGCCTCTCCCGAGGGTGCGCCAACGCCTTCGTCGCCCTGGCCAATCGTCGTGAACTAAATGGTTTTAGCTCCCTCCTCCGCCGCCCTCTCCCTCTCCTTCAGGATCTATGTCTATTACTCTCTCTCTCTCTGTCTCTATCTCTCGCTATCTGTTGGCTTATCTGTTGCTGTTTATGTCTTTGACTGTCTGTCTGTCTGTCTGTCTGTCTGTCTGTCTGTCTGTCTGTCTGTCTGTCTGTCTGTCTGTCTGTCTGTCTGTCTGTCTGTCTGTCTGTCTGTCTGCCTGCCTGTCCCTCTCCCTCCCTCCCCCCCTCTCTCTCCCTCTCCCTCTCCCTCCCCCTCTCCCTCTCCCTCCCCTTTCACACAGGTCATACTGGAGCGGCCATCGCCTAGCGCCGCCCAGCGCCTCCACGGAAGGCTCCTGGGGACATCCAGCGCAGGGAAGTTGGAACGAGAAGAGGAAACCCCTTTACCCGCAAGCGTCTTGAAGTATGCCATTTCGTTTTCAGATAAAGAAGAGCACCGAAAGGGAGAGAGGGGCGAGTATGGAGGGGGGGGGGCGGCAAAGGATGGGAGAAAGAAAAGGCTGTAGACGCAACAGATCTTTGGTGTCTGTTGTTTGCTGTTTCCTCGCTGGTTCTGTGTGGGCGTGTATGTATGTGTGCCTGCCTGTCTCTGTCTCTGTCTCTCTCCTATTTCACATATCCTGCGCTTCCCTCTTCTTAGGCACTCCCTCCCCCCCATCCCCCCTCTCCCTCTTCCTCTTTAAGCAAACTGTCCTTTCTCATGCAACGGATATGAAGACCACTACTGACCGGAATTCCCTCTCCCTATTCTCCTCTCCTCCTCCGTCTGCTTTCTCGTCTTATTTTGTTTCCTCTTCTTCCTCTTATCCATCATCTCTTCCTTTTCCCTTAATCATCATCATCCCCATCATCCCATCACCATTATCTTCCTCCTCATCACCATCATCCCTATCACCACTATCACTGCCTTCCTCCGCCACCACATTTCCCCTCTCCCATACCAAAGCCCTTTCCTACTCTCCTATTTCACCTCTCCCTCTCCCTTTTTGGGCTTGCACTTTGCATACTAGATACCAGCGTCACGGTGGTACTTCTCCTCTTACCAGCTCTTAATAACCACTCTTTGTAATTGTACACAATAAGTTTTTATTATTTTTATTATCATTATATTTTCTCTTTTCTTCTTCTTCAGCCATCCCTTTTTTTGCCCGTAGCCTTACTACCTTGCCCTTATTCTTTGAAACATCCCAACTCCCCTTTTTTTTCTCCCTCACTCCATATCTCTCCGTCCCCTCCCTTATCTCTCTCTCCCCCTCTCTTATCTCTCCCTTTCAGCCCCCCTTGTCTCCTCCTCTGGATGTGGCCGCGACTGTCACTTTGGGTTTTGCTTCCTTTCAGTCCTGAGTAAGAGAATAATCAAAAAGCTATAAATATGTGGACTATGATGAAGATGCAGATACATGGTGGTGGTGGTGGTGGTGGTGGTGGTGGTGGTGGTGATGGTGATGGTGATGGTGATGGTGATGGTGAAAGTGATGGTGAAGGTGATGGTGATGATGACGACGATAATGAAGATACTAAAGATATGAATATTAACATTTTTCCTTTCCCCCGTCTTATAAAAGCTTTCCTCTAAGTAACACACACCGAGACCTTTAGTTTAAACACTTCCTCCCGAGGCCTATCTCTTTCCCCTCACCTTTCAATTCCTCCCCTCAAGATGACTACAGACTGAGTGGCCGTCTTACCTACCCTCAGCCCCTCTTCTCTTCCCTCAGCCTCTCCCCTCTTCCCCACTCTCATTTCCCCATCGTCCTCCACTCCTCCTCTTCTCTTCTCTTCCCTTCCCCTCTCTTCTCCCTTCATCACCCATCTCTCTTCTCTCCCTTTTGGATCAACTTACACTCACCCAATAACTCGCGCTAACGACCTCGTTACCTGCGCGCTACACTTAAGCGACAGTTCAAAGTGCAATTAAGAGTGCGAGTGAGTGATGTGCATTAAAGGGCCGACAGCCTGAGCCGACCGTCCTCGGGGATGAGGGGTGGGGGTGGGGGTGGGGGTGGGGAGGAGTGACATCATGAGCAAGACAGTCTACAGACACTCTGCCTCGTTTCCTTCTCCTTCTTGTCCTTCGCCATCACCTTCTCCTCCCTTTCCCCTCCCCCCTCTCTTCATACTCCCCTACCCGTGCCTCATGAGCAAGACAGTCTACAGACACTCTGCCTCGTTTCCTTCTCCTTCTCCTTGTCCTTCGCCATCACCTTCTCCTCCCTTTCCCCTCCCCCCTCTCTTCATACTCCCCTACCTGGCCCTCCACCTCATTTCCTTTCTCCTTCCTTCTTTCCCCTCTCCTCTTCTTCCTTCCACCCCCCCCCCCCCCCCTTTTGCCTGCACGCACAACGGGAACGACAATACCCACTCCCCCAGAACCCCGCTAGACACCCAGAACGAAAACGAAAACCACAGAAACCGCGGACGGAAACGAAACCGGAGTACGTCGCCGCCTCCCGAAATCTCGTTAGCTCTTCCGTCGCGATCCGCTTCGGTCCGCTTCTTCTTACCTGGAAAGAGAGAGAAATATAAATTAATAAACCATTCGAATATCTTATTATCTTACTAATAATACATAATATCGCGTTATGTCATAAGAAAAAAATAGACCCCATGAATGACAAAGACAACAGTACATAATATCGCGCAATGTCGTGAGAAAAAGTACGGAATAATAAATAGAAAAAGAGAGACACATGCCAATCAAAATGACCACAACAAGATTTCTCCTGTCAACATCCCGTCATCCCGTCCGCCTTTTAGCAGACCAAAATGCAACATCGCCTTCCGCATCCCCCTCAAGAGAAAAGGAATGTTGCATGACCTGTGCAACGTTGCGACCGTGACCTTGCTAAACGGGGGATGGGACGACAATGCACAAAATGAGCGTACGACAGTTAACCATGAGTAAGCGCCTCATAAACAGGACATAAATGCGGCTTGAATTTTTAATGCTGGCACTTAACCTCCGCGAGTGGGGAGGGGGGGGGGGGATGCTGGTGATGGGGGAGGCACTGAAGCGTCTGCTTGTATAACCTCTGGACGAAGAAAAAATGTAATATGTTAATTAGGTAAGTAAATACTAAAAATAAGGATATGAATAAAAAGGACAAACACTTCCATTTTGAGTACAATTGGACCAACAAGGTAAATATACCCTGCAGTCCTTCGCGACAGCTGAAGGATTCTGAATTGTAGACAACTCAAAGGACGATGCCTATTATCCATTCCCTCTACATATTCCTTACTTCTTATCCCACATCGAGGAGGAGGAGGAGGAGGAGGAGGAGGAGGAGGAGGAGAAGGAGGATGATGATGATGATGATGATGATGATGATGATGATGATGATGAGGATGAGGATGAGGATGAGGATGATGATGATGATGATGATGATGATGATGATGATGATGATGATGATGATGATGATGATGATGATGATGATGATGATGATGATGATGATGATGATGATGATGAGGAGGAGGAGGAGGAGGAGGAGAAGAAGAAGAAGGAGAAGGAGAAGGAGAGGGAGAAGGAGAAGAAGGAGGAGGAGGCGGAGGAGCAAGAGGCGGAGGCAGAGGAGGACAAGGAGGTGAAGGCTATAGAGTGCCTCCTCTCTATATGGGGCCGAGAGACACACCATTCCCCTTCGGGCGGAGACCTGGAGTGCCATGTTGTTTACTACCGGGCCGTTATGTCTCCCTTGACAAGGTGAAGGAGTGTAGAGGGTGGGTACGGAGGAGGAGGAGGAGGAGGAGAGGAGGAGGAGGAGGAGGAGGAGGAGGAGGAGGAGGAGGAGAAGAAGAAACGAGTAATATGAAAATTAAGCAGGAAAGAGAGGCTGGGAGAACACAGGGGGAAAGAACAAATGGGAAAAGAATAACCCTATAAGAACACAGAATACGCAATACCTTCTTCTTACTCTCTCCCCATCTCACCACGTCTCACGTCTCTCTCTTCCTTCCACCGAAATCCCCTCCCCCTCCCCTTTGCCAACACCCCCCCCCCCTTCCCCTAACCAACACACTTTCCCCCTCCCCCCTCCCCTATGCCAGCCCCCAAACCCAAGTGTCTCACGCGATTTCCTGAGACTCCAATCTTCTCTTATTTTAGCCCTTTGAGTCTACTTTCATGGGGGCGGCAATAGAAATGGTAAAAAAAACAACAAAAACGGGCCGACCGTCTCGAAGAAGAAAATACTTTTTATATATATGTGGAATGGTAAATTTTAAAGGGTTAATAAAAAGGAGGCAACTCGATTCTGAAGGGATTTTGAAAGTGCTGACTTGAGATGCTGACTGAAAACTGCTGACGAGAGATAGAAGATGTCGAATGACGAGTGAGCGAGGAAGAATATTGAGTAGGTAAGAAATATATATCTCAAGATGAAGGGAGGAGCGAAGGAAGAAGAGGAAAAGAAAACTAACGAAGAATGAGAAAGGAAAGGGGGGAAAAGGAGAAGGAAGGCAAGAGGTAGTAGAGGAGGAGGAGGAGGAGGAGGAGGAGGAGGAGGAGGAGGAGGAGGAGGAGGAGGAGGAGGAGGAGGAGGAGGAGGAGGAGG
Source organism: Penaeus chinensis (assembly GCF_019202785.1). Lineage (NCBI taxonomy): Eukaryota > Metazoa > Arthropoda > Malacostraca > Decapoda > Penaeidae > Penaeus > Penaeus chinensis. The sequence goes on along the minus strand of NC_061838.1, from coordinate 11,272,671 downwards.
AGAAGAAGAGTGAGGGTGGGGGGATATGAGAAACAGGAGCAGGAGGAGGAGGCGAAAGAACGATGAAGGAACAGGTAGAATGCAGAATAGAAAGAGGGAAGGGGACAGGGTACCAGAAGGTCCGAGGAGGAGGGAAGAAGCCAGTGATGCCCTCATTCGCGGCTGTAACAAGCCGACGTCCGAGCAAGTTTGTTTAAACTCCTCACTCACCCGGATCTTCGGAAGCCCCTGAGAGAGGAGAGAGGATCCCACCCCTCTATCTGCCTCGTCCTCGTCACCCCTCCCCCCCTCCCACTCCCCGCCCTCCCCTCTCGAGGCTGGTCAACATCATGGCGGTCAACACCCTTGTCTCTACTGGTACTATCTAAACCGCACCCGGCGACAGATAGCCCTGGCTTTCTCTCCTCTCCTCTCCTCTCCTCTCCTCTCCTCTCCTCTCCTCTCCTCTCCTCTCCTCTCCTCTCCTCTCCTCTCCTCTCCTCTCCTCTCCTCTCCTCTCCTCTCCTCTCCTCTCCCCTCCCTCTCCCCTCTCCCCTCCCCGCCCCTCCCCTCCCCTCCTCTCCTCCAATAACATACCTCCCTTTCCCCTCCTTGTTTTCTCCCTTCCCCTTATCCTCTCCTTCCCCTTCCAACGCCCCTCTTTGTTCCTGTCCCGACATTTCCCTTCCTTTCCCTCCCCTCTCATTCACTCTCCACACCTCTCCACGTCACTCCAGTCCAATCCACAACCCTCCCCTTCTCCCCACCCCCCTCTCTTACCTTCGCTACCCATCCTATCCCTACCTTCTCCCGTTCCACCTTGTCGTCTGCCATGAACTCAAATAATCTCGACGTCTGTGCCGGATCACACGCATCAGCATCCCATGAGAGCCCAGATTCATCTCCTGCGGGATGCCTTAACTCCTGGCCGCCATATTCTTTCGTATTCTATCTCGAAGAAAAGCAGGGAGGAGGGAGGGAGGGAGGGAGGGAGGGAGGGAGGGAGGGAGGGAGGGAGGGAGATGGTAAGGAGTTGGGAGGTAAGGAAGGGATACGGAGAGGAGGGAAGGCGAGAGGGAGGGAGGGAGAGATAGTGGGAAAAGGGAAGATGGAACGAGGAAAGGAAAGAAAGAAAAAGAAAGACAAAGAACTCAAGAGAGAGAGAGAGAGAGAGAGAGAGAGAGAGAGAGAGAGAGAGAGAGAGAGAGAGAGAGAGAGAGAGAGAGAGAGAGAGAGAGAGAGAGAGAGAGGGTGATATCCACACTTTCAAGGTACCTGCCCTACGTGTACGAGTGGAGGACCTGCTACTGCAACTTAAATAAGAAAAAAAAAGAGAAAACAGACCAAGAAAGAGATAATGAACAGCTCACAATCAACTTCGCTTGTGCGAGTGAAGCAGCGAAGATCTACAAATTCACTCCTTCACGGTTGGAGTAATAAGCTCACGAGTGCGAACGTGAGTGGAGAGTTGCCATTACAGCTTCAGATAAGATGAAAAGAACCCAAGAAAGGCCATTAGGAGCTCGCAATTAGGGTCCGGGATGATGGACAACTGACACATAATCCGCCGCAGTTGATAAGGGCGAGCGGGCGAGAACAGACCCGTTTTGCTCATGGCAGGGTATACAGACATATAGATGTAGATGCACTGACTGACAACACAAAAACATTAACACTAACACGCGTACTAAAAAAACACGCGCACACACACACACACACACACACACACACACACACACACACACACACACACACACACACACACACACACACACACACACACACACACACACACACACACACACACACACACACACACACACACACACACACACACACACACACACACACACACACACACACACACACACACACACACACACACACACACACACACACACACACGCACAACAGGCAAACAAAGCCGAACACACGCATGCACACAACCACTCCCCCCAACACACTCCTATTCCCCGGTCGCGTCTGGCCAGGGAGTGAAGGGGCCTCGGGTGGATTACAAGAGACATAATTAACAAGATTTCTCCCTTGACATCATCTCTCCCTTCTTGACCTCCTCCTCCTCCTCCTCCTCCTCCTCCTCCTCCTCCTCCTCCTCCTCCTCCTCCTCCTCCTCCTCCTCCTCCTCCTCCTCCTCCTCCTCCTCCTCCTCCTCCCGCCCCCCACCCCAGCCTCTACTCCCAATCTTCCTCCTCGAAGGATATAAAGATACTGTTGGACTAGAAAGTTCTTGTATCCCTACCACTACTACAGCTAGGTACTGTTAATGCCATGTGCTGCTACCACTTCTGCCATTACCATTATTCCTACTACTATTTCCACCATCATTTCCACCACTAATACACCAACAACCATCACCCATTACCACCACAACTCAAATGGCTTCACTACCACAATCCTTCCTACCATTCACTACCCCCCTCCCCCATCCCCATTACCCCATACCCCTCTGCCATCTTACCGCCCCCCCCCCCCCCAGCACCTGACCATGAAAGATTCTTGCACACATTTTCATTACGTCGCTGAGAGGTCCTGTCGCCTCGGGAAACACTCGAGCGACGTGGGAAGGAGGGAGACGGAGAGGGGAAAGGGAGGGAGAGGAGGAGAGAGAAAGAGAAAGAAAGATAGAGGAAATAAGAGAGGGAAAAAGAAAGAGAGACGAAGAAGGACAAGTGGAGAGAGGGAGAGGGAAAGGGAAAAGAGGAAAGAAGGAGAGGGAGAGGGAGAGGGAGAGGGAGAGGAGGAGAGAGGGTGAGGAGAGAGAGAAGGAGGAGAAAGAGTGGGAGAGAAGGAGAGAGAGAGGGAGAAGGGGGGAGGGAGAGGGAGAGTGGGGGGGAGAGAGGGGGGAGAGGGAGAGAGAGAGAGAGAGAGAGAAAGATATATATATATATATATATATATATATATATATATATATATATAGAGAGAGAGAGAGAGAGAGAGAGAGAGAGAGAGAGAGAGAGAGAGAGAGAGAAAGAGAGAGAGAGAGAAAGAGAGAGAGAGAGAAAGAGAGAGAGAGAGAAAGAAAGAGAGAGAGAGAGAAAGAGAGAGAGAGAGAGAGAAAGAGAGAGAGAGAGAGAGAGAAAGAGAGAGAGAAAGAGAAAAAGAAAGAGAGAGAGAGAGAGAGAGAGAGAGAGAGAGAGAGAGAGAGAGAGAGAGAGAGAATGTTCTCTCTCTCTCTCTCTCTCTCTCTCTCTCTCTCTCTCTCTCTCTCTCTCTCTCTCTCTCTCTCTCTCTCTCTCTCTCTCTCTCAAAGAAGAAAGAATAAATCGGTATAGTCCTAAGGGAGAGATAAACCGAAGAGGCATATAGAATAATTTCCAATTTTACAAAACTTGCTGACACAAAGTGAGGATACAAAGGAAATCGGCAGAGATAAAGATAACGACGTTTGAGTCAAGAGGCCAGAAGCAGAGGATGAGATTTGAGATGTGAATGAGGATGAGGATAAGGATGGAAGGTGTGGGATAAGGGATGAGGCAGAGGGTGTGGATAAAGATTAGGACGATGAAAAGGATGGAATAATAAGCCTTAAGGATTTATCCGCTCTTCTCTTTTCCCCATTCTCACTCTCCCTTCTCCCCCTCTTTGTCCCTCTTCTCTTCCACTTTTGTTTTATTACTCCCTCCTCTCCTTTCTCTCTCTTTCCCCTCCCCTTTTCCTACGCCCTCTTCCCTCCCCCTTTCCTCCATCCCCTCTTTCCTTTCCCTTCTTCCATTTCCCTCCAGCCTTTTCCTTCTCTCTCTCTCTCTCCTCTTCATCCGTCCGTTAATCTACGTTCACCTCGCACGCCGACGCACAGAAAGCTCACATTATAACAAATAGCAAAACACAAGAAGACAATGGAAACGAACGCTGCCTCTCCTGCTATAAGACTCGCCGGGATATCACTGTCTTTCCCCGGCATATCATTTGTAGCTTTCCTGACATTTGGATGTAAATCTTACTCTCCGCCTCCTCGCTTCTACTCGCCTGCTCGCCCTCTAACAGCCGGCCCAGTCTCACTCACTCTCACTTACTCAGTCACTCGTTCGTTCGTTCGTTCACTCTCACTTACTCAGTCACTCGTTCGTTCGTTCGTTCACTCTCACTTACTCAGTCACTCGTTCGTTCGTTCGTTCACTCTCACTTACTCAGTCACTCGTTCGTTCATTCACTCTCACTTACTCAGTCACTCGTTCGTTCGTTCACTCTCACTTACTCAGTCACTCCTTCGTTCACTCCCACACTCTACTTGTTTATTCACTTTCACTTACTCACTCACTCGTTCATTCACTCTCACTCACTCACTCACGCATTAGTTAATTCCCTCTCACTCACTCACTCGCTCATTCACTCTCACCCACTCATTCACTTTCATTCACTCACTATCATTCACACATTGACTCGCTTTCATTTAATGACTTATTCACTATAATGTCATATGTAACAAAATCTTATTAACACATCAAGTTTATTAAAAAATACGTAACAGATAAAAAACGGAAGGAAGAGAAAAAAATAGGGGGAAGGGAGGGGAAGGGAGGGGAAGGGAGGGGAACGGGTCGACAAGGGCAAGACGATGACAGCAACTTACCCATGACTCATCTCGCTTTATCCAATCCCCTTCCTTTCCTCCCCACGCTTTCCTTCTCCTCCCTTACTTCCCGGCTTTCCTCCCCCCTCTTCCTCTTCTCTCCCTCCTTCCTTCCTTACGTCCCTCGTACCCTCCTCTCCTCTCCTCTTTTCTCCCTCCCCTCTCCTCTTCCCTCCCTTCTATTCTCCTCTCCCCTCCCCTTCTCTCCCTCTCCCTCTCCCTCTCCCTCTCCCTCTCCCTCTCCCTCCCCTCCTGCACCTGCATTTTTTTTCTTATCAAGGCGATAACGTCGATGAGGGTAACCATTAAACCGTTACAAAAGTTTTCCTTATCATTGTTCGCTCTCAAGTGACGAACGTTGGGAAGCGATAATACATTTAAAAAAAACACTTTTGATAAGAATTTTCTGATAAGTTATGACGAATGAAAGTGATAAAGTGAGAGTGAGTGAGTAAGTGAGAGAAAGAGAGAGAGAGAGAGAGAGAGAGAGAGAGAGAGAGAGAGAGAGAGAGAGAGAGAGAGAGAGAGAGAGAGAGAGAGAGAGAGAGAGAGAGAGAGAGAGAGAATGAAAGAAAGGCTACAAACACAGAGGAAAAAAAAAAAAACACTGACGAAAAGCGAAGA
>NC_061838.1:11252474-11254974 GCF_019202785.1 Penaeus chinensis | reverse complement strand
CGTTAACGGGGAATTAATTCAGGTGATCTTGCGCGCTCGAGAGGGTTTCCGGGATTTCGAAACCTCTTGTTGGCTTTCGATCTTTGAGGAAACAAAAGCGAGTATGATGTAAGAATGACTGAACCTAAATATCTATCTATCTATCTATCTATCTATCTATCTATCAATATATCTATCTATCTATCTATCAATATATCTATCTATCTATCTATCTACCTATCTATCTGACTAACATATATATATAACATACACATATAAACAGATCAATAGTTAAACATGAACAGACAGGCAGACACACATACACAGAAACAGTGAAAACTATAGAGAGGGAACGAAGGAATAAATTAATAAATAACGGAAGAAATATATGCACAATGCACAGCAAACAACAGCAAACAATCAACACCACCCTCGACAATCATCGAATAATAACGACGGGAAAATATCCGGCACCGATCACTTCCGGGCGAGTTTCCGGCCGGGCGCTTCGCTCATCCCGGCGGCGGCGGATCACACGCCCCACGCCCCACGCCCGGCCCTCGTACCCGGCAGCGGGCGCGCGGGCGTGACATTGGTGTGAAATTCTTTGTTTATCTGTTGAACTGTCCATAACTATATCTGTGACGTGCTCTGTATGTCTTTGTCTTTCTGTTGGTCTGTCTGTCTGTCTCTGTGTCTGATTGTGTGTGTGTGTGTGTGTGTGTGTGTGTGTGTGTGTGTGTGTGTGTGTGTGTGTGTGTGTGTGTGTGTGTGTGTGTGTGTGTGTGTGTGTGTGTGTGTGTGTGTGTGTGTGTGTGTGTGTGTGTGTGTGTGTGTGTGTGTGTGTATGTGTGTATGTGTGTATGTGTGTATGTGTGTATGTGTGTATGTGTGTATGTGTGTATGTGTGTATGTGTGCGTGTGCCTGTGTGTATGTGTGTCTGTCTGTATGTGTAAGTGTCTGTATGTGTAAGTGTCTGTATCGGTGTCTGTCTGTATGTCCCTGTACCTACCTCCCCTTCCCATCTCCCTCTCCCTCCTTCCTCTTCCTCTATTCTTTTTCTTCTTCGCTCGCGTTTCGAAATCAGCAGAATGCCAAGGAGAAGGGCAGAAAGGTAGGGTATTCTGATTACGTCATTTCCTCTTTGTTTACGTATCGGAGCAGGAACAACAATAAACATAAATAACCTTCACATGCTGCCCATAAGCCTACCTACCGGCCTACATTGTCTTATTGTCGGGGGAAAGGGGTTAGAAAGGGAGGGAGGGAGGAGAGAGAGAGAGAGAGAGAGAGAGAGAGAGAGAGAGAGAGAGAGAGAGAGAGAGAGAGAGAGAGAGAGAGAGAGAGAGAGAGAGAGAGAGAGAGAGAGAGAGAGAGAGAGAGAGGGAGGGAGAGGGAGGGAGAGAGGGAGAGAGGATGAGAGGGAGAGAGGATGAGAGGAAGAGAGGGAGAGAGGGAGAGAGGGAGAGAGGGAGAGAGGGAGAGAGGGAGAGAGGAAGAGAGGAAGAGAGGAAGAGAGGAAGAGAGGGAGAGAAGGAGAGAGAGTTCTGCAGCTAATTAAATCATCGTCATCATTCACTCTATCATTTATTACAGGATGATGGAGTGACCTTTCACAGTGACGAATAGGTCTATCACTTTGTTGTCACTGAATTCCGTGTCCAGGTAGATAAGAGGGGCATCCCTCCCTCCTCCTCACCCATACCCCCTAACCCTTACCTCTCTCCTGTGCCACGATGATCGCTAACTGTCTGCGCCTGAGTCTATGACAGCCACTGTGGCTGTAGCCGTCTCTGTATGTAGCGGTTACTGCCGGTTCTTTATGCTTCTCTTGTCTCTCTGTATGATGCCGTGTTGTTATGGTTGTTGTTATTGTTGTGATATCACCCTTATCCTTATCGCCACTACTATCTCCATATGACCATCGACGGCACCCTCGACATCCCCTTCCTCGTCTCCTTTACTTGGCACTTATCTCCGAGCGCCCCTTTCTCCCCGCTCGCCCACCTTGACAGCAAGCACTCAGGGTCGCCTGCATTTGCACAAGCCACCTAAATCACCCTCTCCCCATCATCCTCTCTCCCCTCACCTATTCCACTCCATCTCTCGTCCTCCCTCTGCCTCTCCCCTCACCTCTTCTCATCTCTTCCTCCTCACTCTCCCAGTTCCCCTCACCTCTTCCTCTCCTCCTCTCCCTCTTCCTTCCCTTCACCTCTCTCTCTCCCCCTCCCCTCTACCCAGCCATCTTTCTCTTTCCCTCCTCCTGCCCCCTCCCCCCCACACTTTCCGGGTCGCCCATATGCCGCAGCCATCACAATGCTCACGGGAGACGATGCTGATGAATGGTGTCTCTCGGTCTCTGATTATTTTTCTCCAGATCTTTTATTTTCTCTTTTCTTTCTCTGGGCCTTTTATTATCTCTATAACTCACTTTGTTTTCCTTCGTCCTTGTTTCTTTCCGGTTTTGTTTCTCTTGTTTCCATATATTTCTTCTTCTGTCTCTCTCCGAATTTGTCTGCC
>NC_061838.1:11239974-11244974 GCF_019202785.1 Penaeus chinensis | reverse complement strand
TGTTAGTGAGAGTGAGAGTGAAAGTAAGTGTGTGCGTGTGCGTGTGCGTGTGCGTGTGCGTGTGCGTGTGCGTGTGCGTGTGCGTTTGCGAGTACGTTATATAGGTTATATTATAATCCCTAAAAAGAATATCGAAAAAGGGAAAATGGGAACAGAGACCAACCCAGAGACGAATGAATGAATGAAGGAGCGAATAACGTGTAAAGAAAAAAGGAAAGGGACGTCAAGCGTAGCCAGACGCCCGACGGGAAACATTTACACACGAATGGTCGAGAAACGAGGCGTGAACACTGACGCCGCTAAGTGCAGGTTGCAAAGGGGAAGGAGGGGGGAGGGGAGGGGAAAGCAGTATAGGGGAGGGGAGGGGAGGGGAGAGGAGGGAAGGGCAGTGGAGGAAGAAGGCTTCAGATACGAGAGGAGAGGAGAGGAGAGGAGATGAGAGGAGAGGGGAGGGGGGAACGGAAAGATGCAAAGGGGGTGCGGAGGAAGGAAGGGTGAGGGAAGATTGAGAATGAAAGAAGGAAAAGGGGAGGGGAACGAGAGGAGTGCAAAAGGTATGGGGGGGGACAAGCAAAGGGGAGAAGGGGTAGGCAAAAGGGGCTAAATAGGGGAGGGATTAAACGCAATTATCCACAAGGTAAACCAGAGAGGGGGTATGGGGGGTGGGGAGCTTCGGGAGGACGGATGAGAGGAATAACCTTGCTCATTAGACATGGGAGAGAACAGATGAATAACGGATAAAGATGATGAACAGCCGGTAATACGCGAGGAGGAGAGGAAGAGGATATGAGGATGATACAAATACACGCAAGACGGGGAATGTGGAGGGAAGGGCGGAGGGAAGGGCGGAGGGAAGGGCGGAGGGAGGGGTGGAGGGAAGAACGGGATGTGTTTCTTTCTCTTCCCTACCTACGTTTTTACCTACGCTTTTACCTATCCACTAACCTCATCCCTCCCACCCTACATCACGTATTACAGGGACAAGCACACAATCAGTGAGCTAGAGAGAGTATGAAGGGGAGGAGGGCAGAGAAGAAAGGGGGAGGGAATAGAGCAAGGAGGGGGGGGGGCAGAGAAGAGAGGGGAGGGGAATAGAGAAGGGAGGAGGAGGGCATGAAATGTAGCGGATAAAAGAGGAGACAGGAGACAGAGGAGGGGAAAGGGAGAAGAAAGGAAAGAGGAGACAGGGGAAAGGGAGGAGGGGGGGGGGGGGCAAAAGAGAGAAGGGAGGGAGAAGGGATGGCCCAATGCACTTAAATGTCTCCATCATGATTATCGCCAATCCGCTTGGTCAATTTCGCGTTTGTCATTCACTTTTTTGGGGGGAGGGGGGGAGTGATGTCATTAATATCGAATATTTCTAGTCACAAAAAAAAATGGACCGGTGATGCCGATATTGAAACCACTCTGCCAATATCATTGATATTTTCTTCCATTTTGTTTTTTGTCATTTTTTTCTATCCTCAATACTTTTTAAAAAGAATCTAATGCCGAAATAATACATGACGTAGCAATTAAAATATTGTAAAACATGTTAAAACGTGAATAACAATGTCACTGATGACAGCAGCAATAACAACAGAAACAACATCAGCAATGATATCAATAATAATAAATGAAAAGAATATAGACAAATATAACAAGGAAATTAGGTACATTATTGTGTAAACGTGCTCTCTCTCTCTCTCTCTCTATCAAACACAAACACACACACGCGCGCGCGCGCTTATACACGCACGTACGCAGATATGGATTAAAGTGCAAGCATTTAAGGTACGTGCATACTTGCAAATACAGTCGATACACGCACATGCACGCGCGCACGCACACACACACACACACACACACACATGGAGAGAGCGAAAAGAGGAGAAAGGGAGAAAGAGGGAGGGAGGGAAGGAGGGAGAAGGAGAGGGAGGGAGGGAGGGAGGGAGGGAGGGAGGGAGGGAGGGAGGGAGGGAGGGAGGGAGGGAGAAGGAGAGGGAGGGAGGGAGAGAGAGAGAGGGAGGGAGAGAGAGAGAGGGAGGGAGAGAGAGAGAGAGAGAGAGAGAGAGAGAGAGAGAGAGAGAGAGAGAGAGAGAGAGAGAGAGAGAGAGAGAGAGAGAGAGAGAGAGAGAGAGAGAGAGAGAGAGAGAGGAGGGAGGGATGATGTAATATTGCGGGGTGTGAAGGCCGACATGATAAGATTAACCCGGTATATTTTGACAGGTAATATGTTACAAGGGGTGACGGCCGCTGGGAGAACATGGACATAGAAAGGGCGCGAGGTGAGGGAGGGGAGGGGGGGAGGGAGAGGGAAGGAAGGGACAGCGTTTGGGGAGAGGGGGTGGTAGGATAAAGGTGGGGGAGGGTTGAGGTGGAAGGGAGAGAGAGAGGGAGGTGAGGATCTACGGGAGGGTGCGTGTGTGTACGTTAGAGGAGAGGAGAGAGAGAAGAGATAGAAAGGAGGGAGGGAGGGAGGAGGGAGGGAGGTGGGGGAGGGAGGGAGAGAGAGAGAGAGAGAGAGAGGGAGAGGGAGAGGGAGAGGGAGAGAGAGAGAGAGAGAGAGAGAGAGAGAGAGAGAGAGAGAGAGAGAGAGAGAGAGAGAGAGAGAGAGAGAGAGAGAGAGAGAGAGAGTCAAAAGCGCCGCAAGCAAACGTATTTCGAGTACAAACACCACAAAAACTCTGTCCCACCACAACCCTTCCCTCAACCCTCCGTGACATGACATGTGACACACCGCTGCCGTCATTAGAGCATGATGAAAAGTTCTTCCTCGCCCCTCCCTCCACCACCTTCCCCTCCCTCCCTTCTCCCTAAGTTCCCTCTTTCTTCCCCCTTTATTATCCTCCCCATTCGCCCTGCCGTATCCTTCCCTTACTTTCCCTATCCCCTTGCCCCATCCTATCGCCTTCCGTCTACTCCACGTTCCCCTCACCCCTTCCCCTTGCTTTCCTTTCCTATCCTATCCTATCCCTTCCTCTCCTCTCTCCCTCTCACCCTTTCCCTCTCTCCTCCCTCTCGCTCTTTCCCCTCTCCCCCTACCACCTCGCCCCCCCTATCCTCCCACCCCATCATTCATTCCCCATCTACCCCATCCATATGACACACTTCCCTGCCCTGTCACACCATCCAGCCAATCACTGCCACGTCAAGTCCCTCGCCGGCCGCCCCGATTGACACAAGGGCGCTGTGTTTTCCTGTCATCCGTCATGGAATTTCCCAGGGGAGGTGGGTAGAAGGTTGGGGAAGAAGGGTAAGGAGTGGGTGAGGTAAGGGAAAGATTGGCGAAGACAGGGGGTGGAAGGGTAGGGAAGAGCAATGCCAGAGGGGTCGTCATGCTTGGCAGTGAATCAGGTCATCAAACTATTACTTTTTGTCTTGGTCTCCTATTTTCTGTAATTCCCCATCCTCTCCACTTCTACTTTCCTTCTTCCTCCCTCCTGCTGCCCCCCTCTCCTACTCCTTATCCGCTCCCCATTCTCTCTGTCTGTCTCCCCCCCCCCCTCTCCCTCTCCCTCTCTCTCTCCCCCTACCCCTCTCCCTCTCCCTCTCTCTCTCACTCCCTCTCTCACTCCCTCTCCCTTCCGTTCTCCCAATCTCATATTCTACCATAACTCAATACCTCACTCTATATACGTCACGAGAATTTCCACCTCCTGCTAATCATTTATTTGCCCTCCAGTTCCCATTCATACCCTTCCCTTCTCCGATCCACCCCTCCCCTCCCCCTCCCCTCCCCTCCCCTCCCCTCCCCTCTCCTCCCCTCTCCTCCCCTCCCTTCCCCTCCCCTCCCTTCCCCTCTCCCTCCACCTTCCTTTTCCCCTTCCCCCATGTCACTCGAAAGGCTGTAGGGGCGGAGGTACACTGCTGGGTGGGAAGGAGACGGAGGGAGGGAAAAGATGGGGGGAAAGGAGGGGGGAGGCTGGGAAATGGAGGGTGAGAAGGAGAGGGAAGGAGGGTGGAAGGGAGGGAAGTAAGAGAGCGAGAGTGAGTGGTAAGGAGGGAGAGAGGGGAGGGGGGGGGGGAGATCGACCCAACGACAGGGAGCGCGAGATAACAAGTGCATAATCGCAACATAATTACGGTTATGACTAATAATTTTGCGAGTATCTCCCACGCGACCCGTCTACTTTACTCATCTACCCCCCCGTCTACCTTCTACCCCCTCGCCCCCCCTCCCCTTCTCCTCTTTCCCTTCTTATCCTCCTTTCTCTTTCTGTGCCTCTCTCTTTCTAAATCTAACTTTCCCTCTTTCGTGCTCCCCCCTTATACCCCCTCAATATTTATGTCTGCCTGTCTGCCTATCTGTTTGTGTTTGTCTGTCTGTTTGTCTCTTTTCCCTTTCCCTCTTCCGTACCCTTCCCCCTCTTTATCCCTCCATCTCTGTCTGTCTACGTCTGCCTGTCTATCTATCCGTTTATCTGTCTATGCCAGTCTGTCCGTACCAGACTGTCTGTGTCAATCTGTCTGTCTGTCTGTCTGTCTGTCTGTCTGTCTGTCTGTCTGTCTGTCTGTCTGTCTGTCTGTCTGTCTGTCTGTCTGTCTGTCTGTCCATGTCTGTCTAACTTCACTGTTCTGACTTAGTCGTGGGAACACAGCCACCGACAACGCTCACGCTTATATAAACATGTGTGCAAAAACATTTACGCCCACATCAATAAACTTACAAAAATAGGAAACGCAAACACAAGAGCTACTGACACACACACACACAAAAAAAAAGAAGAAAAAAAAAGAAAAAAACATATACACGAAGAGACAAGCACACACCCTCTAGCTCTTCTCTCCTCTCCCACTCATTCTTATTTCAGAAACACAGACACACGCACACATGTAGAAACGCAGACACACAGAGACGAGACACACACACACACACGCACGCACGCATGCACGCACACACACACACACACACAAACACACACAAAAAACAAACAAAAAAAAACAAAAAAAAAAAAAAAACATTAATCATGACTGTAACAACACAAGACAAAAATACGAAACAAAGATACGCATGTAAA
>NC_061838.1:11235416-11239874 GCF_019202785.1 Penaeus chinensis | reverse complement strand
ATTACCATTATATACTTCAGCTGTTCAGATTTTGCAGGAAACAGGTGTAGCCTTGTACTTCAATTTAGCGATTAATTTCCAACTTGACAGGTTGAAAATTACAGCATACAAAAGTGACTGGCCCATTATTGGGATATTTCTGTAAATCTTCTTAATTATTTGTAGACAATTATTTGTATATAATTATTTTTAACAAGCACTGACTTTTTGTGGTAGTTTCAAAATAATTAAAGCAGGGATTACATTTGCTGTTTTATGATTTTTATTTCATGATGTGCATAGTTTGATTTTCCTTAACTCGTGTTACCTTGTGTTAATTATTATGTAAAAACTTGTAAGGTGTGAAATCATTCTTTATTTGCAAGTTATTAAAGTTTGTTTTCATAATTATCATGAATAGGGAAGACAATTTCACTTAATTTCCAGTTTTATAACAGAGATGACTGTCCAAAGACAAAGTCAACTTTGTCTTTGCAAAGTTGACTTGTAAATTTGAAGGTCTCATGACGTAGCATATTAGTTTGAATTTCTAAACTCATTTTCCAAATTGAAAATTAAATGCAAAATAAAAATGAATTCTTATTTATGTTTATATTGAATTTTGTTATTTGTTTGCTGTACTGAGGTTCCATTACATGTTTAATTCACACTTTTATAGATGTGTTTTTAATTTCATTTATATAACTTTAGATTATTCCTTGCTTCAGGTACCCAGAGTGTTTGTAGGAGGAAAGTGCATAGGTGGAGGAACAGAAACAAGGCAACTCTACAAGGAAGGAAAATTAGCAGATTTGGTTCAGCAAAGTTGTGAAAATAAATGATTTTATTGTATTACAGAGTTGAAGGTACAATATCCTTTTAATATATTTATTCTTGAAAATCTCATGATTTTATTTACCAGTAGAAGATATAACTTAATTAATTTTGTGTAATAATATAAAGTAATCCTTTTTGCCATATTGTAAGTAAATACTTTTCTACCTACCTCAGTTGTTAGATTTTGGAACAGATAATAAAGAACCTCTGTATAAATGTATGATGAAAAACATTTGCTTAAGTAAATATATGTGTTGTTAGGATTGTGGAGTTTTACAAGGACTGAGGCAGTAAATGATTCTATTTCTTTTATTAACCCAGTACAAACTGTTTTTTAACAACTATGAGCATGTGACCATCTGATATTTAAAACAAAAAAACCTTTCACCTGCTTTTTAATCTATAATTTTATTAAATCCTTTTGGCTGTGATCCACTTTGATTTAGTTTAGTGATTGCATTTACGGATGACTCTACTCAGTCACCAGTCATATATCTCACGTATTTACCTTTTTTCTTAATTTTTGATAAAAATTCTTTAGTTTTGATTTTAATAGCATTTGAAAAACATTTTTCCCAAAAATTCAAGGAATTGGGAAATCAGCTGAGGTCACAATGGGCTACCAAATCACTTGTTGAACCATCTGCGTGCAACACAATTCATAGTGGGCAGTACATATACCTGTGTACAAAAGGTGAACTAGAAAAAAAAGACAATAGACCAACAATATTAAATCTTCATCGGAATTCTGATTATTTAATTTTGCAATTTTTTTAATTAATCTTTCTCATTTATGCCTTTTTCTACATGTCAGTAAATGCTTTTCAAAGGTTAATGTTTGTTATGGATAATTACTGACTGTGACAATTTGGTTTATGACTTTTTTGTACTGTATTGCATATGGAGATATGGGGAGCAGAAAGGAGGAAAAGGTTCCTATCTAAAATATTTGCAAAGCTAAGATCTATGAAACAGACTGAGGGACGCTTCTTATGTCAAAAAGTATGAGAGGGCATATATACCGGAATTTGTAAAGGACAAGGTATGAAATGGGAATTAATTTATTATTTATTTTCATAGAATGTGACATCAGCATGTTAGTTCTCACTCACATCTGAGTCACCTTCTGTTGACTCAGCTGTAAGTCAACAGTTGACTAATATGCTAATGGTTCAAAGTTTTAAGAGACTACACAGACCATGAGACTAATTTAATTGATGTTTGTCCTTTATGTGCCATAAACAGATGCATAAAAAAATGAATTAATAAATCTAGATATTTTACTTCCATAAATTCTTGAAACTGCTGCTGGACTATGCAGTCTCTCTACATTAATTAACTTTGAAGCATGTAATTCATACAATATTTTGCAAAATTAACTACCTACCATGCTGTAGGTGTATAATTTTCCTTTTGTGTTCTGATTGATCTCTTTCATGAGAGCCATTCTACATCTTGTGATATTTCCCTGCTGAATACATGATTCCTTGGTCTGTTGCCATCTTCCCTAGATGGAGGTGCAATTTAACTGTTCCTCCACCTTGTCAGATTTAAATTACCTATGTGTTTGTTATGCATGACAGCCCTTAACCCAATTAGCGCAGGTGGCAAGACTACAATGTTGTGTAATAAAAGTTTATCTATTATTTTATTGTCTTTGATGTTATTAGTATTTTAACATTTTAATAATCATAATATCAAGAAGAATGATAACAATGTCAACATTAATAGTAATAAAAAGAAAAACACATTTTCTAGCCAATTCAAGGAATGGGGAAATCAGGATCGGTCACTAGGGCCAACTGACAGACAAAAATCTAAAGGGGACTGTACATATACATGCTGACATTGGGTTAATGTGTGGACACAGGAGGCAATGTGGTTCAGCAATGCATGGCATTCCTGAAGCTAGCAACATAATGCCTATTTTCCTTATTCCAGTAAGATGGGTAGTGTGATCCCAGCTTGTCACTGCACAGTAGGCTTCACACACATTCTGCAAAATCTGTCAATGTGAGGCTAGAACTGTATATATCCTTCCCAATGGCGACGGGTCACGGCTATCGCCGTCATAACAATACGCCCGAAATTAGGCGTGCGGCTGTCCGCAGCGGCGCCGCGCCAAAGCGCCCCGAGGCAATGATTCGGCTTGATGTACGGAATTCACGCGCTCAGAGTCGGCGCGTTGCCGCCGTTCGCCAGAGCGTAGTTTTTTTTTTTTTTAATTTTCTATACCCGACGCCAATGGGTTAGCACTATGGTAGAAATTTAGTTCAAAACTTGAACTAAATTTCTAATGAGGCACATCTAGTTTATGGCTGCACACAAATATTACAGCAAAATAAACAAACTTAAATAACCATTTATCTTTGCCCTCTTCACACACTATTCCTGCATGAAGTTGTATGTCAGAGTAAGAAAAGTTTACAGAAAAAATATGATTTTTTGATGTTCTTTATGCCATATGATAGTACATGGCAACATTTTTATAATTTCAGTCAATAAAACATTGTAAAAAGAGGGTCAGCTGTTCTGTGACAGTTTTGTACATTCCTTTTGTCAAATTATATATATGTTTTAGAAGTCTCCTACAGTTAAGACTAGTTTGCACACTTCATGAAAAATGAAGGACAGAAAGAGACACCACCTGCTACTTTGTGCCGAGGCACATACAACAGGTTATTATTTTCTCCCATAACTCCTCAATCAATCATCCAAATAAACAAATAACGTTCATTTAAATTTATATCAATCAACAGATTACATGAACTTCAGTCCTCAGGCACTTACTGTGGGTGGCTGATCTATAAAATTGCAAAGCATATTATAGTAACACGTAATTTACTATATCTTATATGCATATAATACTACATGCACTGTACAAACATATGTAATTTATACAGCAGCTTGTGGATACAGGTTTTACACAACCACGAAGAAGGCATAACGCATGATGTACCTCCATATACAGTACATATATATCAGTACATAAAGTATATGAAAGATGACTTTCTAAGGAAATATATAATTGCTAATTACAATGCCTGTCCAGCAAATCTGTAAATCCCACAATAAAAGTTCATGCTCATTGTCATAAGTGCAGTGCTGTGCAGTGTGTGTGTGTGTGTGTGTGTGTGTGTGTGTGTGTGTGTGTGTGTGTGTGTGTGTGTGTGTGTGTGTGTGTGTGTGTGTGTGTGTGTGTGTGTGTGTGTGTGTGTGTGTGTGCGTGTGTGTGTGTGTGTGTGTGCGTGCGCGTGTGTGTGCGTGTGTGTGCGTGTGTGTGTGTGTGTGTGTGTGTGTGTGTGTGTGTGTGTGTGTGTGTGTGTGTGTGTGTGTGTGTGTGTGTGTGTGTGTGTGGTATGTGTGCGTTATGTGTGTGTGTGTGGTATGTGTGTGTTATGTGTGTGTGTTATGTGTGTGTGTGTGCTGTATGTGTGTGTGTGTGTGGTATGTGTGTGTGTGTGTGGTATGTGTGTGTGTGTGTGTATGTGTGTGTGTGGTATGTGTGTGTGTGGTATGTGTGTGTGTGTGGTGTGTGTGTGTGTGTGGTATGTGTGTGTGTGTGGTATGTGTGTGTGTGTGGTAGGTGTGTGTGTGTGTGTGTGGTATGTGTGTATGTGTGGTATGTGTGTGTGTGTATGT
>NC_061838.1:11212916-11222916 GCF_019202785.1 Penaeus chinensis | reverse complement strand
ATATATACATAACTATATACATATAAATATACATATATATGTATATATATTAGCCCTTATTCTATGCATGTAGAAGTCACAACCTGTCACACCCCCACTAGTGGGTTAGGGCTCTTGTCCATTTAAACCTGCACCAGACATTTAACCCAATGCCGACGGGCATGATGTGTACGTAAGTGCCATGCCCACTGTCATTTACTTGTTTGATTGTTTTTACACTAATATGAGCCAATTATGAGTACTGCCTGTCTCGCCCGTTTACCCTTTTCTTTGATTTACGAAAATATTTTACGTTATCTTATTTTGATGTTACTAATATTTTATAAAATTATAGTAATCATAATGTATATAATAAAAATAACTCCATCGATATTCATAGCACTAGTAAAAAATACAGTTTTCCTGCCAGTTCAAATCATGTAAGGTCACAAGGTCTACTAATTGACTCCTTTGTGGCTAAGCACTAGCAGAGCCATCTATGTGCAAAGACATTCCACAAAAATATTTTTAAAAAATGAGCACAGCATTTTCCCCATTTTTTATTCATTCATCTAGGGAAAATTAATAAAATAGCATGTACGTACATGCCATGCCCGTCGGCATTGGGTTAAGGAGGGGGTACACATTATCTGGGGGGGAGGGGATATAGTCTAAATATTGCATTTTTCAAACTAGGCTCAAAATGTTTGAATATCATCTAGAATTACTCCCCAAGCAATATTTTCACTATAGCGTACAATTTTACCCAATGCTGCCGGGGAAAATGAATAAAAAAAATAGGGAAAATGCTATCCTCATTTTTTATATTTTTTGTGAAATGTCTCTGCCCATAGATGGCTCTGCTAGTGCTTAGCCACAAAGGAGTCAATTAGTAGACCTTGTGACCTTACCTAATTTCACCATTCCTTGAATTGGTGGGTAAAATGTATTTTTTACTAATGCTATGAATATCAATGGTATTATTTTTATTATAAACATTATAATTACTATAATGTTATAAACACTAATAACAGCAAAATAAGATAACGTAAAATATTTTTGTAAATCAAGGAAAAGGGTAAACGGGCAAGACAGGCAGTACTCGTAATTGGCTCATTGGTGACTTACTACAAGTGTAGCCATCTATGTGTAAAAACACTTAATAAAGAAAAGGCACCGTGGGCATGGCATATACATACATACCATGCCTATCAGCATTGGGTTAAGTCTCGCTGAAGCTTCACAACAAAGACCTCAAAGACTCAAACAATAATGCCTTAGATTGAGTACAGCACTAGTGCGAAAAGACTTGAATAAACTAATGCTGTAGTTTAGGCATTGTTAAATGTCTTTACAGATAGATGGCTCCACAAGTACTTAACCACCAAAAAGTCAATAAGTATACCTGATGACCTTACCTGATTCATCCTTTCCTTGTGTTTTTTTTATCCCCCCTCCCCCTTATGGTATTGATACTATAATTATCATATTTTTATTGCCCAACAATAAGGGCATATACATGTCTAAATAAAACATGAAAGAATATATATAAAACCCCGGAAAATAGTAAACAATTCAAATAGGTAGGACTAGTAATTGACTCCTTGGTGATTATGCACTTCCAGAACCATCTATGTGCATATATAATGGCATGGGCATGGCATGTATGCAACTGCCATCCCTTTGATGTCATGAGATCTGAAAACATCTTAAGAACAATAACAAATGGTATTATAAAGATAGTAACATTACATATCACTCAAAGATATCTTATTCAAATAAATTATCATTTTACTACCATTCTAATTCATTATAGATCATAAACAGAGTAACAGGTATATTTATAACTCACCAACAAAGTTTCTTGCTAATTTTGATGCCGACAGCCATTGTGGTGTGACAATGGGCATGCCTTTACCAATGACTGCCAGAAGCTTACAAGTTCTTCGGATATTCATTGTAACAAGCACTGAACACTCTTTTGGAGATTCCACAACCATTCCCCCTTCAAAAATAAAAACAAATATACATCAAGAGAATACCAATACACATACATACATACATACACACAAAACACACAAACACACACACACACACACACACACACACACACACACACACACACACACACACACACGTATATATTTATATATACATATATATATATATGTATATATGCATAAGTGTATATGTATATATATAATATATTAATACATGCACATACGTAATATATACATATATGCATATATACAAAACATATACATGTCTATATATACACACCCATACATATACATATACATATACATATATATTGATAAATATATGTATGTAGATATACTCATGCATATATATACATATACATATATATACATATACATACATTTTACACACACACACACACACAAACTTCTAAAAAGTGAAAAAATATCAACTTACCTAAATCTGTAACAATCTTCTCATCCTGTTGGTCCTTGTAACCAGTAAAAAGGACTTTGGGTCGTATATCAGCCTGTTGCTGCCTTTGTGATGGTGACCACAGGATACCCTTGCTATATGGCGAGTCCTGTTATAAATAGCATAATAAATATAAAAATCTATATGAGCTTCTGGAAGAAACCTATCCAAATTTTGAATATAAAGTTTTTCTGCAAATTCAAGGAAAGGTAAAATCAGGTTAATTGACTCCTTTGTGCCTAAGCACTAGCAGAGCCATCTATGTGCAGAAGCATTTCTCTCACACACACACACACACACACACACACACACACACACACACACACACACACACACACACACACACACACACACACACACACACACACACACAAAAAAAAAAAAAAAAAAAAAAAAAAAAAAAAAAAAAAAAAAAAAAAAAAAAAAAAAAAAAAAAAAAAAAAAGCACAGTATTTTCCATTGTCATTGGGTTAACAAAGAGAGATTTTAAACTTACCACTTTGGTTCTTGTTCTTGCCGACTTAGGCGTCGAGTGTAAATCCTCTGAAGAATTACTATTTCTTCTTGCCCTTTTCCTGCCCTGTGATCTTTGACTCTCTTGGCTTGAAGACCTCTTTGAACTTGACTCACTATCTGAACTTTCTTCAGCTGAATTTTTCTGTTTTTGCTTTCCTTTATCTATAACTTTCATCTCTGAAAGCTTTTCTTCAACAAAACTACATCCTCCTAATTCCTTACCTTGTGACTTTTTTAGTTTCTTTGATTTACTTGGTCCACCATTCTCATCATCCAGCCTCTCAGGTATCATACTCAATCGCACTTGCCTGGTAGACCTAGGAACCTCCTTTACGGTAGGATGTGATGTAGCAATACTTGCTCTTCCTCTACGCTGAGGACGACTTGTCGTTTCAGATTCTTTCTGCATTGATTTAATTGTCAATTTCAAGCTGGATGTTTTTTCAGAATCTGTTGATTCATCCATTTCCTTTGTCTCACTAACAACCCATCTGCGTGCTCTTTTCTGTCGACCAGCTGTTTTTTCTTTACTTCCATTTCCTGTATCATTATCTTCTGTTTCCCTTACCTGATTCAAAATTCCACTCTCAACTGACTTTTGAATTGCTGATCTACGACCTTGTCTAGAGGGTTCATTTTCAATTTCTATACCTTTATTGTCAGTTACAGATATATTTTCAGTATTACCGTCCTTTGACTTAGGAACTGCTGATCTACGTCCTCTTCTTGATGGCTGTATTTTCACTTTTTGCTTAAATGGCTCTTCTATGCTGTCTTCTACACTCTTCTGCAGCATTTTCTGATTTGCTCTTTTGGTCAATTCCTCTGGGTTGTTTTTTACACTAGTTCCTATTGATTTCTGCTTAACATTTTCATCTGCCTCCTCAATCATGACTTCCTCTGACTTGGTAATTGCTGACTTACGTCCCCTTCGACATGGTTCAACACTGTCTTCTTGTTTTCGAATTATTTTTTTTTCTTCTGTCTCCGGTTTAGTTATCTGATTAGTGCTTATGTTCCTATTCTCTTTTGGTCTACCATATACTGATCTGCATTGTCTACTCTGAGTATGCACATTCTCTTCCTTATGTACAATGTCAGCAACAGTAACTCTTGTTTCCCTGTTTGATTCACTTGCTTTTTCTGTTTTACCTTCCTTTGGGTTATTGATTGCAGATCTGCGGCCTCTTCTGACAGGCTCCAAACTTTGTTCCTCAGATACTGTAACCAAATTCTTTTTTAGTGTAATACTGGCCCTATTTGTCTTTCTTTGTACTTCCATTTTTTTTTCATGGCCTACAGTTTCTAAACTGCTTTGCTGAATTTGCTCTTCTATTTTTTGTTCCTTTACAGTTTTAGATGTTGATCTTTGTTCTCTTTCTCCTGGATCTTTTTTTACTTGCTCACCTACTGTCTCACACTGAACTTCCTTTGTCTGTGGGACTGATCGCTGAAGTCCCTTTTTTAGAGAGTCCACTCTGTTTGGATCTGTCTCTGGACTGTTCCCTAGTTTTGCTGAGGAAGAGATTGTTGTCTCCTCTTCATTTTTATAATCTTTTTTTAAAGGGGATGGTGTTATTGATTGTGTTCTCTTTGACAGAAGAACACCTACATGTTCTTCCATGTTTTTGGAGATGTTCACTGTTTTTCCTTTTGATACAACAGAAGCAGATGATGTATCAGCAACCTCTGAATCTATATCTGGATAAAATCTTCTGGGTTCTCTACTTATTCTTCCACTCTTTGTCTTCTGCTCTGTATTAGAGTCTAAATCTAAGCTCTGTCTCTTATCCCGTCTTCTTCCCCTTGTTGTTCTATTACATTTTGTCTCTTCTGCACCAACCTCTCTACATTTATCTGACTTTTCAAAAATTTCCTTCTTGTTGATCATATTCCTCATATAATTTTTACTGTGCGAGTCAATGGGACTTTGGATCTGTTTCATTAAGGATTTTCTTGTGTTTATTTTGCTCTTTATTAGAGTTTCCTTTTTATCTTCCTTTTGGATGTTTTGTTTGTTATCTTTGGTCATGTTTTCTACAGTTCTTTTTTCAGCCTTTCGACATTGCAATGCATGAATCTGTTTGTCTTGTTTCTCTGTTTTGTCTCTTCCTTTTGTGTTATGATGGTATTCCTCCTCAAATTTATCTTTATTACTAGTCTGTTTTCCTATTCCTTTATCAACTTCATTTTCCTGAGAAAACTCAAATAACCTTTGTGAAACATTACCTACATCATCATCAGTTTCACTGTCACTCAAAATTTCTGCAACTTCTTTTACTTTTTCTGACACTGATTTGCAGTTTTTACTATCCATACTATCACTGTCATCACTATCTGAAGAGTAAATTTTGATGTCCTCTACACAGGTAGAATCTTGAGTAGACTGGCTGTAATTAGCTGCCTTCCCTACTGACTTTAGAACTACTGGATCAGAAGCAACCACCTTGGAAACCCTTGTGAAATGTATTCCTGGTTTTCCACTGGCCCCTTCTTTCTGAGCTTTGCATTGTTGAGATCCATTATCTCCATAAATCTGCTTCTTTTCCCCATCCAATGGCTTGTCTTTCTGCCCCTCTAACTCTTGATGAGATGTTTCATTTTTAGGTGGCTGAGTGACAGTATCTTTAACCTCAGGAATGATATCTGAATCAGAACTCAGTTCTAAGCGAGACATATTACTTGTTTGTAAAATACTTGCATTATTTTTCACTTCTTGAACTTTCACAGTGTCCTTGGGAGCTAAGATTTCATCTTCCATATCGGTGCTTTCGTCTGAATAGTAGTTCTCATCTTTGGTCTCTTGACCAACTTCCATAAGTTGACAATCTTGGTAATGTGGCTGTGGTGTTTGTTCTAACAAATTTTCTGACACTGTGGAGGAGTTATCATCATCATAATTCATGTCAGATCCCTTATAATCTTCTTTGTTTACTAATTCTTTTCTTTCTGACAATACTTGTAAATTGGACTCATTAGCCAAACGTGTTTCATCAATATTAACATCTACATTTAAACTAATGTCTTGAGTTGCATCTGCATCCAATTTATCCCATATTTCACTTATGCCTCTTTGTGGTCTATTAACAAGGGATGTTTTATCTTCAGGTATGAACAACTGTGTGGATGCTCTGCAATCTCCATCTGTGGCATTCGCATCACTTTCAAAGACCTGAGTTGGAGCAATGTTCTCAGCACTTTTAGCAAGATCTTCATCATGAAATACCTGGGGTGGTTCATTAGTATCCTGAGCTACAAGTGGCTCCTGAAAAATTTGGGTTGGTGCATCTATATCATATGGTTCACTGTGAGCTGATGTATTTTCAGAGGTTTTAGGTGTATTTGTACTGTCTTTTGGTAATGGCTGGGTGGGCATTAAGGAATCATCAACCTGTTCATCTCTCTTTGGTGTCAACACATTTGGAGATGGTGCAGTAAATATCTGTGTAGGTGGTAAACTTTCATCTTCACTTAGTGCTCCTACTTCTTCAGATTTTTTGCCAAACAGCTGAGTCGGTGCATCAGAATCAATGTCTGCACTATGTGTAGGTGGTAAACTTTCATCTTCACTTCGAGCTCCTACATCTTCAGATCTTTTGCCAAACAGCTGAGTCGGTGCATCAAAATCAATGTCTGCACTATGCTTGGCTTCAGCAAAAGCTTGAGTTGGTTCATTAAAAAAGTCATCTATTTCATCATTATCATCCTTTGTTATATTTTTGGGAGAAGTCTCACGAAAACACTGTGTTGGTCTTTCCAAGAGTGATCTATCAGTATTTTCAGCTAAAAATGGCTGAGTTGGCTGATTAAAGTAGTCATCTACATCACTGTCATAGTCATCATCTCCCTCTAATTTGGCTTCTGGCTCCTTTTCTTTACTTACAGCTTCTTGCTTTGGGTCAAATTTTTGGGTTGGAGGAAGGTCATCATCATAGGCTTGAGTTGGAGCTTCTGAAGGGACTGGATCATTATAAAAAGCTTGAGTTGGAACTTCTGAAGCAACTTTATCATCAAAAACTAAAGTTTGGGTTGGATCTTCTAAAGCATCTTTATCATCACCAGCAAAAGCTTGGGTTGGTGCTTCTAAATCATCTTTATCATCAGCAACAAAAGCCTGGGTTGGAGTATCGAGCACATCCTGGTTGTCGTCATTGAATAATTCATCTTGAATGTCATCATTTGAAATTGCAACACTAGGATTACTTTTTCTAAACTTAGGAGCAACTGTAAAAGGCTTTTTGAATACTATCTCATCGTCATCATCAAGGAAAAGTTGGGTGGAAACATAATCATCATCATCTTGATGTTTGGCCTTTGCTGGGCTACCTTTCACTACAAATGGCTGGGTTGCAATCAACGATTCATCATCAGAATCTTCATTTTGAGCTGAATTTTCTGAATTAGATTTCACTGGAACCATTTCAAAGGCTTCCATTATGTCCTGAGTATTATCAGGATCTCCCTGAACAGATGATGATAATTCACTGACTTTTTGTTTTAACAACTTCTTTGGAGAAGGATTTAAATTGGAAAAAGCCTGAGTGGGCTGGTTAAAAATATCTTCCTCACTATCAGTATTTTCATCATCGTTGTCTTTACTATCAACAAAGGATGATATTGTAACTTTTTTTTTTTCTAATATTTTGTTTGGAGACTTGTCTATATGAGTAAAAGCCTGAGTGGGCTGGTTAAATATATCTTCTTTATTGTCAATATTTGCACCACTGTTGTCATTTGCATGGAGATTTCTGTCCCCTTCAGAATTCATTTCAGGTGTTTTTGATTCCAGCTCTTTGCCGGTATCATTCTTCTCTTTAACATCCTTGGGACTGTCAAATATTTGGGTGGGACTGTCATCATCTTCATCTCTAATAGAATTATCATCATTAACTCTTGACCTTACATCATCTGAAGTTGCAATTTCATCTTTTTCAGACCTTTTGTCTATTTTATGCTTGACAGGCTGGGAGGGATCAAAGAAGAAACTGTCCTCATCCCCAACACCAGCACTCATATTCTGGAAAAGTATTAATAATACTTAATAATTGTATGTAATCTCTACACTGTACACATTACTGCAGCATATTACAAATATATATATATATATATATATATATATATATATATATATATATATATATATATATTATATGAGAGAGAGAGAGAGAGAGAGAGAGAGAGAGAGAGAGAGAGAGAGAGAGAGAGAGAGAGAGAGAGAGAGAGGGAGGGAGAGGGAGAGGGAAAGGGAGAGGGGGAGAGAGAGAGAGAGAGAGAGAGAGAGAGAGAGAGAGAGAGAGAGAGAGAGAGAGAGAGAGAGAGAGAGAGAGAGAGAGAGGGAGAGAGAGAGAGAGAGGGAGAGGGAGAGGGAGAGGGAGAGGGAGAGGGAGAGGGAAAGGGAAAGGGAGAGGGAAAGGGAAAGGGAAAGGGAAAGGGAAAGGGAAAGGGAGAGGGAGAGGGAGAGGGAGAGGGAGAGGGAGAGGGAGCGGGAGAGGGTGAGAGGGGGAGGGTGAGATGGAGAGAGGGAGGGAGGGAGGGAGGGAGGGAGGGAGGGAGAGAGAGAGAGAAAGAGAGAGAGAGAGAGAGAGAGAGAGAGAGAGAGAGAGAGAGAGAGAGAGAGAGAGAGAGAGAGAGAGAGAGAGAGATTTGATAAAATTTATTTATTTATTTATCTATTTACAGAACAGTGTACATGCCCAGTAAAAACCCAAGTTACGATGCTAAATCATCTATCCAAACTGCTGTGTTCTTCTATTTATGTAGAGAGCTATCAGTCAAACATGTCTGAAGGGCTTTCCCATTGTGTTAACTTTATTTACATATCATCTGGTCCATGATATTTTTTATCACTAATCCTGTTAAGAATAGGGCCAGTATCTATGATAAAATTAATATAATCAGTAAATGCTAGTCTGTAAACAATGCTTTTTGACTGATAGGATGCAGTTATCATGCAACAAAATAAGTAATGAGTAAGATGATGCACTTTGGGTTACTTGCATATTTTGCAGTGGTGATACAAAATTGGTCTGGCCTTCAAAACTGCATCCTTTATAGGGTTTATCCATATCTGACATCTTTACAATACTTTCAAAATGGTAACATGTTTCTTCATCTTTTCAGTGGTATATACCTGGAATGATTGAGAGATAAAGGTACTGCAAAATATGTTTCTTTACAGAAAAGTGCTAATTTGCCTAACTGATCAACCCTATCACTGGTTGATATTCTTATATGAGAGGCTATCCATTATAGTGACACTTGAATACCTGCTCAGCAGTCTAGAAAAGGATATTTCTTGTTACCATGTTTTCTTGATTAAATGCAGTTAGCCTGTGGAGTGCACCCTGGCTGTCAGTAAAAACAGCCAGGTGTCACTGCTATTCACTGCCTTTTTTTAATGATATGGTATATAGCTGCTGACTTATGCTTACCCAGTTGGAAATATGCACACTTTCTATAAGATCTATATCAGGAATCAGTACACCAATGCCTGCTGCTCCATGAGAATCAGTGGCGGCATCACAGTTGATAGAAAATGGCAGTATACCATGAGGATGGAGATTTATTTATATATTTCAAGTACTTAGTTTTCCCGTTCTTGAGGCCAAGGATTTAGACTATCAATTCATCAATATGAACATATACATGAGTTCTGTGCCAAGTATTGTTTCTGGATGTTCATAGCATTAATGTTACATATATTGAAGAACAGAATAATATGGTCAGTTTTGGCTTAAAAAGGAAGGAAGGAAGGAAGGAAGGAAGGAAGGAAGGAGAGACAGAGAGAGAAGAGAGAAGAGAAAAGAAGAGATGAGAAATAGAGAGATAGAATGAGAAATAAAAGAGAAAAAAAAAGATGAGAAAGATGAAAAAAAAGAAAAAGAGAGAGAAAGAAATAGAGATAATAGAAAAGAAGAAATGAAAAAATAAAATAAAAATGAAAAAAAGAAAGAAGTAAAAAAGAGACAGAAAGAAAAAATAAAAGGAAAAAAAAGAAAGTAAAGGAGAGAAAGTGAAAGAGAGAGAGAGAGGGAGCTAGCAGGATAGTAAT